>NC_133938.1:3026666-3337500 GCF_031877795.1 Strix aluco | reverse complement strand
CCCAGGAGAATGGCTTGCAAAATGTTTTCCTAATTATAATTTTGCAGATTTATGTTTAACACGGTTTGCCAGTTGTGAAATTGGCAATGACGATAATACAATTTGACGGGTATTTCATGTTAAAAAATATGCATTTTTATAACATACTTTCCCCACAACCAAGTAAAAGAACCTGATCTGAAAGGGAAGTTTTATTTTTTATGCCACACCACACAAGTAGCCTGCTACACATATAGGTACATGCATGCTTTCATTGTAATTTATATAGGAGACTAGTGCACATTAAGAATTGATGTGGTACTGTATATGTTGTATTACAGTCACTCTAGTGAGTCTGTGAGATACCAGCTCCCTGCTGAGTACATACTTATGTCAATATTTCTGTTAATTGTTGCATTACAAATTGTTACATATCCCAGTGGTGGGAGTTCGCATTTGTGCCTGCAGTGGAGCTGACAACACCTACACACGGTCCCAGGAGGTTTCAATATATTGTGGGATTTGCCTTTTGAAAACGTTAGCACAGTTTATCAGTCCAATGTCATTCCACTTAGCACTAATACAACAGAACCCTGAACTACGCCGTGGTGCAGTGTATTCCCCCGTCTCTCTCCATGCACCAACAAAACACTTTGAGTTTAGAGCATCTGCATGAGATTACCAAACCAAATCAAATGAAGTTTGATTCCCTTCTAGTTTTTGCATTGTTATATTACATGACTTTTTTTCCTAAATACTGGCCTCTTCATGCTGTCACAGGAATTCATTAGCAGTGCACTGATGTTACGCAGATTCCTGAACGGGTCGTACTTGGTAGAGGAGATATTTTGTTTGAATTTTTTTTTATAAATGGCATTCATTTGTTAAATTTTAGTAGCATTATTGATTTCAACACATGCAAACCCAGACCATAACACAATATCTAGGTGTAATTTTATGCACTAGTTACTAAAGGGGAGACCCTAGGAGTTGACTCCACCAGCCACTGAAGAGTTGATCACTGCAATATATCCTCACTGCGCCTTACAACAACCACCTACTGCCAAAAAGCAGGACAGCACATTTTTGTAAGATGAACTTGGATAAGCAGCATGAAATCAAGTTTCTAAGAGTTAATATTTACCGTGCCCTCCACTTCCTTTAATTTCTTGCACCTCAGTGAAGAGGTTCCTTTCTTGTATGAACTAAAACAGGACAGTGAAAATTCTCTCTGGTGACAGGCACATATACTTAACAGACAAATTTGCTGTCACCAACTGATTTGACAACGATTTCTAAATCAGGGTGGCAAGTTAGCCCTTAGTCTGTGAAAAAAAGGCACGTAGCGAGGCAATGCATTTTTTCTCTCTCTGTGTTTGAGAATCCCCGAGATCTCAAAGGGACCTGCTGGAGCCTCAGAGCCATCGGAGGGAAAGCCCTGCTCCTCAGCATTCCTCCCAAACCCAGCATCCTCGTCAGCTTCCTGCCAGTGGGCTTTACTGGGGGCACTGGGGGAGGGGACGGGTGGTTGGTTGCCCCTGAAAACCCTCATAAATAGAGATTCCACAACAAGGAGACTCTGTGCAAAAGGCTAATTACAGCCTGGGGCTGCATTAACCTTTAGTGTGGGTTCCCCACTGGGATCTTTGTAAGACTGTGTGTGTTTATGTGTGTGTGTGTGTGTGTGTGTGTTCACGGGCTTGCGTATGCACACACAGACCTTCTCCCTGTCTTTTATTTTCCTGTTCCCCTCTATGATTTTTTGGAGGTACAGAAAAGCTTCTTCATAGTCCAAGGACTTGTTCACTGGGAAAGTCAAGGAAGGGATCAGACCTCCCCATTTCCCCTCAATGTGAAACAGAACTGGCTACAAAATTCCCCCCCTGGATGGAAGCTGGTAGTGCAAATTCACAAAGACAATAACAACTGGCTTGTCTATGGAAACCAGCTGGTACAAAACCAAACTGTCAAAGAGAAGCCATCAAATTCTCTTTGGAAAAGCAAACAGAATACAATTAATGTGAGCCAGGTGCAATAGTAAATATTATGACAGAGTTAAATTTATTACTAAGAGCTACCAGTGGTCTTATGGTTAGTATGAAAGCTTGCAGAGATGATGTAGAAATTCGGACAATCTCTGTGCTTCTCCTGGATAGCCATCATGAATAAGTAAAATTGAAATTAGTAAAATTTTTGCAATTAGGAAGATTGAACTCACTAAGGTCGATGCTGCAAAATGACTATAAAGGAGACAATGGTCATTCCAACCTTGGAGATCCTGTGAGGGAAAATGCTGTAACCAATCTGATTTCTGGTCTTGCCCACACAATAATCTGGCTGAGCATGAATATACCCATGAAAATGTCAGCCTATATCAGATACTCACATATTTGAAAGTTCACAGAAAAGTTACCAAAGGCCTAACACAGCCTCAACCTAGCTGATGACAATAACTTGACACCCCGCAAGCTCTCAGGGTACACTGTTGCTACCCTAATGACTGTTTTTACTTCCTCATCAGCAGATGGGGAGGGATATGCACTGCTGGATCCTACCTAATAAGTCATACTAGTTACTGCTGGTCCTGAAATGATGCTGTCTCACTGAAAGAGTGTCAGAAATCCAGGCAACACAGCAAAGTGATTTATCTGAATCCCTCCTGCAGGGAAATACACAATGAGGAACAGCAAGAAACTGTTTCATTCCACTGAGGGTTTTTACTTAAGGGCTCCCCAAAGGACCAGTTTCTCCCCATGTTTTAGTCACACTCTTATTTAACCATGGAGAGCCTTAGTCAGACAACAGGGACTCAATAACCAGCAAGATTCAAGTGAAACGTTTGCTTTCTTTCAGCACAGTGGGTGTCACAGTGCCCACTACCTCTGTGTCCAGATGAGATCTGCTCGTGGAAGAGCAGGCAGGGGAAGCAAGCTGAAGCTTTCCACCAAAGCTACACTGAGTTGGTGTTTGTGGGCAGCAGGGAAAGGCATGTTGAAGTTTTTAATTACAGCACAGTTTCCTCAGATGCACGGCAATCCCCTACAAGGCCAGTCTATCGGCAGCTTAAGAGAACTTGGAGGACACGCAGCTTTCCTGAGAGCCAGCCTCTACTATGGACGTGGAAAGCACTTTGGTCCTTATCTTTAAAATGTTTCTGGGGTGTCCAAGAGGCTCTGAAGTGCTGAGACACAAGCCACAGTCAAGAGCTTCACTCCCACTCCCATGGGAGATCTCCCTGCGGGCAGGTGAGGATGTGGCAGGATTTCCACCATGCACCCGCCTGAGTCTCTAAACACATTCACTCAAGTTAAATCTCATCACCTTTCACTTCAGCTGCAAAGCAGAATTTTTTGGAGTTGCCTTTGCAAACATTTATCCCAATAGGTAGTTTTGCGTAATAAAATAAAACCTCAGCAAAATAAAAAAGCCTCCCATACAAACGATAAATCCCTACCAAAATCAGGTCTGCCACTGAACATCATCCTCTCCTCAGGGACAGGAGGAGGGAGAAAACGCATGACAGATGTTAATCACCTTCTTTAATGAACTGCTTGGAGATATTTAAATACGGTGGTGTTGACTGTGGTATAAGAACATATGTACAATAGTATAAAACAAAGTAGAAACATGATGTATTATTAATACACGCTAATTCCTTTACATCTATTTAGAGGCATGGTGAGAGAAGAACATACTGTGTATTCTCAGCGTAGCTCTTCTTGGATATAAAGAGACCCTCTGAAGCAAATTCTTCAGCCTACTATACTTCAAGAAATAGTAATGTAAAGCATCAGACATTTCCTATTAAAGTTTTAAAAACATAGCTTTAAGTCATACATTACACTGAATGCTTTAATATCTCATCTGATTCAGTAGGTTTTAAACCCCACAGAGGTCACATTTTGAAGCACTAGTCACTTTTTACAGCATCTCCAAACATTAAATAAAAATAAAAATTATTAGGAGGAATAGAGCCATCTGTAGAGGCTAATAATGTGTCAGTTTGATATTATTATTAATAATACTATTATTTCTGTTTCATATTAGGGAGATTATGATTGCTAATGGCTATAAACTAGGAGTGATAGCCTTCATTCAGGCCCATCTGTGTTGCAGCCAGAGCGGCATGAGTGGATCCAGTTACAAAACAGTTGTTTCTCCTGACCCTATTTGGTGTCCGGCTTTATCCCTGCCGCTAAACCTAAAGCCTTGGCATGTCCAGCTCAGATCTGTGATCTAGTTACAACAGGCTTGGGCCTGAGCCCTGCAATGGGCTTTAATGGTCTTGTGACCAGGTCAAGGTCAACACATTGTGATCAGGTACCCAAGATTGATTCGTTTAGATGTATGGTCCCTGTAACCAATCTTAACTTCATCAGCCATGGCAGGAAAAACTGTCCTATCCAACCTTTGGAAAAGAGCAATTTAGGTGGTGGCTTGCTACTGATTTAGAAATAGGAATGTGAGCCTTGTTCTTGGTCCTTATCAAAGGTTTCCCTCAGTCAGCTCAGCTGTACGTCACCTCTGAGGCCTGGACTAAGAGGTGGTTCATATGCCACTAGCCACAATGCTTCCCTGTATCCTTTGCCATAGGAAAACCACGTGGATACAAATCTGCCTGCATTTTACATTTCTAGTACTGTGAGTCAGGTTCAACACTTAGAGTCACTTAGAAGAACAATAGTTAATTGAACTAATTGTAAATATTGATAAGCATAAATGAAGAAGTGTCTGTCATTAAGAAAATGCTTGAGGAAACTACGCAGACAGCTGTAGTTTAAACGTTACAACAGTGTGATTTCGTTAACTGATTAAAACAGCAGTATACTGAGCAGGCAGGTTCCTCCTCTCTAATACCAAACACATACAGACTGCACTCCCTCTTCCCCTCTATGCTACTGTTGTGGGTCATATTTAGTGCTGATGATTTGCAATTTATCCAACAGGTACAGGCACATTTCCCCCAGGTAACATTTGTAAACAGAAATAAAGCTGGTGGTGTATTGTTTGCCTCAGAAACTCTGCAATTCTAGTGTGTCATAGAGTAGGCAGTGATGTGTAACCAAGACCAGTGATAAAAAGAAACTGCAATTGTTTTTTTTAAGGTACAGCTCTAAAACTGTACTATGTGGATTTCCATGGTGTAGCAGCGCAGACAGAAATTACTTTTTTCCCCTCTATAAGAACTAGTTATCTGATTCTCTTTTGTTTCCCTTATTCCAATGTTCAGTTGCATTTTAGTGTTCAGAGCTATAAGGATGCATTGAAACTTATGGAGCCTGACATTTTAACTATCTCATCTTAGCATGATTCATCTCAATTTACTTTCTTCAAAAATGTAGCCTGGAAGAATATGAACCATTTTGGGGGCTTGCTAGAAGGCCATAAGCTCCATTAAAGAGTATAGTATCAGCTACCTTCCAAAGAGGGTTTGCTTCTTATGGGTCTCATCCTGCAAAAGTAATAGGTGTCTCCTGGGAAATGCCACATAGTCTCAAAGGTTGAATTCACAGGACTAGGGGGGGAACCAAGCCCCAAATTGAGTCCTCCACCCTTACAGTGTTTCTGTGCTCTGCCTTAGGAATAGCAGAACAAAGAAATTCACAGTTGTTTCTGCTCTGCATTTAAGCCTTAAGCAGAATAGAGGTATCTAAATAGTTAAATAATGAGGAGATTAAAAGAGCCTCAATAAATTTGATGGGTTGATATGAGCAAACAAAATCATTCATATGATATTACACAAGTGTCTGTTCAGAAAACACATGATTTTGGAACTATGGCCACAGTTTGACAAGTATTCTGGGGCAGATCCTCTGTGTACATCAAGTGTCATCGCTCTACTGAAGTCAACGGAGCTGTGACAACTTATACCCATGGGGGCTCTGCCCTTTTGTGCACAATTCTTGTAATAATCAAACTGCACCACACGCAGAGCCCTGGCTGCGCGACCATCGTGGTGTAAAGTGCTCTACAGACAGCAAGCTGGACCACGGCCCATTTAACTGCCAAGGCAGAGGTTTCGCTATTGAGACTTGACTTTCATTTAGATTTCAGATTCATCTGACCTCTGGCTACAACGACATGAACACAGACTTTAAACACAACTCGTTCAGGCACCCTTCCTTCAGCACAGCGGAGAGTAAAACACCGAGCAAACCCACAAGCAAACAGCATTAAATAGCATGAAGGGGCTGTGGTGGGGAATGGGAGGGCAGCGTGCACGGAGGCACACAACCATCTCCCACAAGAGTTCAATGACACTTAGCCTGGCCTGTTCCCCTTCTGCACTTGTAGTCACTGATACAGTGAAACAATAATATATCACTAGACCTGACCCTTTGGCCTTTATGAATTATCTGTTTTAGAAAGATGTGAAACCACCTTTTATATCCAACATAATAGATATTTAGACATTGTAGATCAATAGTGAACAAGTTTTCTGGTTATAGTTAATGGGTGCCAGAGGGGCATTCTGACATTGACCTCTGACACTCTTGTTGACAAGAAATCTATACAGAAAAAAAATAGGAAAGACTGCCAGGTTTTAAAGTTATGAATATAGATCTACAGCGAATAATGGTAATTTTCATTGAGCAGAAATTTTTCATACTTTCAGTTTCAGATGAATTTCTCCAAAATCCTTAATTCTGACCAATGTAAAATTAATAACTGGCCCTTGGTGAACATGTGAAAACAACTGTTCAGCTGCATGACACAATTTTCCATTTGTTACTTGTATGATATTGTTCTGCTGTCAAAGAAGACTTTTCCCTTTATAAAATAGGCTGTCATTTATAATTCCAAACCAGCACAGATTTGTTAAACAGCCACATCATAATGGGTCTGGATAGGAAGAAATACAGGCTCCTGGTTCTTGAAAGAAACTAATCTGAAATGATTTTTAAAAGAAAATAAGTTTAAAGGAATTTAACATCATGATTTCTTACAAAATCGGTTGCTAATATGTATTGCCGTCAAAGCACTAAAATAAATCCTTATTCCTTAATATATCAGATACTTTAGCTAACTTCTCATGTAATTAATTGATGCAGCGAAAGACTGTTAGTAAAGGTGGCAACAGCTGTGAGTATAAAATTACAGCACTGTATTACATACTTCGTGGCACTCAGTAAAGAAAGTTATATTCACCAGGAGCAGTCTAAGAGAGCTAATTTCCAGTGGTCTGTTTTACACTGCAGCACAATCCAGCATGCCTCCTGTAATGAAATTAGCTCTGTCAAGTCAAGTCAGAATGAAATCCATGTGAAAGGAGGGTCGCCTTCTTTCCAAAGCATTTCCCCTCCAACGTACCTACTGTATTATTATGTCACACTCCAGTAACGCCGCGCTGAGGTCTCCGTGGCCTTCCTGCAGCTAAGCACCACTGAAAACACATTTGTCCTGGCTGTTCTTTTCTTTTACCCCTCCTCTCATCTTGTGCAAGATGAATCGCTGCTGGATCCAGACTGACTCCGAGGGCAAAGCCAGGTCTTGAGGAGGTAACCTGCCTCCTACAGCTTAAACATTTTAATTAATTTTAACACTAATGCACAAATGAGAGTTAATCACTCTGCCGCGGTGCCTTCTAATTTACCAAGTTTATTCATTAAAACTTTCCTCACTGAACTTTGATTGAATGTCATGCTTTTTAAAAGGCCTCTCAAACAGCCTTAAGGCTTTTAAAACTGATGTCTCAGGGAACTGCTGAAACTTTTTACAATTTGCTTTGCAAGGAAGAATGTGAAAGTTTGGTGGGAGAGGGATTGCGAGACACGGTTAAAACAAGGTTACTTGGGCAGCTTAATAACAGCGCTGCTTGGAAATACTTCAGTAAACATACATGTGACTTAAATTATCTGCTAAACATAAAAGACTTGTCTTAATTTTTACAAATTCTACCCCAAAACATTTCACAAGCCTCACAGTATAAAACTGTCCACATGATCATCATGCCGGCTTTTGTCATTTAGTGCAAGAATGTAATATATGCTCTATGACCATTAATTTTATGAGACTGGTTTAGATTATACTGTTATATGTTTTATTGCTGTGCTATATAACAAAAAGCTTGGTGATAATGTTATTTGTTTTAGATAATATATTTGCAATGTGTTTGCTAATCTAATTATTTTAGAATCAATATAATAAAACCTTAAGTACACAGTTTGGTCTATTAATTGCTATAACTAAAATCTGAAATTTATTGTTTAAATGGAGGTTCTTTATTTCAAATTAACTGAAGCAAAATGTAATCTTTACCTTTTTAATTAACTGTGTTCAATATTAGGTAAAAAAATACCTCACATTTCCAGTTTCTTAATGAAGGCTGCAATCAGAAAGGCTGACATTCAATCATACATTTAATTGGCTTTTTTAAAGTCATTTACATTACTTGGATCCCCAAGGAAGTTGCAGTCAAGAAAAGATTATCTGCAGATAGTTTTGTGGGAAAACTCACCCAAAACCTAAATGCACAATACTTTTATAAAAATACAAAAAACCGCTGTGGGTATGTTTGTAAAGCTATGTAAAGGAAAGTAAAAATACTGCTTTATTTGTGTCTCTGTCTACCTATGGGCACTGGGAGCTTTACACAGCACCTGGGCTGCTGAGGAAGATTCTCCGCTGAAGTCTGCAGTTTCTGTGATTTCCTCCCACCAATGCTGTGGGGTACACAATTCTGTTTATTCACATTTTCTATCACACTTTTCTGGTTTATTATAGTTTTCTTTTGCTCTCTTCCTTTATTTTAGGAAGCAGCTAAATTGTCAGCACAGACAGTCCCTTAGGACCTATGCTGTCCTAAGCATCTAAGTCATTTCTGTTAGGCAGACCGCTTCATTGTAAAAGCCCCATGACACCGTGGGTGGTTAAGTTAAGAAAACTGCCTCAAGTGTCTCTATTAATACCAAATTCCTGCCTCTGTAGCTAGTATGAGCTCAAAGTTTACTCAGGCAATGAAAATGTCTAGCTAGAGATTAAGGCTAACCTTCTTCAAGTTTATAAATCACAGCCACTTCTATATTTGAATCAATTTAAAATGTGAAAGTACCAGGATTCTTGCCTCTTCTATTGCTTTTACACTTCCCCCACTGCCCTACCGCTTCTCCTAACATTTGTTTGGGATTTCCACTAGCCCCAGCTCCAAGAGGCCCCGTGGGCAGCCTGGAAAGTGGTTTCTTGTGCAGGAGGAACATGACTGACACATCCAGTGAGTCTAAAGCATCTGGGACAGGCAGGCTTCACTGCACGTTCTCAGGACAACTGATTTGCACGTGAACTGTTGCTGTCTCACTGCAACCTCATCAGTGACGATCTCGTGTCTCCAGCCTGAGGATCAGCCCAGCTGAGCTGTGTTTGTGCAGGCTTCTGAGCCACAATTAGGGTGTCCAAGTACTGCAGTCATACGGCACCCACGTTCTCAGCTTCCAGCACAACTGCCTCAGCCTTCAGCCAGCCTCCTATCTTTTGTGCCTCATCTACCTGTTACATTTCTGACCGAGAAATTAAATACTGGGAAAAGGCATTTTAACAGCCTTTCGCACCTGGGAATTTCTGCAGATCTCCTTACATCACTCTTTCAGCACACTCTTGGGGTAACTTCTCACTTGCCTGGACTGTGCTGACAGTTGCACTGTCTTTTTCAAAGTCAAACCAAGTGTCATGATTTTCCCTAAAATTCCTCCTTCAAAATTCTCCTATTACTGTTTCCTTAAGGGCTTTTTCCTCTGCTATTCATACGCTGCTGCATTAAAAGCTTTCTGCATCTCTTTACCTTTTTGTACAAACACACCTATTAGTGTATTGTATTTTTGGATGGAAATGTTCATCAGCTTTTCAGGAATGATTGCATAGTTTTTCTCATCTTCCTAGGAAATTTATGAATCGATATTTTCAGCTTCATTGCTGCTCAGATTCTGTGAAACAATCCTTATGTTCAGATCTTTCTACGGGCTCATCAAACTGAAAGTCCTATTGAATTGGCTGCATTTCTGTTTCCACCTCATTATGGTGGGTGGCACCGTAACACATGTACAATTGTAGCAGGAGTCCTTTCTTTCAATTCCAAACAGGAAACTTTATTAGAATAAGAATTATGGTCACTGACTGAATTACCCTGTCTCCTTCGGTCCCTCTGTAGTGCTTAAATCTAAAGCCTTCCCAGAGATCCTTCTCTTAACTTCATGTCATAGATTTAAGCGAATGCATAGGTCATAGTGGCTATCTAAAATACCAACACAGCAACTATGTACTCATTTCCATATATACACGTGTCATATTTAATAACATGGCTAAGTTGAAAGCTCTACCTCAAATATTAATTCTTATAACCAAAGACCTACAACAGCCCTTTTTCTATAACCTGTGTAAACGTCCCTCTCCAAACCAGAAAGAAGCAGCACTCTCTGATGAATGTGCCTCTGCTCAATCATGTCTGCATAGAACATCCCTAAATTAATTTCAAATAACAAATATGTTTGCAAAAATTAGACTTTGCCAGCAGGCAATTCACAAACAAACAAAACCCACTAATTTCCTTCAAATACATTAGTAGTTATGAATAGCTAACCCAGCTCTAGTCATTACCTAGCAATGAAAAATTGACAATAGAGTTATTAGGATAATATACTTAATTAATAGAAATATTAAAAGATTCACCATTAACCTGCATTTGCTCAGAATGCCAGAGGGGTGATTAGTTAGAATGGCACAGAATATTTTATAGTACTTACTGCTCTTATAAGAAGTCAGAGAGAGGAAAATGGAGATCCATACCTCTCCTGGATTTGAAGTATGACCTTAATGGTATTCAAAGTTTTAAACGGGAATGAAGATAAAGAGAACATGGAAAAATTATACCTTGAACTTACTAAAGGGATTAGGACACACCAAAAAGATACATTTTTTTATAAGATAACTGATATTTTTAAATCAAGTTGTTCCAAAACTTTTTTGACTGAAAGCAACTATCCATCTTTAACACTTTTCACAGTTCAACATCTGTCCTCAGTGATTAAATTTCTATCTGAAAACACTACGAACATCTCTTCATCATGCATCAGACACACAATATAAGATGCATAGAATAATTCTGTGAGCCAGTTACAGACGGTCTGCAGACCACTGTCTCAGACAAATAAAATGTGCATATTTCATGTACCTGTACCTCAGCAAAGCAGAGTCTTAAGTTCACGTTTGAAACTATTTGTTAAGCTGCAGAAGATAAAGACTAGCAGGGGTTTTATAAAACGTATAAAAATTTGCTTCAAGGAAAAGCAACAAATAGTTGGTGAGAAGAATCGGAGAAGCATACCGTAGTTCATTAGTGATTGTGGCAGATGGATGGATTTTGTGGAAGTTGGGGTTGTCAATACAGAGAAGTCAAGAGCTGAATTCCAGGAGGCTTGGAGGGGGCTGGCCTCCTTTTGTTATATAACCTGGGAATAGTTCAGGCATTAATAACCAACAGTACAGTTAAAAGGAAAAAGAAAAGACACCACACCTCATTATCCGGCTTCCTGTTTGAGAGATGGTGAGAGACCAAATTAGTGTATGTTTGGAAAGCACACTGTAAGAGTTAAGCATTGCAACAGAGATGCAAATTTAGAATTAAATAGATCACTGGGAACCAAGTTCACCAATAATAAATCTGAATTCAGTCACCTGGAAATCCCAACAAGGCTTTGATGCTATAGAAATTGCAGGGATTCTTCTCCTTAAACGTCTTCCTGTAGGCATGCAAAATCACTTAAAACTAATATGACAAGACAATACATGCTGTTTCCTTGCAAGGTGAATAGTGACTCATTAGGGATGGATATAAATCAGCAGTCTGGATTGTAACTTTTGAAACTCTAATTTCAGAAAGGAATCGATCATATACAGATTTGAACTTCACAGCTTCAACATCACTCGTCTTAACTACTGTTTACAAAATGGTGAAATAAACAGAAGTCATCGAGTCCCACCCCAAACCCTGCAACAGCAGATATATATTCAACACAGAGCTGAATGGATGAGAGATTGAGAAAGTTAACAAAAACCACATTTTCTTCCTTAAAGAAATATTTCCTACTGACAGATTTTGGATTGCATGCTCTTTGAAATACTGAAGCTATCACAGCATGTTCCCAGAGAAAAAATATTAAAAGCTAGTAGCACTAAGTGCAAACTATGTGACATACATACAGATAAATACATCTCTGTATATGCATACACATAAAAACAGATTGACAAAAGTAATACACACCTCAATAAAAATATTTATGAACAAGTAATTTAATTTCTTGGGAAAAGTCCAAATTAAAATATTCTTGGTCATATTCAAGGACTGTTTGGCAAGTCAGCCTTGTCCTGAACATGCCTTTTAAACTCTGCTACTGTAGGACTGTCTGGGATAACTTGTCTCAGCAATCTGCATAGATGCTCAGACACTGGAAGGGGAGGTGGAGGGAAGGAAAGCTTTGGACAGGGTTTCAAGGGGCTCGTCTGTGTTCACCCAGGCTATAATTAGCAGTGCTATGTGGTCTCAGAACCAAACTAGTTTCATTTTGAGCTAGCTTTAAGTTAATTTTTAAAATAAGAAAATTCAAGATGAATAGCAGACAAATTAAAGAGATTTCTAAGAAGAAGGAGAAATCCAGTGAAAGGATGGTCCTAAGTCACAAAGTTTAGATTAAGGCCCCGATTTTGCTGTATGCAACAGCATACAGTGAGGATGCTGAATCATGAGTCTGGCTTGGATTATCCAGACTTGAAACAGAAGAGTGTTACTTTTTTAAGTACTTCTATTTCCTGCTAGTAACATCTCTCATCTTGTCACAACCCTACGGCTGATGCATCAGACTGCAACTGGGCACTTTTGATTATATAATTTTTATAGCATCATTCATTCAAGTGATCATTAAGTGACAGAATAGTCAAGAAATGTTACATCTAGACACATCTAATTAAGAAAAAGTTACCCCTACCTAGTTCACAAAAAAATAGGATCGATTGGGAGGAAAGAGCTATTTTTTATTTTCTCTCCTAAAAAAACCCACATATATAAAACATACCAAAAAAAAAGGTTCATTAGAGGTTTCAAAAACAGAGGCAGTGTGGGTTTGTCATCCAGCAGGCCTGAGAGAACTAACACCAAGTAAATTTCTGATTAAGCCAAAACAAACTATAATCTTCAAGATACTCTACATCAATTGAAAGCCAGCACATAAAAACCTCAAACCCCCTAGTTCTCTAGAATTTTACATGGGGTACATAAAATCAAATTAAGAATTTCTTCTTCTTAGTGATGACAAGTCAGAAAACAAATAGAAAGAACAAAACAGGGGGAAAGAGGGAGCCTCCTCTACATCAACTTCCTCTACTTCCTACAGGAAGAACAACTCACTGAGTACTCAGTGGTCCTGGAAATCAAGCCATGCTTTTTTGTGTCTAAACACAGAGTTAGAGGTGAGGCTTCAAAGAAATAAAAATGAAAATATTAAGCCAGAATGGGATATCTTCATTTACCTTTTGATTGCTTTGAAAACTCCCTATCTCAGCTGTTATCTGGAGTAAGCAGAATGCAGGTATAACATGGCACTTGTGACCATAACCTCGGTTTCCCTCAGTAAAACAGTGCTAACACCGTCTCAAAGGAGTTCTGCAACAATCAAATGAGGAGTTCTATCTATTTTAATAATGTTATAAATACTTTCAAACTTTGTTTCTTTTTTTAAAAGCCAGTAGTGCATTAAAAAAAAAAAAATTAAGCAGAAAATTAATTTTCCCAATTGTCTTCAGTAATTGGACAGAATTTCCAGCAAGCGCCAGATCTTTAGAATGAAAAAAATGTCTCCTGATTTTGGCATTATAATCCAAAAATTCTCATTAGCTTCTTCAATTCATTTAATATAATTTACCCCTCCCTACAAGTTTTTAGGTGATGGAAAAGATTAAAAATGATCCCATAACAGTCTGTTCAGTATTTTACATTCACTGACCTTTTATGTAATTTGATATGTTCCTTTGGATGTCTATTCCAAGTATGGTGGGTGAAAGCTTGATTTATAAACAGTGTATGCACACAGGATTTTTATGTACTTTGTTCACACCATCAGTTTTTTCTGTAGTCATTTACAGTCTATTTGCAATTCATTAAAGTACTTTTCTTTTTGTTAAAATTGCCTTTCTTTTTTTTATGTTTCCATACCAAAGTAGGTTTCTTTCGAGAAAGGAAAATCTTCAAATGCTGGTCTTGTGATAGCTGTTATGGGGTCCCTTGCTTGTACTTCACATTATGGATCTCACAGATGTAGTAGGAAAGGGGCAGATTTGCTTTGAAGGAGGTTTTTGATAAAAATCCAGCTCTTTCCTTACCTTTGTCTTCAATGATAAGTAATGGAGGACCATTCTCCCTCCTAAAATTCAAAGAAAATAACTTTGAAAGAGCAGATTCTTGGTTTTTCCTCCTGCTATCCATCAGGCAACACAGGGAAGCGAACCTAAGCGATGATCCCAAGTGCACAGTGCAGCTGAGGCAGAAATCTGATGTCGTTTCACCTGCTGTTGTGTATGTGATAGTGAAAGCCCTCTTGAGAGCAAGGCAGTTTTGCATGTGTTACACCAGGCTCTTGTAAACAGTGACAGAACGCTAATGACTTTTATTGGGAACTTTGGAAAGTATCTCCTTTGTATTTTTGATAATATTCAAGCTATGTAACTACTGAATCTCTTCTTCCCTCTGTAAATACCACTCCAACAGAAAATCATACACAATTTCAGCAATGACAGATGCACAAGAAAACTCTGGCACAAACAGAAGAGGACAGAGCAGGCAGTGTATAACACGTATTTTATGCTCTTGGTCTCTCATACAACTCGATTCTGTTCTTCAAAGTGGAAATGACCTTTTAGTGGCTGTCATTCACTTTTTGCCTCCTATTTTCCATTTCACTCTGAGCTACATACATAAACCTTTTCTCATGCTTAGTTTATATTTTTGGTACAGCAGAAGGAGTTTTTCCCTTGCCCATAGTAAGACTTTAAGAACACTACAGTAGGCGAAGACTGAAAGAACCTAAAAATTTAAAGCTTCTACCATTTTCTGCGTAGTTATCAGCAGCTGGGTATGCAGCTTTTCCAGTGCACAAGAAATGGGAATTGTCATTGGATGAGACGTGGAAGGACACCTCTCTGAGGTACCTACAATTCTCGCAAGATCCCTAGGCTGGAATTTAGGACAGCTCAATCTCAAAGGAAAGAAGGCTCACCTAACCAGTTGGCCAGCCTTCAAGCGTGCTGGGGACGTAACTGATACATGTAACACTACAGTGTTTATGGGGACAGTTCCCAAAGTACTTACAGATGTAGCCATGGAACAGATTTGGATCTCTAAGAACAGAAACATCTCAAAGAAGAACAAACCACAGAAATTAGCCTCCACTGTGCCAGCAGGAAGCTGCTTCTTTTAAAGAGAATAGTTCAAATTCAAGGCACAGTATAAACAACTTCTTAGAAAACTCTGTTTTTCCTTCAAAACTTCCTCACAGCCTCCTAGCACCGAGTGTTTCTCTCCCCTCTGCCTCCTACCAACAGTATCAGAACTTCCAATAAACATTTTGTACCATTATAGTGAATTCAGTCAGTGCTACTCACTGGGATAAAGCAGGCAACGCTACAACCTTTTGCTGGAGTAACTATGTCTATTAGGAGTGTGAAGAAGAAAGAGATGATATATGGTAAACAGGTCTGTGCTGACAAAAGCCTTCACACAATACACAGACTGAAAGAAAATTAATACACTTACAAGTAACAAAGGCAATTCCTCCTCTGTCACTAGCACTTTGCTCCAGTTTAGTGCCATTCTCCTTCTGAGCTCATCTATACTGTGTCTTTCTGTGTTCAGTCCCAGCTACATGAAGTATAGATGTACTTTGCCCCAGACCATCACAACTTCTTTCCCCTTACTTTGTATTTGGTTGGGTACAGGTATGCTCTACTCAGCCTGTTTAGTCACCCTTGTGCTATGAATCTGGGGTATTCTGTAGCCTGATTAAAGCTATAGCAATCATTTTGTTAAAATAAAAAAGCAAACAAATAAAAAGAGCAATACCACTGCTATACATCTGTATTTCTGTGTAGCTGTCCTTTAACAAAAGTAATATATTTATCAGTGCCACATATTTGGAGGGATAAAAAGACAGTCTGGTTTCTTCAGGCATGTCTTACCTTTGTCCAAAAAAATCCAGATCCCTCCAAATATTTCTATCTTCTTTTAAAGATTCTAAATACTGATTTTTCTCTCAATTTCTGTATCTGCTTGTGCTTAGTGAGGAGGATGTACTGGATGAGGTAGTAAACTAAGGCTGGTGACTAAATGCCAGACATCCAGGGGGACTCAGGTAATGTGGTATCATTAGCTATCCAATAATCAAAAGAGAAGGCAGCTTTTAAGAATTTATATATGACCCAATTTTCTGTTTCTCTGCTACCTGTACACACGTCATAATTTTCCTTGAGCATAAAACCTCCTGTATGAAAACGTTTGCTGGCAGGAAATCTCTTTTTGTTGTTGGTTACCTGCTTTGTTACTCCAAACTGAGGGATTTCAGAGAAAAAGAATGGGTTTTTCCCTCTCCCTAGCATAGCAGCTAATGCAATGTTTCACTGGTTTGTGAAAGGCTTTTTCTCTATCTGTGGGGAGTATTATTTCTGATCCCCAATGTAGCAGTTAATAAAGTCTCAATAGTCTTTCCACCATTTCCCTCAGCACCCGTTTGCAGTCCTAAAACTCCACTGCTCCTGTCACTCTCCAGCCTCTCCAATCTTCTCTGCCAAATGATGTTTTCCTTAGCAGGAACTTCCAATGTAGCCCCAATTGTTTCTGTTTTATTGAGGGATTCCTCCTGAGTGGATTTTTCAATAGCATTTTTAACCACACCAGCAGCCACGCTCCTCTAAAGCAAAATTATCTACAGCTTCCCAAGATTTAATAGCAGTAAAGTTTTTAATGCTATCTTACTGAAGTCCCCTGAGCCTGCAATAGGTTCCTTCTCTTAATATTCCATTATGTCTGACATGCTCTTGCCATCCATGGAGAGAGATTGGATCTTGTACTCCAAGCTTCCAGACTATCACATTTCCTCCCTTTTCTAAAACATATCCTGCTCTTTCCTGGAGGTCATTCTGTCTCTTCTCAGAATGAAGCTTGCACATAAACTGGCACACCATACAGAACAAGATTAGCTGACAAATCCAAGTTTGAATAATTTTAATTTTTTAGCAAAGGCAAGTATTTTTAGAACATGCTTTAACTTTGGGTTCGACTGTTTTCCTTCTCTCTAACAGTTACAAAAGCTGTTTCAGAATGAGATGTTTCTCAGTAGCACATGCAGATCGCAACATGATGACCCTGATCTGCTTGTCCAGATGCAAACCAGACCCCACCGGCCAGCACCGAAATCAGCAGTGCAGGGGACACACGGTGGCACTTGCACGCATTATGTGACAAAATTAATACCTTAGGAAAAAGGGAAAGGCTCCACGTGACCATGAAAGCATGAGGTTAAGCCTCAGCAGATCGGAATTCAAATCCTAGCTGTGTTAAAACCAGGCAGTGATGGGTCTCCCAGTCACGCAGGTTTAAAAGGAAGGAGTAAACTGCTGTCTGCACAAGCCCAATTTGGGGTAAACAAAGCCTCGGCTGAGAGGAACATGCGCTATGGCGAGGTGTTCTAATAACCACAGTGACCTTGGGGACAACGGGGGTAGAGACTTGTGCTGAGATTTTTATTAGCTGGTTTCCATGAATTCTGCAGGTAGTAATGTCAGAATACTAATATTTGAGATTCTTGAGTAAGAAGCAGGTAGTGCTGTTAAGTGCTGTACTTTTACTCTCTCTCCAAATGATAAATAAATAATATAGTATATAAATAATATATACATTTAGATATCTGTAAGTAATCAGCAATTTAGAGTTATAATCTGCCACATTTCCACAATCTTGCCACTTCGTCATTTTTGGTTATATATTTATTTTCAAAGCTGAGTTAAAATCAAATGTTTGGACACATTCATTCCACTCATAAGGCGGCTTTTACTAATCCCAGTTCTGAATTTTGATGGTTAAAAATCAGATGTCTATCTTGCTGTTGGGCCTGCTGATGAAAGGATCATCACCTGAACCAATAATTGTTATCTTTGCAAACCTCAGCACTTACACTGCTTGAACAGTGACAAAAGGTATAAATCACCCCCAAGGCTCCTAATTACTACCATTAGCGGTTGGTTTGTTATCCGGTATGTGAAACACTGATGCCACATTGTGAGGACAATAGCAAGGGTCTGGCTTGCAGCCAAGCCTTGCCTGCACTTAGCATACCTATATGCTATATGCTAAGTGCGAAGCCGAACTGAGCCTCCAGAGAGCCAGATTTTGGGGATGCAGCTCTGAAACTTCCATAAACTTAACATGTTCATATTATTTGCTTTTTCCGTTTACTGACATTACAAGACGTGATGCTAACTAACTGCCAACACTAATTATGACATCCAAAAATACCAGTGTTTTCACAAAACACAGCATCTCTGCATAAGCACATAAGGATGGTTAAACCATCAACAGTTGCCAAGTAATATTCACTGTATGTATTTATGTATTATCGTTATCATCTCTATTATTCCAGCATGGCAGACACCAACTGTTAATACTATGCTGTAATTTCTGTCATGTTCTCTAATGTCTGGAAGGTGTATTTATTTGTTTAGCCTCCGAATAGAATCCCTAGAACTCATAAATTAAGAGTTGGTTGGCGAAGAAAATACTAGGGCAGCTGGGAATTAGCTGTGTTCATGGAGAAAAAAATGTGTTATGGTAAGCTACCACATATACAGCTACTGCAGTGCATATATGTACTTCTGGTGGATGTATTTACATTTTACTCTGCTCAGCACAGTCTGTTTTCTCTCTGTTAGACTCTAATGCAATTTCACCACTGGTAACAATGAGAAGAGATTAAGTGTTTATCTCCTCTAGTATATATAACATCGTGGCAAAAACACTGCACTGGCAGTGCTTTACCTGTGCCGTTGCTTTCACAATTAGAATTGCAGGAGTATTAGCAAGGCAGGGAAAGCTGGTGTGAAGAGCACTAGATTTACTAGGGAGTCTATGCATGGAGTAGCTGAACGATTTAGATGGGTGTACCTCATTTGTGAGCATTCAAACAATCCTAAAAGTAGTAAGTAAAACCAAACCCCCAGCTATCAATGTATTGTGAAGGAAAAGACAAATATATACGATAACTGCCGAAGCAGATTGATCAAAAGTTTATGCATCTTGCTTTAAAATTTAAGAAAAGTACTTTAAAATGCTGCTCTACCACACCTTGTCTGCAGAAGAGGACTGCTGACTGTGCGGTTTTAGAGTAAAGATGGAGTGCAATCTGTATGCAAATGAAATGTTAATATGGCATATAAAAGTAAAATTCAATAAAACAAGTTTGCACTGAGCACTGAGATCACAGAAATTTGGCCATTCTTTGACTTTGTCTCCTCAATGGATTTTTGCTGAATCAGTTTTCCACACCTTTGTAATCTCCTGCACAGTTTATATACGTTGTGTGATTTAGCAAATAAAACTAAACAGCATCTTTACTGCTAATGATGTGAGATATAGGCTTTTACTTGTGTCCACTGCCATTTAATGACCTAAATATCTCCAACACTTTTGATAGCCGGGTTAAAAGCCATATTGATCTCCCTGAAATTTCTGTTGCTTGCATTGCAAAGAGCTTCACTAAAAAGCAGTGACTCAGCCAGGCAGAACACAGGGCACTTGTTACCACGTCTAAGGATGGGATACTGTAGTAAAGAAATCATAAGAGTAAGAAATTTTGGACTCAAGCATTTGTTGACAACCTCTCTGTGATTTTCAGTAACAGCTGGAATGGTCTGCTGGTAAAATTCAACACCATTTAGAGAGCCAACAAAGTGCTTAAGGAAAATCAGGAGTTGTCCCTATTTGGAAGAAACTGAAATTCAGATCTAACAGAAGAATTCTACAGGTTAAACAAAAACATAGGTTAACGATGATATTGCCCTCAATATTCCTATTTGTAATACAACATTTTGCTAATCAAACACATGTTAATCTTCACAAAATCACAGAATCATTTAGGTTGGAAAAGATCTTTAAGATCACAGCACTTTACAAACATGAATTAGTGACTCATTAGTTACAGAAGTGAGATTTTAACCCCCATATCACCAAGTAAGAAGCTAAAAATCCTAGAGAGTAAAAGGCCCAAAAATTCTAATTTAGGTGACTCACATTCAATACCAAGTGGGTATTTATGATTCCAGTCTCTCAGATTTGTTTATTTGGCAAAAGACCCTTAGAGACAGACAAGTCTTAATTGTTCTCCTTTTGGAAAAACACACCCCGATCCAGAAGGGGAACTGAAACATTAGGCACTGCTCACGACAGGATTTATTTACCCAGCAGAGTATGTCACCACTCTAGACTTAGTTTTACACTCTTCCCAGACTCACCACAAAAAAATCACTCTTCTTATGTCTCTTGCTTACACACACAGAGCTTTCTCCACTCTCACATGCTCCAGAAGTGCTGTTAATTCCAAGTGTCAAGTCTTCTCTAATATGCATAGTGAATGTTCTGCCTCAGGAGCTGTCCTGATGGCTCATCCTCACATTCAGACTCAACTTACACCTTGACCAGTCTGCCCTGTACCAGCCAAACAAGTCAGGAGCCCACTGAGTCCCATCACGCTGTCTTTTCTGTGTGCACGCTGTTTGGACTATTCTCTCTTGTTTGCATCATGCCCACACCAAGGCTGATAACACAATTTTCCAGCAGATGTCCCCAACTAATTTTTGTTACATTATGCACAGTTAGCAAACCAACGTATTTTACACCTTTCATACTGGGTAATCATCACTGTGACATCTAAGTGCTGCGTTGCATCTCTTGAATTCCACAGTATGTATATATTGAAGATCTATTTATCTCAAATCGCATGACATCTGGGTTTTTCTGGCCAACATTTTGCCAGAGAGACTTTCCAGGCCCTTGGGGGTATATTGGTGTGCTTTCGCCTACTCTTGTCTTACTTGCACAGTGCCTAAACTATACAATGGCTATATATATTGTATTGTATAAAACTATGGATTTGTCTCAGAGACTACGCTACTAAGTTTTTCATATAATTGTTTAAACTAAAATGACTAAGTTTTGTTACTATAACTGCTAAAAATTCTTAATTCCATTTTAAAGCAGCTGGGTGAAACAGAAGAGTCAACATTTAGAGAAACTGGCCTTCTTTAGGATTTATATAATGAATAAACATTTATTTTACCCATAGACTTAAAAAACCCTGACTTACTCCATCCAGTCGGCATTTCTAAGGCTCTGTCTTTGAAGCAGTACTTACTTCAATAGTTCAGAAACCCAGGGCTGTTTTCACGGAAGTGGTGTTTCTTCATGTGTCCATGTTTTGTGTGTGTTTGAGATTATGCCTGCAAAAATCTCTACTCTCCTCACATTCACTTCAGAAAGGGCTGTTGAATCAAACTCTGTGCTTCAGAATCCAAGATTTGCAATTATTATTACTTTGTTGTACATCTGTACTTCAAAACTCTGCTTTTGCTACAAGGGCGTACCGATGCTTGGTCCCAGATGCACAGATGGAAAAAGTCCATGTGGCAGAATATTGCACAGAGCATCTGGGGTGAAGAACGCAAGCAAGCAGGGAAGGTGAGGCTATGAGCTAAGATGGAAAGAGTTCAGCAGAAAAATGGATAGCTGAACTCTTCGCTTGGCAAACCAGTATGAAACAGTAATGACTTGCAGGCATTGCAGAACAGATGATCTTTAAAGATTTAAAAGAGGATATGTTCTTTTCTTTAAAAGAGAAATAGTGACTTTTCAGACTTGAAAAAATCCTTAAACATTCACTTGCAGTTTGTATTCAGAAATGATAACTCCAGAAAAATTCCCCTTTCTACTGCTAGTGACCTATCGAAGTTTGCAATTATCTGGCATCTCTTCTAAGGTATTATAATAAAAATAATAACAACAAGAGTGGTTTTTCTATCAGCATAAATATTTATAGTTACATTTTAATAATTTTCATAATAGAAAATAACCTAATGATCTGGCAGGTTATGCTAGTCCAGGGGTTACTTATTTGCAGATCAAGAAGAATTTTCTTACAGACTGGGAAATATAAATTGGAGTGATCTTTATTTCAGTAGCTCTGCCTCAAATGAGATGTTGCCTTTAATCACCCCACAAGGCAAAAGATTTCTTCCTACATGAATGAGGAATGTGAGGATTCTCCTCTGTTTACATTGCTGAAAACAATGTTTCTATTCTAAAGGCAGGGACAACCTTGCTCTTCTATCATACCCCTTATGGTTGACAGAACCCCCTGGTTTCTGACACGGCTGCGGGACAAGCGTGCACACTGAACACCTCCAGAGCTGAAACTGCCAGCTGCCACTGCATGAGCTGTAGCCTCACCCGTGTTGGCTGAACACTACAGTTTGAACAAAAGACAGCCTAACAGCCAGTCCCAAGAAAGCCAAATGGATATATTTGGCCCGTGTCTTGTTAGTCTCCCTTTTTTTAGTTAATGATTTAAAGCCCTTCTCACTCATCCCCTCAGTTTTGCCAGCTGTTCCTAAACCACTCCACTGCAGCACTTGCTGACTCACCCCACAAGACCCAGAGGATGAACACATGTTTTCAAAGAGAATTATTCTTCTCAGCGTTTATGCGGACCCGAATCTCAACCCACTGTCTGTGTGAATGACCTTGGCTTTGCACAAGCAGCTCGGCTGTCAGGCGCTCGCCTCTCCAGGAGCAGCACGTCAGCTACATGGCACAGCTGGTGCCTACCTGGGGAACAAGAGCCCCGGGTGAGACCGTGGCAGGGCCAGGGACACACAGGCTCACCCGCTCTCCTGGCCACTGGCCAAAGTTGAACACGTCGGCTACGATTCAGCAACAGAGGTTCAGTCCTGGAGCTCCTGAACTGTTTGAGGCTTTTTCTCACACCATGAAGATGAACCCCAAAGACTATTAGAGTCTTGCTGGGGAGCATGCATTATTCTACACGTTTTCTGTCATACCTAGTTGTTGTTCGGAAAAGAAAACTGCGATGAAATACCTCATGCAGCATCAAGGGTGATTGAGACCTATCAATAACAGCACTATTGCACCGAACATTTTGGTCAGTAGAGAAAGAAGTAGTTATGGCTGGTTGTGCAATGAATATCAGGTGTTTGGTAATTGTGTTCAACCTGGAGTGCAGAAACAGCAGCTGCATACCATTTAAATAAAGTGCTTTAAAGCTAACACTTGGATTTATTCCAGCAAATACTGGATATTTAGTAACAGCTGATAACAAAACATCATTTCCTATGCTATGACTAGTCTTTAAGCATCAGTAAAAATGTACTTAATCAATTTTTATTAAATTACTGTGCAATCACCATGGCAGTTTAAGGCTATGCCTATGTATATTAGACATTTTATCAGATAATTATTATGTTCCCTTAACTTCTGAGCATTACTTGATATTTTATATCTACACAACTGGTATCTTTAAATAGATATTTTATTATATCTGGACTAGCACAGTAACTGTGACTGCATTGTCTTTAAAAGGCAGATGATACTTTTTAATTGTCTATGCTATGCCTTTTGGTGTAGGTCTTCATAAAACAGCAAAAGCTCTCAGCAATAAGCAGCACAGCAGCTCCAGAGCCATACTCTGCAGCTGGTCATCCTCCTCCTGACCACTAGCACCACACGAACAGCTGAAGACGACACGGCCTGGACAGGGTTCCCTGGGATGCCCTACAGCCCCAACACGCTCAGCTCAATTGGGCTGGCACATGGCTTGTCCAGGAAGGAAAAATCGGCTTCGATCCATCTTTGCCTGCTGCTTGGCCTCACACTTACGGGCAACGATTCCCAACCTTCATGATACAGTCTGCCTCTTCAAAGCACTTTGCAACCTTAAAGACTTAAATATGGTCTTTTTCTGTGCTATTGTATAAGGTATGTATCATAGCCATGCTGACATATCTCAGTAGGCCTTCTGATAGCACCTGGTGATGCAGCACTAGCACCCTCTCTTTATTCCTGTGGTACAAGCCTACCTTGTTGATGAATGTGAAGACAAGCAATTTTGCCATGAAGTAATCGTGACCCAAGTCTTTCATTCCCCATGGTTCCACTGGGCTTTGAATATGGCTTTTAAGGTACCGATACAAACATTAATTTTGCATTACTTCATAAATTGGCATGGCACAGTTGCTCTCTCCACTTAAGGAGTTGGGAAACCCTGACCTTTCTCTACCTCTACTGCTTGCTTCTGCTGTGATCTTGTACAAGTCCCTTAATTTCTTTATATCTTAATGTGTACACCTTAAAAAAGTAAAATAATGAAGCACATGTGTTATTGAAATTTTTGCCTGCAAATGCCATGTCTATTTATGCACAGGACTATGTATAAGAAAGTAGTATGCACTTCCTTTGTGTGCCCCTACCCACTGGTAGATGTTTTTTTATGTTTGATGTTCTGATGTGAAATGTAACCATTTTACATTATTATGAGTTTAAATGTCTGTTGTCAGGACCTATTTATAATTACTGAACTGTTTCCTATGAGTATCCTTAGCAACTAATTTCAAGATCAGAATAAATAGAAAATAAACTTATGCTGGGCTATGTAGACATTTATCAAATCAAATTATTACAGAAAATTAATCTTTCTATAGTGGTCTATCAAGTCACGAGAAACCAAGTGCATTCTAAATGCATGAATCTCAATGGTAGGGGAAAAAAAAAGCCAACAAAAACCCACAACCACCCACAACCGTACACATTGGCCCTAGGAAAAAAACTAAACACGAACTATTTCCTTCTTTTTCCTCTTACCGTCTCACTAGACCCTCACTGTGAATATCTTTAGCAAACAAACTGATTGGATAGGCAAATATTTGCTCAGTTTTCTGCGTAAGTCTGGTCTCAGTTTTTTCAGTTGCTGTCTGTTCAGTCATTGCCTTTTTAAAAGTAGGCTTTTTTGAGAGACTTTAAAACATGATCTTAAATTTATGCGGGTCACCAGAATACAAGGCAGAGGCTTTGAGTACTCTTAGAGGGAAGAATTTGCCCATTATTAATTGAGATAATTTAATGACATTCAGGGTGCTTTAGCCTATCTGCATATACTTTTTTTTTAATCTCAAGGGGTTTTTTTGGAACTATGTCAGCTAGAATACTAAGGGCCAAACTTGATAGGAGATTTTGATGCTTTTGCAGTCAAGTCATTGTAAATAAGGTCAGAATGTGGCCCCAGAAGCATCAAGAGACTTTCCAGTCTGCCCTTGGCACCAGCTAAGACTGCTCATACATCTGTTGCTCTCCTCCCTTGGAACCCTAATCCTTTCATTTCCAGATATCCATGCACAGAGCGTGCCGCCTCCCAGCAGGTGACGGCATGGCTCTCTTCAGAGACAGTCCACGCTGTGCATCCAGCGGCTCAGCAGCAGAGCAGCCCATGAGCCTGCCATACATGAGGGAAGCACTCCCGTGATGCCCTCCAGCTCAGCACCCAAGGCCCCACCAGGCACAGGCTCCCCTTCTCCTGCACTCCAACAGGCACATTCCTGGAGCCACATATTTATTTAATGTTAATGTCTTGACATCCATAATGTGCTAAGCTGGGAAAGTAATTAAAGTTAATTTTGGCTTGGGGGAGGATGAGAAAAGGTGGGGGGAGCATCCTCACTGTAAATTCTTATTCATATTTCCTTCCTGTTTTGTGATTCTCAATTGGAGTTTTCTAATAACAGATCATTTCTTTTTGTCTAACTTTAATCTGGCCCTGCTTGACAAGCACCATCCTTTTCATTGAAGGGTAAGACCACTTAAAGAAAGGCCAATAAGCCCTTGCACTGCTCAGCTGACTAGGGTGATTTGTCACCCTGTGCAGTGGTGGTCACACCAATGGATTTATCTCAAGGTAAATGGAGATGCTGAGACCTGGGACCTGGAGCTTTGATTAAGGCCCCCTTTTTGTAGTGTTGATAGATGTTGCTTGTGTTTATCTATTTGAAATGCCACTAAATCTGTGAATACAATGGAAAAAGAGAGTAGTTTGCAGCTGAAAACATATTAGTGATTTATGTTTCACTAAGAAGCACAATAAAGAGACAGAGGCTATTAAGAGGAGCTATTTTCATGAGAAATAGTTCTGCTTTAAAACATTATCAACCACACCTTGATAAAGACCTACATGCATGCATAATCGTGTTTACTTATCCCTTTAGTTGAGTGCAATATACATTTGGAATGCACAGCCCCAAATTATTAATAAGCCAGTAGACGCTTTGCCATGCAAATACATAAGAATAGGATACTTTGCATGTTAATTGTCTTTCAGAGAAAAAGCAAGCGTAATGCACTGACCCGCGACTTCAGATGGACTCCACATCCCTTAAAACAGCTTCAGATCCTACTGACCATTATTGCCAGCATTTATTCACAACATTTTAGTAGAAATAACCAGTGGGGTGACACAAAAGGATTATAATGCATCGATATAACTTATAACATGAATCAATGTCAACAAGACGCACCCATTTAAATGAATAGGGTCAGATGAGAATGCTGTATCACCCTGACTCGTGTGACAGTTACAAATGCATAACCTAGTATGCATAATAGGAGTGTACAAACCAGTAGAGATTTGTAAACTTGGTTCATTTCAAGCAGAACTGACCCACAGGAATGGAAAAAGGAAAAGCCAACTGAGCTGTCTAGAAATAAGTGATTCTGTAGTTTGTTGTTTAACTAAAGGCATAATGAGGTCTCATTTTCTCAAGCTTGAATAGAGAACATGGACCTAAAACACTATTAGGTAACCAAGCTGCTATTTATCTACAATGTTCAATTAAAAGAAAAAGATAACACATTTGCTTCCAAACACATTTCTGTTTACAAATGCAAAATAAAGCTTCACTGGTCTGCCTCGTATATGCAAATATATAGGCACACTGCAATTACATGTTTGGAATTAACTGTGCTGTGTTATGATTTATTGAAATGTTCTGAGGATTCCTCTTCAGCACTAATGAACAGCGGGGGGGGGGGGGGGGGGGGGAGGCTGTATAATGTGTGTGCACCTGGAGCATGAAAACTAGTACAGTAAGTTATGTACCTGTAGGGTGATACTCTGTCTATGGCTTGGCACTGCAGTGTACTGACAGTCTAGCAAAGCTCTTAAATCTGGACAACACCTGCACCTCATTTGCTTTACAGAAGCGCCATGACCTGACTGCTGATGGTGAGCCCTCCCTTTCATCCTTAGGATTATGACAAGTTATTAATTGCCACCATTAGCTGCAGCAGCCTGCTTGAGATCTCTGCTGCTCTCTGGAGGTGAGAAACTATGTGCATGTGAATGCAGAGAGAAAAGACATGAAGCATTGGGGCAAACAGAGCAACAATCTGCCCAAAAGGGATTGTGAGATTGTGAATAATTTATTAGAAAACATTTTTCTTTGTCCTTCCCACAGACCCACAAATCCTCCCTAAGCGCTCTTTACCAGCCTTGCAGATAATGTACTTACACATCTCAGAGCTTGCTAAATAGACTGAACAGGCCACAGAGTTCACTCTTAACACTGCTTCTTCAGAGTGCCTTACACAGATGAAACACTCTCTCCTTTCCTGGAAGTTCTTTCCATGGAATTTTTTGTGATTAGGTAGAAAAGTGAATATAAAATGACAGATGAATGCTTGGAAAACATTTTGTTTTCCTTTTGTTTGTAGCTATGCACTGAATTTGTCAGTTCCCAGCTACACCAGACCAAATTCCAGCATGGATTCACACCTCATTTCACCCTTCTGCATGCACTTGCTTGAAGGTGCTCAGCCTGTCTCATTAACATTTTCAGACACCAAACGTCATATCTCACCACCTAATAACAAAGGTTGCGATTGAATCTGGGATTACAGCGAAAAGCAAGTTCGTAATAGGGTAGAGAGAGAAGTGCCAACTTGAGTAATTTAATGTACAGCCACTAGCACACTGTGGGTAAATTTGGGTGTAAGTAAAAGATCCCAGTTTTCGGAGGGGACAGGAGTGGGAGATGGTAAGGATGAAATATGAACTGATGTCAGCAAAAATAGCTTTGAGGAAGCTGTTCTGCTTTGGACCACCTGAAGACTGTCTTGAGACACACTCCAGGACCTTGGTCTGTGGATGAGGAGAGAGTGTTAGAAATCAGCGATCGTCTGTGCATCCAGGGCTCCCCTCCACAGAAATGCTGAGAAGAGAGTAAGGGAGAAAAGAAGGGACTGAGGTATGTCTTGGTCTCATCCAGGTCAGGAGTTAGGATGTGGCCAGTGACTGCTCCCAGACTAGAAACCCAGAAGGACTTCAGGAACACAGACGTAGTCCAGTGGTGTCAAAGAGAGAACCTGAACTGTCAGAGGACCCAAGGACCACTTCCCTGTATTTTAGCAATCCATTCACAGTATTTACAAGACATCCAATACCATCATGTTCAATCTCTAACAGAATAAAAATATTCCATATTTTAAGAGAATATATTTTAAATAAAATCTATAATTTTTGCTGTCTGTCCAAACTTTTCAGTTCCTCTGCCTAGTCATCTTAAATGAAGTGTCTCAGTGCTTGCATTTATGTGTGGAAATAAATTACATTTGGAACTTGCACACCTAAAGTACCACTCCTCATTTGGCTGGGTAAGAAAGGATGCAGAATGCTTTTATAGGCCATATGTAGATAGAACATACTTATAATTTGGACTAAAAATAAGAACTACCACTGAGTCCATCAGAGTCCTCTCCAAGAACTATAGAGGCCAAACATTTTATATTTAGCATGCAATCCCGTAATGGCGTACAGTGTTCTTCTATTTGTTATCAGATAAACTTAAGTTTAAAAGTATCTTCTCAGGTTCCTTTATATATTTATCTATACATCAGTATCAAGAGCAACACAAGATTTCATACCTCCACGTACCTTTCATACTTCCACATGAAAGCAAAATCAATGTGGAGGTACCATTTATACAGATTATAAATTATTACTAATAATAGTACTAAAATATATGCTAAGCCTGAGTTTACAGAAAAGCCTGCTGAAACTTTACATCAAAGTAACTCAACTTTGTGAATTGTCTGGGCCAGTTCCCATGACTTCTTCTGTGGGACACTCTCACATGAATAAACAATGTTACAACCTAAAGTGTCACGGGGACAGTCTTAGGTGCTGGTCATGCACTGCAGCCACGCTACCTTAGGTGGAACACCAACCCCCTCCACGTGCTTACCTTCACATCTGCTTTGAGGAGTATGAGAAACTCTTCAGTTTGAGCCCCGGAATGGGAAAATGCTGTCAAGGTAGAGAGGTTCAGGACAGATTCCCAAGAGACTGGAGAGGGACTGAATTCAACGCCTTCAGCAAATGCTCAAGCACGTAATGCTCAAGTTTTCCATTGTCACATAATGCACAACTTTTTAAAAGAGTGAAATTCCTCTTCTTTCAAAGAATACGTGTAGGCTTCTACCATTAGGGGATGATCTGGGGCTTTGAACCTTACCTGGAAAGAAGCACTTTCTTCAAGCCTAGACCCTGGCAGATACTGTTACTTATTGGTTTGCTCAGTTCCCCAAAGTCCCTCACTTTTGATCAGTCTTTCACAGTACTAACACACTGAACATAAAACTCAGCTTTTCAGCTCTAGCTTGGCCCTCTACCTTTGCCCAGACGCATAAAACACAGCTGGTTTTGTGCCTCACTTGGAGTCAGCAGACCTTTGATCCATCAGGCCTAACCTCCTTCCTCCCCATCTCCTCTTCCTCCTAAGCCTTAAAGCATGCATCACACCATGCACTTGTCTTTTGCAACACGGAGGAATGGTAACACTACAATTTTTTCATCATTTTTACATTAAAAATTACTATAAAATAGTGTGTTATAATTCAAACATAACTTATAAATGAGTTACAAGAGTATACAGAAATGGAGAAGTTGTTTTCTCAGTGTACTACAAATCTACTCTTAACTGGCCTTCTGTTATATAGCAAGTTTAAAGTCCACCTATAAAATTACTGTAAATGTTTTGAGTCCTTCCTTTGTCTAAGAGACAGAGTTTAGATTAGATCTGACAGTTCCAGACTAAATGAGAGACTGGGTTTTCACATTTAAACTCAGAGGCTTTCATTCCTAAGTAGTTTAAAAGCAACTACTATATGTTGTCTGTAAACACACAGATACAATGGAATAATCAGAGAAAGGATTATCAAGTATGAAACGTTATCACAGTTGGAGAAGAATATTTGTTTCTTAATAAAGATACTGACAGAGACATTTTCTGTTGACTGTATATATTTAGATGAGGCCTGAAGCCTTTGGCATCTAACTGCTTTAAAATCACATCATTAATTCAAGTAATTATTTATCACAGATAAACAAGCAAGGAGCGTTCATCCAAATAAAGTAACGGTGTTAAGCCTCCTTAAAGACCAGCAGACCTTCAGGCTTCTGTGCCATTTCAAGTGAAACCCTATGAGATACCGGGAGCTGAGAGAAGTCTGGCATGGCAGAAATTCAAATGAAAGAGCAGACTGGTGCCGGCAGAGAGCTGACACTCCCCAACACCAACATAACACAGCGCTGTGCCACACAGAAATTTCTGAAATAATCATAAAAAAAGCTAACTCATCTACGGTACATGTGCTTGCTGCTCCTTTGGCCAACGCACCAGTTCCTGAGAAAGCTTGGACCATGTCTCTCTCTTCAGGTGTCTTGTGAAGAGAATTGTGGGGAGTTTTGTACTGACCAAGGCTGTGTTTCAGTTCTAACTGCACGACAGAAACCCTTCTTGCTAAGGGTGTTTTATACAGCTGAGTGCAGTACCTTGAGAAGTATAAAGTGTATAATCTCCTGAAGTATTATGTTGAGGTTCAGGTTAGTGATATAGCACTGGTGAATTTTGGGGATACCTCTCTGACAGCTTAAGAGATAATTAAAGTCTTCTTGTGGTATGGCTGATCCTTTCAGGGTTTCTGAGGTCAATAGGCTAATATTTAGAATGCACTATACTTGCTGCGGTATACAGCATGACATGAAATATACTGGTCTTGACCTAAATCTTGTTAGACTACATAGAAAAACTCCCAGTGAATTCAAGTAACCTCTGTTACTCACATGTTATTCTTCAGTTTCAGGTGCTTGATTTTGCAACTCAAACAACGCTCTGCTAACACTGTTTTCTTATGGAGCACATAAAAATGCACTTTTCCTTACACTCACCGTCCTTTGATATAACCATTAAAATATTTTCAATAGAAAAATAAATTATGTCAATTTTAACAAGCCAGAATGTTATGGTGTCCAATATGGACGATTAACATTTTACCAGCTTCATCTGCCTAACATAAAACTTTGTTCTCTTCTGCTCCCCCAAACTGCTCAGTAATACAGCCATTAATTTTAGTTCTTAATTGCAACTGATAGTAGTTACGGAAAAACAGTTAATATAACTGGATAGCACTGCATCAGCCCTGTACTCCTGACTGGGAGCCTACTGGGACAAGAACCAGTATGCTAGAGAACTAGGCTATTCCACAGTGATGCCAGCGATCAGGATTTATCTAGATGTCATGACAAGTGCAGAAATACAAATACAGATACAGGTAGGGGTATATGTGCACATAGCAGTGAGCAGCATCCTGCTCTACGTCATTTTGCAGTGCTCAGAAAGGGATTAGCAAGTTTGGAATTTTAGTTTGTCTCAGGGCTCCAGAAGAGCAGAATGAGAAAAGGGAAAAGCCAGTCAGAGATCTACCAGAGAGAGGCAAATTTATGAACAATAAAAATCTCCTTTTTGTCAAGGCTAGGAATCCAAAGCTCACATCTAACCCACAACTGGGCTTTTTCAATGCCTGTTTGAGAACCAAACCTGTCTCTGATGGAGGCACCATGTTAGAGCTGACAAAGTGGGAGGCAAAGGGTTAAGCTGTGGAGCAAGCTGTGTACACACTCAAGGTATGTTTGTTTCTGTAGGAATGAATAGAGTCACTGTGAGGAGCAGAGTGTTATTTTAACACCTATTCTCTCTTTGGCTCTGTGGCCAGTTCACATGTAACTGAGTATTTCCATGGAGGAGCGAATCCATCTGTGTTTTCTCACCTGCAGGTGTTGGGGTTTTAATTAAAAGCTCTAACTAATATGTTGCTATTTTGTGAAGGGATGTGAATTATAGCAAAGGCAAATTATGAATGATAATGAGAGACAGAATAACTCACCTGGAATCATTTTGTGTGCTTTTTTTCCCCTTCTAACATAGGAGAATGTACTTTAATGAAATAATCAAAGATGAATACTAATTTACTCTCATGCCCTCTTTGTATGTGCAAGCAAGACAGGTATAGTTTCATTTGCACGGGGGATTAGCATCAGTTTATTAAGCACAACCACTTAAAGAGCTTGATTATTACTAAAAACCTTAAGATGAATTAAGGAAACTACAAAGAGCTTAAACAACCGTGCTTTCCAAATTGACACACGTACCAAATTCATTTACCATTTGCAATAATTTGTCATCTGAGCTGCTGCACTGTGTATCTACAGACACACAGCTGAGTTTCACAGCCCGTACTGGACCATCCCTGCTCTCCAAATCTCTGGACAGTTTGGATCCTTTCTGTTTATTAGTATTAGAAAGTAGGATTGAACATGATGATCCCACTTTGATGCAAACATTAGGACTGGAAGTGAAGTATGCTTTATATTTGGGAATCTCATTTTCAGAACAGAACACAAATAACTCTATAATGTCTTACCAGAACAGTCCTACCTTTCTCGCCATGTATCTGACATGATGGGTAGGGAAGGATCCTTTTAGAAAACTTCTGTAAAGTCAGTCATCCAAAATCTCCTTTAATTACCATTAGGACATCTCTTTATTGCAATACTCTGCCCTGGATTCTTGCTTCTCCAGATCCCACCATCTCACAAGGGGTAACAGCCAAGAGAGCCAAGCAAACACAGTGCCAGGCTGCCCTTGGTGCTCGCTGAGAAAGCCAGTGGAAAGAATGGTAAATAAAACCGACCCAAGGAGGCTAACAGAGCCTGGGTCAATATCAGAGGCATTAAAGAGCCATAATATATGGTGCAAGCTACAACACAATTCCAGAAAGACATAAGTCTCTCACTCCCTATCAAAATACACAGTATAGATATGTCTCATGCCTATAAAAATTACAGAAAAATAAACTTGCCCTTCAAGGTGAAATAATGACAGAAAAGAAGAAGGTGATGAAATGATGGAAAAGGGAGAAAGACAGGCAATGGTTGGAGAAAAAATTAAAAAAAAAAAAAAGAAGAGCCAGTAGGGACTTATAAGTGAGAAATAGTTGGTCATCAGGTGAAAGTGGATAACTAGGCACTGAGGTAACAGGGAGAAAATGGGGGGAAAATAAAAGGAATAAGAGAGAGGCAAAAACAACAGGGAAGACGACAGAGGAAAGAGAGATGGAAGAAGCCTGATGCCAGAAAAAGCAGTTGTTAATTACAGTTAGGTGGATTTGCTGTAGACAGTAACGTAACCTACTCTATTCTATTAATCATTAGTATCTGGGTGCCTCCAATAGCACATGAAGTATGTGTTATTTGTCCTCTGGTCATTTCTCTGGGGAAAGATGTGTGTTCAGTGGGTATGGATAGATTCCTTTTCTTCTTTCTTAATATACATGTTGTTGTGTTTTCAGTTTAGAGATGGCAAGGTCAAAGAAATTCTCCTTCCCTTGCACAAATGTGTCTTTGAGGCATCAGGGAATTCAGGAGTGAGAGAAGAATCAAACAGAGCTTGCAAAAGGAAAGAGATCTTTAAATGTGGTTTTTTTTCTTTGCCAGTTCCTTAGGGTATTTTTTGTTCAGACTTTTGGGATCATCTCACCTAAGAAAAATAAGACTGAAACTGCTACCACTGGCCTTTTTTTCCTTCTTCTCCCTGCTGCTTTCATTTCACCTGGAAGAGGTACACACATCAGACAGAGCTCAGCTTCAGACACTCAGCTCCTACCCGAGCAGATCCCTGCCTCTTGTACCTGCAAAGCTGGCGCTGAAGCTGCAGCACGCATGAGGACCTGGCACAACCCTGAGTCCCGTTGCCCAGAGATCTGGCTGGGTGCAATACCACCCAAGATAGGAAGATGGGACCTTTTTCTCAAGGAACCTACTGTATGGATGAATTTAACCTAATTAACCTCTTGGGTCTTTAACCATGTCCTGCAGTAGGGCTCAGCAAATGTCCCCCAAGACAGTCTTAGAAGACTGGTATTCTCTGTGTGTGTGTGTGTATAGCACAACCCCTCCACGTGCATAATTATATCCTTGCTGCTGATCTGACTCCTCATCCTTTTATCAATCATAAGTCACATCCAGACACGACTGATATAACATTGTCATTTGCGTGTCTCAAGGCTCTGACACAGCAAGAGTTCAAAGCACCATAAATTAACTTACGATATATTGAGCACTCTGAGCACTGCAACCTGGAAGTAGCTGGGGACACTGTAAGCACAAGGGTCACCCAGCATGGGATACCAGTGTGCGACAGGCACCATTAGCAACGTGTTTTTCCTCTTCTTAAGGAAAGTATATCACTGATCATTATAAATGGATAGTGATTGTAAGGCTAAATTCCCATCAAGGGGTTGATGAGTCATTAAAACCCCTCAAGCTTTGTTCTCACAGTTTATTGCCTCATCATCATCACCACCCCTTCATGAAATTATTGTCTTTTAATTAGCTCTAGCCCTTTCATTACTGTCTGTACCACTGCAGAGAAAGAAATAGGGAAACAGCTCAAATAAAGTATCTGATTGCCCCTTCTGAAGCTAGTAATAAGATATTAGCATAGTGTCATTTAAAATTATGGCCTTTACGATACAGCAAACTAATTCTTTCTTCCTAAACGAAGGAAAACCTGGGTATGTCTCCTGGTTCCTGTTCCAGAGGTGCAAGGATTTAAAAAGCTACTTGCTGAAGCTTCATTCCCCTGCCCCCAGGAAAGCCTCCAGTGGCTCCTATCATCCCTCAGCCTCTCCCACCAGCTCAGGAGGTGCTGGGCTGCTCAGCGGGCACCAGTGCTGTGGGACTGTGCCAGCAGAACGCACTGCGTGGGACCATTTCACCTGCTCTGTACTATATACTCACAGATTCTGTGTCTCCAATGGAAGATGTTGATTGGAATATGTTAAATAATAGCAACCATCCCAACTGCAGTGATCTCCTGTATTTAAAACACGGGTTTACATGGTTCATAAATTTCAGTATTTGTAATTATACGATATATATGAACAGAGTGAGTGAAAGAGACCATATATATTATGTGAGGAAACAGCATTATCGATCCTGTATTATATATACAGTGCACAGGAAAATTAGTTAACCATACAGCTCATTGGTTTAAAGATGGCAGTAAAGTTTAAAGGCATTCTGTTGTGAAGTTAAATATAACAGCCATGACACAAATAGAACAATCGCTTTACCCGGATTTCCCTGGCAGCTAAGGAATTCATGGGCTGGATCCTGCCCCCAGCATGCTGCTGCAGACCCAAAATAACCCCACAGGAACCCATGGAGTTACTCCGGATTTACACCACAGTAGCTGGACCAGGAATTTGGATCCAGAGGTTTAAATAAGGCTTATGTAATAAAAGGGGAATTTATAATGGTTCCCTGTGGAGCTGGAAGGCAAGGTGAAAGCTCCATCTGCTTATATCAGAAAGAGAGTTAATAGAAATGGACTTCAGCTCCCCACCACAAGTTACTTTCTCTGAAAGATGGGGTTTTTTTTAAATAAAAACAGATCAGAGTAAGCATTTATTTAAATTATTTACTCTCATTCATTTAAACTATTTACTAAAGGAGGTACTCCTGGGTGTACAATCCTACTCTACCACCGGCTTCTCCACTGTCAGTCAATTCCAGTTGCGTCCCAGGTTTTAGACCACTTCTACCTGGGGCGGAATCTGGCTGCTGTGGGAGGAGGGCTGGCACACCACAAGCTGCAGGTCTGGTGTGGATGCCAGTGCATGGCAAGAATGGGAATGTCACAGGAAGCAGCAAGACTCCCAAGCCAGCAACCGCATGTCCCAGGTCTCATTCCTGCTTCTGCCAGGCCTTTGCTTTGCGACTTTCACCATGTCGTGCTCTGCTGCTTCTCTCTGAGAGGTGCGAGATGGATGGGGACTACAGAGGGGATAGAAGGTCCAATTATTTCCCATTGCAGGAGACTTTCTGTTTCCCCAAGAGAAAATTCTACAAAAACACAAAATGATACCACAGTACTTCAGACTGGCCAGCCCTCTGGAGCCATCAATAGTTCTACACCAGGCTGCTAGCTACATGCAATCTGGAAGGGGAGTGGAGCAGTGGTAGTCAACAGAAAATACAAGGAATTGCAAAAATACTGGGCAGGAAGATGGAAAAATAATAAATTCTGCATTTAATTTCTCTCCCCCCATTTCATACAAATGTGATCTAATTTAATTTCAAAGAAATCTCTCTCCTGAATGCTTCGAAAAGGTTAAAATGCAATTTTCTGAAACTAAGTTATTAGATAGAGGAATATTAACCTTTGAGCCCCATAGACTTTTACTCTTTTTTATCTCCTTTTCATTTTTGTTTGTGGGTCTATTCATTTTTTTGTGATCTCCGTCATGTTGCTAGGTAACAGGCACTTAGCGTGCAGGCATGTTAGTCTATCTGTCTCTCGGCTTAGTCTGTCTGGTCCAGGGTACCTACTTCCCTAGCGCTTGCTGCCGGCAATGCAGTCCCTTACAAAAAGCATTTATCACAGCCTCGCACAGTAATGGCCACTCAGTGGAGGGGAAATTGAGCTGACCTGAAGGCCAAAGCTGTTAGGGAGACTGGTGGGAAGGGTAAAAGGGTCACAGTACCCTTTTCCCACCCACTTAGTGGGCAGTAAGCAATAGAACAGCAGTGCCACTGTTTTCACTAACATATCCTGAGGCTTTGCACCTGAAATAAATGTTTGTTTGACATTAACAATAAAAAAAATAAAAATCTGGTTTCCTCTCAGAAACTGGTTATGCTATTTAAACTTTAGCAAGGTAGGGGTAGAGTGGGGAGAGCGGCTTAAGATGTGATTTGTTGTGCACTTCGGACAATATAATTATTTCTTCTTGATAGCAATAACTCTTGTACATTCCCATCTTCTTTGATTTAGAGAAGGCAGGAATCACAAAACCAAAACAGTAAGTCTTTTGTTTCTTTTGGGTCAAAAGCATCACCTACCATGAGTACCTGAAAAAAACCCGAGTTCTGTTGACAAATCAAATACATAAATAAATAAATAACAGCACCCCAAAAACTACCTAAATACAAGCACAGTCTGATTTATGCTTCTGAATGGTTATTGTATAGAAGCCTTTTTGAACGCTAATCTAGGTGGTTCTTTCAGGCTGATGTGAAAGCATTTACAAATTGAGAAACAAACTATTTTCCAATAAAAACCAGAGAGGGGAAAAAAATGGAGTCACACTACCCCATCTCAGTTTTCCCTTAATAACCTCAAACTCCAATATCTTCTAGAGATAATATGTGTTCACAAGAGCTGCCAGGACTGAAATCCTAAAGGAAAGGGAGAGCCTGGCTTTCTGAACACATTTTAGAAAGCCATATGAATTTATCTTGCTACGTTACTTATATACAGGGACTTCAGGTTATACATCAACCCCTCACACGGGTAAGGTGTTCTCAGGCAAGTAACACTCTTCACCATTAGACCCCTACTAAGAACGTTTAACTGGTGTCAGCAAAGAGCAGGATTTGGTGTCTATTAATTAGTAAAACATCATTGCTTATATTGCTTTCTTCTTACACAGACCTGCGAACTGTTAGAATCATCATAAGATTTCTGCTGCTGTATCCAGTGTTCTCAAACAACAATATTTAACCAACAAAAAGAGACCGAGTCAATCTCGGTTTTAGTGATTCCCAGGAAAGTCATCAAATAAAAATGTGAACTTTAAAATTGATCAGGATTAATTTCACTGACACTGTATCATAACATATATCTCTTTGGAGACTCATTTGTTGGGCTGCAGATGCAAAGAAAGTAAGGAAAGAAATAAATCAGAATACAATAAGGCAATTAGACTTTTGCCATTGATAGAATACTAAAAATGTCTGATTTATCAAAGCATTAACAAACAGAAGTAAACACAAGACGTATATTTTCCTGCAAAATACCTGGTTAGGAAAAATAAAATAATAACCAAAACCATGTTTATCGATAAATTTAATTTCCCAATATTGTGCCTTTCAATGTGGAATGCTATTTCATCTGCTAATTTCAAGAGCGCAGCAATATAAGATGATTTATCACATGAATACCAATACAGTAAAAATCCTATTCTCATCTCTATGAAATTGTCTTGCTCAGAAGAGAACATTCTCTCTTATACACTATTATATGCATATTAAGGATAAAATATTAAAGATTTACATGCACACACATACACATGCACATATACCAATCTAATTTCACAAACGTTATATTGAATTTCGGTGCGATTATGAGAGATTCCTTTAAAACTCAATGATTTGGAGCTCTGCAGGATTTACTAGAGATCTAGATGGTGGTAATACTCCTCATAATATTACTAAAGGCATGGAACACTTATATATTTCACAGTTGTTCTGTTATAATAATACAATGAAAACAGTCAGATTGCAAGTTTTATTTCCTATTCCTGGCTACAGCGAGGTAGAATCTAAATGATCTGATGTACTGCTGGCTCATGTATCATATTTAGGCTGCTTACTGTACTTGAACACCTGCAAAGATGGCAAAAGTGCAGTTCAGATAGTGTCATCTTAAACATCTGAACAGAGTTAAGTCTTAATCTGGAGAGAAGATGGGATGCTGGGTTACCTAATGAACTTCAGAAATATCTGACATCAGAGGGAACAATTTCACCTGTGAAATGAAGAGACGGGGGAATAATCCTCACACGCAGTGCCTACAAGGGAATTTTCCTGTCATTACTTATCAATTGCCATGGTATCCAAATACCACTAGGACATTTGAGCATCTGTAGAGAATTTCTAAGACTTCCCCAAAATATTTGTCCCTCAGAACAAATACAAAGCTTTTCAGGAGAAGGGGCAAAACTAAAGGAAATTAATTATTTTAGGGAGAAAAGTGAAGGGCAGGAACTCAAGGCAGAGGTAGTTAGAATATGAGGTAGTATTTCTATAGATGTCTGAGCTATTGTTGGTCAGAAGTCTGAATTTTAATTTTTTATATAAAATAAGAAATCAGATGACAGAAATAAAGCCTACTGAGACATTGAACAGGTAAATATGTGATACAGTACCAGTATAATACAGATGGGGTATAATTCCCCATCAACTCCACAAGATGAATTTTCCAACCAGTGTTCAAAATTGGATATACATTGTCTCTTATCACTTGCTTGTTCAGAAAATGAATTGCATACTTATACCCTGATCTAACACATGCATAACTAAAAATTTCCCTAAACAAATGTAAGAGCCAATTTCCAAAGGCAATCTGCAAATTATTAATTTAAGAAGACTGATGAAGTGTATAGTGCTCTTTTAATGATTTGAATACAACTGACTGGACTATAACAGATGGATCTATTTTCTATAAACAGCAATGGGAAACTCATCACTGATGTTAGCAAGGGTCCATAAGCAGTAAAGAATGTGGCATAATGTTTCTTAAATACGAGATTATAAGGAAGGCAGAGCAAAAGTGTTTAACTGCTTTTTTATGCTAGTCTTTATTAATCATAATCCTCCAGGAAACCAGACCAGATGTCTTGAAACACCCCAGACTAGTCACTTAACTGATAGCAAATCTAGAAAAAATAGTGTAATTTATTGAGCACAGTACCAAGCTAACTCCAAAAAGCTATTTTAAAAACAAAGCAGGATTGTACAGACTTTAAAATAAAGCTATCGTACTCTCCCCTCTTCCCCCTGTTATCCATTCCTGGAACTATAACATATTGTCTCTTGTCAGGGACCAACATGAAAAGGAAATTACATGGCTGTCTAAAGTTATGTCTTCACTGCAAAACAGTCTTTCACTGCAGCTTTGCATTGATGGCTCTCTTGATGTTACAATATAAGCAAAGAGAAGGCCCAGTAGTTTTCTCTTGGTGTAACTTGTACAGGTTGACCTCAAATCATGGGAGAGAAATAAGCACAGCTAACTACAATGGGATGACAACAACTCAAGGTCTCCTGTGATTACCTCTTATCTTATTTTGCAGAAAAAATATGCTTTAAAAAAATCTAAGTTTTCACTGAAAAAAAAAAAAAAAAAAAAGGTAGGAAAGATTAAAGGAAGTCATGTAATAAGGTCTACCTGAGTGTGAAGAGAGCCTGATGCAAGGAATTTTTCAGAAGCAGGATTGTCTCTTATTTACCGTAGTAGGTTAACAACATCAATACCTAATAATTAAGCACAGATGTTGCCAATGATTCATTGTTACCATTTTATAGAAAGAGCAAAGAGATAAACCTATTCTTTACCCATTTGCTGGGTCAGGATGCAGTATAGCTCTGAGTTCTCATCACTAATTCCTGCAGCAGAAATTCAGACCTTCCAATTCGTATTTGTTTGCACCTGGATTTACTTCCTTCCTAAATATTAGTCTCAACTGTCTTGTGGTTACCAACCCTCTTCCCCATTGCTTCTCACTAACAAGACTAGCATGTTTCCTAGCAGCTTCTACAATTAGTTATTATTTCATTACACAACAATTATGACAGAAAATTTGAGAGCATAATAAAGTTCACTAGATTTTAGATCAAACAAAGCTAAGCCAACTGCGCTAACCTGAACAGGATTACAATAGGAGTAGCAAGGAAATTCTGAAGCCCAGGTCATTGCTTCACATCTGAGGATATTCTCAGCAGCATCAGTACCAGTGAGGTTCTTACTGAACATCAAGAGTTGGTTCCCTAACGATTGTTTGTCCCATTGAAGAAGTCCCTCGAGACATCAGCACTTCTGAAACCGGAATTCTTCAAATCATAAATAATGAATTATTGGATTCAAAAATATTTGTTAAGGAAGAATTTATCATCCACAAGAGAAGAGGGCAGTCAACACTCACTGATCCTCCACGGAAAACTGGTGCTCAGGTGATGTCTTTTGAAAATCCTAAAGCAGAATAAAATCAAGTGACAAGTAGTCTCCATCCTTACCTGCACACCCTGCCACCTGTGCTCTCGTCTCACAAATCACCCACCCTATTGTTCAGACTGTTCAGCTGCTTCAGAAGCAACTTTTCAAGTGCTTCAACGTATAAACCAAACCAACAGAAATATGTGCCAATTTATTTTAATATGTAAGGCTGTAAACTACAGCAGTCCAGAAGCTGTTTTGCCATCAGCAGGGCTGTCCCTGCAGCACTGCCAAAGTCTCCAAAGAGAGAGCAGCTCAGGCAAGGTGGGAAAGGAGAGTAAGAAATCCCAATGTAAGACCTTTCCACTGCCTTACAGACCTACTTTTAGGCACACTCACCCTAAAACTGTGAACTGTATTTCTTTCTGTACCTCTGTATCTCAAAAGGAATTTTATCAATTCCTTTTGTAAGACTTTTTTATACAACTTATGTCAAACTTTGATGAGGCCCTTAGATATACTACACTTAAGAATGTTTAATTATTGTTACAAATGGCGGGCTCAATCTGTGACCTTCTCTATCTGCAACTGTCACTTCTGTCACAGAGCTTTACATACAAGCACCGCAAACCCACGAGGAGCTTCACAACATCGGGCTTGCTTGTGCTAAACATCAGCTGGGAGAAGGTCAAGATGGGGGAGAGAGGATTTACCTCATCACACTCCAACACCAAAAAACATTTGGAGAAAGGAAAAAGCAGCAGCCTCTATTCCATGAGCACGGCATGCAGCGGCCACTTTGCAGTACCAATCACTTTTTCAAAGCAACAGGTTTACAAACCAACTTGCACCAGAAGCTCAAGAAAGTTCAGCATTCTCCCCTGCGCATTAGAGTCCCCGCGCTGCTCTCCCCTTGCACATTAGTTAATGCTAGAAAAATACAGCTGTCAATTCTCACGTAACAGCTGAGATTTGGTAGTTCTTAATGAAATACAAGCTGCGTTAACACGAGGCATGTTAAAACTGTCGGTTCAAATATGTGTTACTAAAACAGTCAGTAGTAAGCTTCACTTGTTCGATAGGCTGTTTACAGACTTACATACCCGCAAGTCCAAGTTAATGTGAATAAAAACTGAAACTAAAGTATGAGTGATATCCTTTTGATGTGGCTTATGTGTGCACTTTCCTTTTATAGCAGATGGATATTTTTCTTGCAGGAGATTAAGCTATAAATTGGAGAATGTTTTCCTTGACGTTTGCCACTATGGTCCTGATGGAAATGAATGTGAAAAATGAGTGTGAATGGGTTTTTTTAAATTAAATTACTTGTCTTTATGCTCCTTGAAGTTTGTGGATGCTGAGTAATGCTGTGCTATGCCCTGCATTCTCTTCATAGGTTCTGTGCTGGCTAAATTAATTACAAGACAAGCCTTTGGAATTAAGTGTATTTTAAGTTCAGAGGCATCTGTTTAGAGTCTTCTAATACCTCCAGCCCCTTTGGAAATATACTTGTTAGTATGAGTGGTATAATTTTCATTTCCGCTGGCATGGTTATAGTAGGACTTCTTTAGTTTCAGACACACTTCATCTGACCTATCAAGGGCATAAACTCTGAAAATGTTCTCTCACCATTTTTGTTTTCCTAGCAAATGCAAGTAAAAAGATTCATTTAAATATACCCTAAGTATTAAAAGAATGTTGCTCCTACTGTTATTCTCTTTAAATACCAAGATGATTGTTATTTTTAAAGAAATAAAAAATGCAAAAGAAAAAATGCCTTGAAGATTACAGAAAACTGTAAGAAATCTGTCTTCCCTGTAATTGGTGCAAAAATAAAATGTGTGAATAAAGTATTAAACATCAAATTCATTAAGTGGAATGGTAGCAATAATAAGTGGAAATAAATTGGAAATAAAACTGAGACTTCAGGAGGCTTGAATTCAAAGCAGGAGTAGATTTTGCTCTCTAAAATGATAGAACTTTGGTTTTGCTTTATAATTACATTTTGAAGGTGCTGAATTTCACATAAATACTCAACTGAAGGAAGAAATTCCTCAAATATCTGCTTTTATGGAAAGGATGAAAGCCTGGCAGATTTATGACCTATAGATCCCTAATATTCTCAAGGATGCAGTTCCACCAGGCATTGCCCACAAGGCAAACTGAAATTTAGGCAGGGCGGCCCAAGTCCACCCCACCCACAGCACCATTCCTATAACACACCCTGTGTTCAGCAAGTGCTGAACTGCAACCCAGCGTAGGTATCAACATATATCTGAGCCATGCTCATTCACTTGCTGTCAGAAAACAGAGCTGAATAGGTTCTCCTGAGACATTTTTGTGCACAAAAGACACACAACTTTGTCACTTCAAGTGGTGCAGCTGCTCCACAGTGCCAGAACTGCGGGAAAAGCAGTATGAAAGAAGAGGAAGATGTTATCTGTCACTGTGACTGCTGCTATTACTGTTGCTGCGTCCAGTCCATGTTGGTGGTTGCCACAAGAAATACCTGGCAGATACAAGGAGCTTGGAAGGAAGAAATACAATGAGGAAACACCTTCTTGTGAAGGGAAAGAAGTGATGTAGAGAAAGGTTTATGTCCATGGGGAAGAAACACTTCCCTACAGATCTGCTGTGTAGGACAACTGTCCCAACAACTGTCTGTAGGACAACGTCAGCTAGTGCAGAAGGCCAGGCATCTCTTGGGAAGGAAGGGTCACGCTCTGCACTTGATATCGAATGTATTAACTAACACTAGGTCCCCAGTCTAAATCTGAGCCCACTTACTCTGGTGGCCTCATTTGTCTTCACAGTGTCTGTAATGACTGGTGTGCTCTGATTCTCTGGTGCCTGTTCTTTGACACCAGGGAAGATTTGGGGCATTCACTTCCCAAGGCTGAAGCCCTGGAATCAGAGGAATTGACTCTCTGTGCAGCCAAAATCTGGGAACAGCCTCTTGACAGAGCAGTTTGACACAAACAAGAGAGAGTCACCAGTGGGGCCTTCTTCAAGAAGTACCTATACATTAGGAAGGTGCTTGTCATTTTTCCCTGGCTCCTGAACGTACCTAGGTGGGCACAGTAGGTATTTCCTTACATAGGATCAGTCTTGCCTTTATTGCACAATGGTCAACTACAGGAATATCTTAAAAATCTAAAGAAGGTGGAATGAACTTCTTTCAGGACATGCACTGGAAAATTTTACTGCCATTTACTTGCATCTGCAGACATTTGAAACCCCTCATTACGATACAGTTACTCTGCTGTGTAAACTGGACACAGTTTAAAATGTCATCTGCTGAAAGTGAAATGCCAAAGTACACAGGATTTAAAAGGTCCTCAGCCATCAAGGGCTGTGGCCAAACCAGACATATCTTAGATTAAACATGTCAGCTAGCTAGGATACTTGTCATTGAAAGCATATCTCCCATGCAGACCCCGGGGTGCTCAGAGTGACAGGAGACTGCCTGCAGCGCTTTCCCTCATTTCCACACTTTCCATTGTTTGGTTGTTGTACGTGTAACACTAACTTAGAATTAATTTCCTGACATTCACTTGGCTCTCCAAACTGCACTCTACCCTCCTTTCCTCATCTAAATTATTGATATGTATTTACAGCCTTACTTTCACCTTAATAAGTTGTTTTTTTTTGTCTGGGAGTTATATTGTGATGATAGTCAGAGCATAGTTAGGTGGTTCTGTACAGAGAGTACACCGCAAATCCGTATGTACTGTAAATCTCTTTCTATGGGCTGTATTAATATTCTGCATATACCCTATCAACCCATAATCTCATGGCATTATTCATCTCTAAAGCACTGCTCATCCAGGTTTTGCATTAGCTTTTTCCTCAAAAACTTAACAGATAGAGAGTAAACTAAACTGATGTGAAAAAGCTCTGTTCATTGGAATCTAGGGAAAAAATAAATTGTGTTGGCACATTTTATTGTGTTTCTGAACAAAGCAATAAGGCTCCAACCTTAGCTGAGAATAGCTGGAATTTTGGAACTCACTGAAAAAGTTTTCTCTTGGAAGATGGATTAAATTGATCATTTTTTCCTAGATGGAGTGCACTTCAGGCTCATTTTGCTTTGTAATTAAGAAGAAAGCCAGAAACATCATTTACACATTAAGAATTTAATAGATATATTTTTCTAGCTTTATGCATTAGCACAGGACAGCCCATTAATGAAATAAGTCTTCCTTCAGGGTCAATTTAGATGGGCTGTAATCTTCTGCAAATATATTGCAAATGAGGATCATTTAATGATCTTAAAACTAACTGCCAGAAAAGGATTGTTATAACTCTCCAGACAACAAAAAAGGGTTTTGGCATGGCTTGTAGTACCTTTGTAATTAGCAAATGTTTAATTTCAACCCACCACTTCACAAAATTGAAAATATTTTCTTCTCTGGAGGTCAGTTTCAGACTCTCTGACCTGGGAGGTTAATTCTGAGAAAGGAAAAGACTGTGGTTGTGTTTGTCAGTCAATAAAACAACAGCTCCAGCCCTCTTCTCAAATCTGGATGCTTCAGTTTGACATTTGAATCCCACTTCTGTATGATCAGATCCTGACATGCAAGAAAACCCTAAATGAAAGGGTTTAGTAACAGCAATAGCAAACTGGTGAGGAGAAAGAGTATTTTACTAAGGCTAGAATTAATAAGTCTAAATCCAGTAACTGGACAGCTGTATTTTTTCTAGGCAGTCACACAAAAGCATTTCTCCATCTCCCACTTTGTGTTCTGTCTGTAACAATGTCTTTTATTTCGCCATATGTCCCTATACTATCTTAATGCAATTGTACTTTGTGCTCCAAACTATGGTAGAGAGCTTCTCGGGTACTTGGGACGTACATGTGAGTGTGTGAAAGTAGGCATTCAGGGACTCTGCATGGTTTGTAACTCACATAACAGTCCCTCAATTTTAACTTCTCTACAAGCCTTTTCTGATACTGTAGTATCACCTCTGATACTTCATCCTGCAGCCCTTAATAGTGTAACAGCAACTGGAGCACCTTGCTAAAGGATTTGGACACCAGAGTGAAGTGTTTATGTTTCAAAATTGGACATGTGGAGTTTGTATAATGAACCATCACAACTGCTATCGACTCATACCTTAGGAAATACACCATGCACTTCATTCACAAATACAGCTTGAATGCACACTACTGGCATTAACAGTGAGCACTGGTAATAACAAACACTGAGAACTGCTTTCTCCTTTTCTTGATAACAGGACCCTGGCACAGACTTTCACTCTGCCTGAGAGAAATGGTACCCACCGACAGCCTGCGTCGAGCAACATCTGGCAGCTAAGCATGAATGATAAAATGCAAAACCTCCCCTGGACTGTGACCAGACCATGACTTTGTGCATTTTTACAATTTACACAACAGTCTTCTTTCTACCTCATCTTTCTACCAGGCATAGAGACGCACCTTCAGCAAACAGATTAGCTGGAGTGTTTCAGTAGCCCAAGCAAGAAGAAATCCATATGCCTTTCCCAGACTGACTTACAGTCTTTCTGACAGTTTTTCTAAGGTGTCTTACTCAAATAAATGGGCAATTTGCTAGCTCCATTTTGAAAAGTTGGTCTCTGTAGAATACTTCTGATTTCTTGTACCAGTAAAAACCTTGGAACAAATTTTGTATTAGTACAAGAAACACATTCTCAGTTCTATAAAAGGTTTCCAATCTCTCTTCAAGCTTCTGAGTAAAAATAAGTAATCTTCATATTTTCTTTGCCTTCCTTCTTTTCTTTCTTCCAAAATCACTTTTAGGCATTATTTTTAGTTGATTCACATTTACTTGTTTTGTGTTTCATACACTAAGAGTAGCATTTTTTTTTAAATGGTAGTGTAGTAATAGTTATTTTGCACTTGGCTGAGAATTTTACCAATGATTTCAACAGACGCCCATTCGGGTCAACACCAAATATTAATGGAAATTTTAACCTAAGCTTACTTAAATCTGTCTAGGTGCTTTTAATGGAAATATCCGGGTTTCTGCATATCCAATAATGACTTTGAATGGAAGTTAAGGATTCTGTGCCACCAGCAAGAGGCCCAGGGTCTTTGTTTTGCTTTAAGAGTGACTTTTGACTGGCTTAACGTTTTCTTTTAAAGAGAAGAACGCAGTAAACTGTGTTTCCCAAATTCTGGCAGGTTTTTTTAGCTCCTTTTACTATCTGAGAAGATACTGTATTCGCCTGTAGCAAAGCATTACTGAGCCAATATGAAACAGATTTGGCTATCAGTTTCAAAGACAGCTCCCTATTGACTAGTTGGATAAAAACTCAAGGAAGGGTTTGCGGGAACATCTTATAAGAAATTACTTCTCTAAAATCTTTTAATCTTTGTTATGTGTATACTGTTAAAAATGCAAGATTACACGCAAATGGAATGGCAATCATTCTAGTGAAAACTATTTGCCAGCGTGACTGCTTTAATTCACTGGCTCAAGCTCTAAGAAATAGTAGAGCTTTTAAAAAGGGCTCTATACATAGCCTGTATTGTTGCGATCAATTGAACTCCGTAAGGAAGAAAACCTCTGAGGCTAACTGGAGGCATTCTGTGCTTCCCTCTGTTTTATTGCACAACCTTAGACACAATGTGTAAAAAAGGTCAAGACATCATGTAGGCTTTTGCATTAAGCAGCAGAACACTAATTAGTTTTACTGACAATGAGTTTTTGTGCTTGTGTTCTAATATTTTGATGTTTAGTTTTGCTTGAAAACGAAGTCTAACATGATACAAAGCCTCTTCTATTCTCTGTTGTCTTTTCCTCAACATTATTTTAAAACTCATCATATGTTCTTCAGCTTGAGTGCTAAGTGTTCTGTTGCTTCGGTTTTAATTTAATGCTCCTGCTTCAAAGAGAATAAAAAAGCAAAATCTAGTAGGCCATCGTATTCATCTCTGAAGTGGCATTTGTAGAAACCATCAGGTAGTAATTGTTTCCCCCAGCTCTGTCTCTGAAATTTGTCCTGCTGATAGCTGGCTGCAGCACTGTCTCTGTGTATTTAACTCACGGCACTCAAGACACATTTTTGCTTTTTTTTTTGCCAAGGATATTTACTCTAGTTATAGTGATGAGAGGCCCTACCAAACAAGAAGAAAATTTGCTAATAGGCTTTTGCAAACAGATGATCTTTTATGAATGCTTTTTTGGCTCCAGATAACGCACTACTATTGCATTAATTCAGACTCTAGCTTACTGCCTCTATATATATATCTGTATGTTGGAAACAAAGACCAACCTTGGTGAGCTCTAAATGTCCCCATCTACAAAACAGTCACACATCTGATTAAGATACACAGTCAGTTGATTGCTTTTTTTGTAAAGAGTTTAAAATATGTGTAAATGTCTGCAAGATTAAGATCTGTTAACATTGTGGTTCCCCTATTGATGTGAATGCACAGTGCCTACCCCAGTGAAATGCTTATTCCATCAGAGTCACTAATGGCATAGAAGCATTATGTAATAATAATAATAATATATCACCATTAAATTATAATCCACTGGTTAAAACATATCCATCCTGCACATTCTCAGAAGAGATGAGCTGCCTCTGACTATGCCGTGAATCAGTCAAGTGCTTCAAGTCAACTTTTGCCCAAATGCAAATCCAGTTTATTTAGTCAGGCGCAATACTGTGTTAATGTGGTTGCCGGGCTCTTGATTGGCTTGGAGAGCAGGCAGACTGAATGCTTGCCTGCCCAGAATGTACTGTGGAGAAATAACCTCCATTTTTGGCACAGAAGTGCTATTTCATTCAAAACAATGGTACTGTTAGAAGTACAACAGTTAGGAATGAGAGCATTGCAGGGGCATACTCAAAAGCTCAATTCAACAGCCACATGACAGGCTCAGAGGCAGCTGTAATGGCAGCAGTTCAAAGGTCTAGAGAGCTCAAAGAAGAAGGAAGCCAAAAGCTACTGCAGAGAAGAATTTGTCATAACTTAGTATCCTGAAGCACCCAAGTAAATAAAGCTAGTAAAAAAAAAAAATGTACACTTTCCTCACCTTTTAGGAGAAATGGGGAAGGGGGAAGAAAACAGATTGTGTCATATGTAATAAAACAAGAGGGTGAATCTAAACATTTTGTTCTGCTTTAATCACAAACCCACTGCAGTGGAGCACTTCTGCTGATGCTCCCCACTACTGCTCTCCCTTTCCTGCACCACTGCCAACGGTAATGAAGTGGGTGCCAAAAACTGTCAGTCAGCGACTCCATTTTAAAGAGAAGTACTGCTCTACAGTGAGCAAGAATGGCAGAAACAAGGCTGGCTCTTTCTTTGCTAGTTTGGAAGAAAATGGCCTAAGCAGTAAAGCTTTAATCAAATCCAGCTTTCCTCAAATTTAGCAGCTTTTAGTTTCTGGGTTCTGGTTTCGGGGAGTTCCAAAATGCAGTTTTCAACACAGATCGAGAACAGGATTCCCGTGCCCTGGCACAGTGGGAAGTTTGCACACTCAGGTGGGGCCAGGCCGTTGGCAATGCCCAAGCAGCGTGCACAAGACCCTCAGAGTGTGTATCCCCTGTATTAACAGGGTGGCTGAGTCCTCCCATCCTCTTCTCAGGTCAAACTGGTAGATCTGGGGGATCCTGTGATGACAACAGCCCTGTGTGTAAGAACATGAGGGACACGGGGTTGGAATGGCACATACTCCAGGCACTGCTCAGCTGTCTTTCCAGAGGAACTATGGAAATGCTACCACACTGCCTCACAGGATATTAGTTGGCAGCACTGTGGAAGGATTTGGGGCTAATGGTAAGTAAAAACTCCTCTAGCATCCCCTGAAAGTCCAGATTTGGGTTTAGGTGGAACACAGAGTGTATGTCCCAGACTGCACTGCGCAGCTGTAATGTACTACAAAGTAAATGGTTCAAGCTGAAAATTCTCTCTGAACAGAAGAGCAGGTTTTTCCCAGTTTTACAAGTGTCCATAAGAAACAAGAGTAGTCTAAAGGTCTTTCAGCTCTTGATACAGCAGTCTGGGATATTACAGGAACAAAAGGACAGACTCTCTGCTGGAGGGCTCATAACACAATAGTAGTTTCTATGCTTAGTACTGACTCTGCCTTGTTTACAACTGAGTCCTAATCAAGTCCATAACATTTAGGGGCCACGTGCTCCGATACCTTTATTTCTACTGAGTAGCCTCCTCCTATGTGAGTAATTTTGAAGTTTTCAAAAGCAATGCTCTCAAATAGCAATCCACCACGTGCCATGAGTATGTGAGTCAGAATTTTGTCTGAAAGCCTTGTTGAAAATGTCATCTGACCTATCCATTCCTGGAAGGAGAAAGGATTTTAACTCTTTGCTCTTTTTGCTTATCTGCATATTCATCTTGGCTAATCTCACACAGAAATCAGAAATGGGCTGTTGTTTGTTGGGTTTTTTTTGAAATTTCCTACTTGTTTTTATCCACTGTGTACATTGGAAGCAATACAGCAAATCATTTTGGAAGGACTTGGTTATTAGCGCATCATGATACGCACTGTGTCTTGTTACACAACTCAATATTTTTAATTACTTGCCTTTACTAGTGAGACAAAATTTAGAGTCAAGTTTCAAGTAATCCCTTTTATTGGACTAATGCAGCAATATTGACAGTCGTGCTTTAGGGATATACCAAACTCCCCTGCAGGTCAGGAAGGGGTTGACTCTAAAGAATGGATTCCTATACGCAGAAAGCTGGTTTGTCAATAGTGTACAGTTAGTCCAATAAAAGGGATTACTCAAACATTGGCTCTACACTTAGTCTATAAACAAAATATCTGAGTTTTTTAGTCATCACATTTATGACTTTAAGTATGTCCATTTTGTGATGAATCACTCCAAACTTGGGGGTTGTTCTAAATAAACTGTAGCTACATCCTTACTACAAAAAAAAAACAAAAAACAAAAACAAAAAAACCCAAACAAAAACAACAGTGGGTCCACAGTTTTCCTCGGTACTCATATGAGTAGTTCTGTGTAGTTCTGGGAAGTTGCATTGACTTGCACCAGCTGAGAGTCTGTCCGCAGACTTAACAGTGTTAGTGTTTATGTGCCGTTCTTTAGAAAGAACTTTTTATAGCCTTATAATAAGATATTCAAACTACAAAAAGCAAAAAAATTCATTGTCATAGAAGAGTTGTACCCACTTGAACCAAATCTGGATTTGACCTGGTTATGATGTTTAGTACTTACGAAGGGCAGCACGCTCTCTTCCACCCTGTATTTCCATTTGCACTCAGGTAGCAGCGGTAGCACCCAGAGGACCTGGGAGGTTTCGGTACAAGACCGTGACACAAAGGGTTTGTAGCCTGTGGCTCTGCCACTGCAACCTGCTCTCTGTGGTTGGGTCTCCACACTCACACACTGCTCTGGTGATTTAGGTCAGCTCAGAAACCTGCTGGCACTAAGCAACTTGCAGGAGGTACCAAAGACAAGAACAGGTATTTCCCAGATTCACAAAGTGTACCCATACTTTGTTGCTGTTGTCTGTTAGTTTAAAAATATAAAGAAGCAAGAATCTGTTTACCTCTCAACACATGTTAGATCAAAGCAAAACCACCTAAAACACAGCAGTGACTGGAAGTGACACTAGCAGAGACCAAACTGGAAGGCAAGAGGCCATCACCCACGTAGACTACAAGAGCATGTTTCATTTCTTATACTCCCCAACTGAAAGCTTCACAACCAAAATGAATTTGGTAATGAAGTTACAAGCTCCTGAAAATAGAGCTTTTATAAGGTAATATAAACCCTAACACAACCTTAATTATAGTGACACAATCTCTGTGCCATAAATAATGACATCTTTGACCAATATGATGCATAGTAACATGAAAAGTGATGTAACATAAGCAATGTCACTGCTAAAAGTTAAAGGGGAACACATTTTTCTCAGACAGAATACCCACTATCAATTCAGACAGCACATATCTGATCTAGATTTATGGTAGTGAATAATGGTGTCATGAATGCTAAAGTGTCTGCAGCTTTCAAATAGTTTGGCAAATCTGTACATCAAAATCAGTTTGAAAAGGAAGCGCAACCCTTCCTCTGAGATAATTGCAACTAGAATAACATTATATATACTTTTAATATGTTTTTTAAGTAAGTGCCTTCATCTTTTGTGCTCTTAATAAACACAGTGAAAAACTAGAATAACATTATATATACCTTTAACATGTTTTTTAAGTGCCTTCATCTTTTGTGCTCTTAATAAACACAGTGAACAACTAGAATAACATTATATATACTTTTAACATGTTTTTTAAGTAAGTGCCTTCATCTTTTGTGCTCTTAATAAACATAGTGAAAAATGACATTATATATTGACTGAAATACCTGGAAGAGGCAAGATCTATGCAGCAGTGAAAGTAGGAAAATCTTTAATAAGATGGAGTTTATTCAGTACCTAGAGAAAATACTAGGGTTTATCCTTCAAAGCTTAGCAAATATTTTGGCACCTAGTTAAGAACACAGCTTTACTTCAAAACCTCAAATTTAAGTGTTGTATCGACATTTCAGTTCTGATGCACTTGAGAAATGAGTAACAACAGGGTGTGGCATTTAGGGATGTACTTTATGTTAAGCACATAATTAAGTTAAAGTAAAACATCTACATTATTCCTGAGTCCCTGAACTCAATGGGATGTATGCATGTGCTTAAGCACCTACTTCAGTTATGGCCTGAATCATGAATCGTGAACAAAATTCTGACAGTCCTAATGAAATAAACTCCGTTCAAGTTAACAGGAATTTTACCGGCTGAAAATAGAGTAAGATCTTCAAGATTTGGTCATCAGCCCAACACACAGGTAATTTACCTCACTGCTTTTCATTCCTGGGAAAACTGCTTCTGTGACATCTTTACTCCTCAGGACGCTTTAAAAACTGGGAAATAAACACAGGATCCCAGTGAAACGAGCCTGCTCTGGGACAGAAAAAGCCACCAATCGGTACTCAACGCAGCAGACAGCTGCTGGAAAAGGAAACATTTTGCAATAGGAGTAATACTATACCTCATAAAATGGGCTGTGAAATACTGAGTAACTAGATAGAGAAATGAAGAGACTGACTTAACACCTGACACAGCCTCAGTCATCTCAGCCAGCCTCCAATGCACGTGTTCAGAGCAGAGACATCTTGCAAGATCCCTGAAGGAGGTCAAGGTTATAGTGGGCTGAAATGCCCTCTCCCAGTGCCCCCCAACTCCTTCTGTCTCCCCCATTCTTTTGTGACTGTTGTCTGGGTGATAAAAATAGCCGTATACATTTTTATTGGCCTCACAACATGGCCATAGTCCTGGCTCTAGATCCTTTAGACTACAGTAGAGGAAGCAAACCCTGAATCAATTCAAGGGGGTTATAAACCCCTGTACTAATAGGGCTTAGCCCTGAGGAGGAACCCATCGAGGCAGATTCCTTGTAGTTCTGCTGTACTGTCTCTGTATTTAAGTACTTCAGTGCCTTCCTGGCCAGGATATCAGGGAAGTGCTCAGGCATGCAAAGGCTGAGAGAATGTTGCAAAAGCTGATTTTGTTTCAGAAGGATATATCCAGATAATGAAAGAAAATGCCTAGATGTATTTGCTTTGGGCCTGACTCTTCATCAGTATAAACCAAGAACAACATCAATGAAGTAAAGAGAATTATATCAGCATACAAACAATGCTCTTCTGAAGCATGATTGCTCAGAGATTACTGTAAACATGTAGTGATTCAAGCTGTACATAATTTTGCTATTTTGTATTAACATTTTTAACGTGATTAAACAAAGCCCAAAGAACACAATGGCCCTGGTAAGAAAAATGATTTCTTGCACATACATTTTAAATGAAATGCAATGAGACTTTGTGATTCAGGCCTTAGTAGGCACAAAATTTAGAATAACTCTGTTTATCTGTGCAAACTTTCCTTAGCCTGTTGCAACTCCAAATGTTTTAACTGTTACACATGGGTGTTTGGTAGAATATACTAAATAAAAAGTTTACAAAGACTTTATTTTTCTCCAGCCTACAAAGGACTCCAAATCTTTACTGTTCAGCACAGCTGCCTAGAATAGGCACACTAGAGCTTTTGTCCAGTGAGTCAAACTGAGTGGGAGTGAATACCATTAACCCTTAAAACAGAATTATCTTATTCTTTTGATTTTACTGGACACTGTAATATGTTTGTGGCCATATTTGGAACACATCCGGCTTGATCTAGAAGGACACAGGAATAATAGATACCATTCAGATCATAATTAGCCATGTACTTGCAATAGCGGGATGTAAAGTAAAAGGAAAAACACTGAAAATGTTGTTTTTTTGGACTGTGACAAAGAGCTTTTTAAATGAGTTTGGGCATTTTTAGTGTCTGACTCATGTCTGGGGATTTCTGCTATATTCCAGAATCCTTTAACTTTTGTGGTTTTTATTTCTGCCTTTGACAATGACATGCTAATAGCTTCAGGCTTCCTACTGCCTTCTTGTGCATATTGCTCTCCTTTGTTTTCTGTTAGAGAGAAAATGTCAGAATTTTAGATAATGGATTTTGTGATTGTGGCAAGAGTTAAGGAAATTTTAGTGTATCCTGTGATGACAGATTGGACCTTCTTCAGACAGAGTTTTCACATTTTATATTTTGTTTCTTTTTTTTATGAGACTACATCATAAATTCATAGCAGGAACAAGAAAGTATCACTTTAAGAGCCACTGATTTACCAAGAATTTATGTAAGTAGAATATTTTTATTATTTTACTGAAGTTTTACACAAGGCCAACACCTGCTAGAAGAAAAAGTACAGAATTGACCTATGCCTGGCCCTGCCCCTCTGAATTTCATGGGAGCAATACCATTTTCTTCAGTTGTCTGAGGGCCATGGTCAAGACCAACTAGCACTTACTCTCAGGTGGAAGCCAGCACTTACAAAAGAGCACCCCGCAACCAGAGACACTGCAGGTTTTGCACCCCAGAGCCTGGTCCTGCAAACAATTGAAATCTCACTTTTCTTATGTAATCCTTATGCAATTATATATGTTCATTAATTCTTATGTAATCACGGAGTTGCATGCATGATCAAGTGATTATTCAGGCATGATCCAGTATTATTCAGGTAATACAAATCTAAGCTTGAAATTTCAAGTGTCTGTGACTTAGGAAGGCACACTGGGCTTTTGAAAAGGCACCTTAAATTCCATTTCAGAAATTATTTACAACTCTGTGAATGAAAATACTCTTGGCTTTCCATGAGACCTGGGCTCCTAGCAGCCCACATCTCTCTGAAAATAAGTTGGGGCCCCTAAAATTCTTCCACTAATTCCAAGTAGTAACCTGTGATGGCTAGTACAGCTGATATCACACCATCCAGAAATCCAGTAATATGGAACACAGAGCCCAGAACTCACTGTATTATTTTGGTATATCACTGCACTGCCTCAAAGTACCTCTTCCTTTTGGGCAGGGCAGCTACACAGCATGCTGTCAGTGTGCACATCAGCTTGAGGGGCAGATCACAGACATGCCCCTCCTCAGATCATATTCCGTCCCATACTGCACTGACACTTAATAAAAGAAAGCCCAGAGAATGATGAGGACATTAACGACTTTACAGTGGCATTTGATGGCAAAGAATTTTGATGACCAGTGTATATCCACACTTGAGAGAAAGTCCACTTGCACGTGGCAAGGAAAGGTGGGTGTGAGAGGAAAAGGCCTGAAGTCTTTACTTACTGACATAACTCAGAAGTAATTCCTCTGATGGCACTGAATTTACAGTGGTGTCAACCTCATAGTGGAAGATGTCTAAAGATGGCAGAGACAGATGAGAAGGAGGGTGGCAACAGGATGTAGAATAAAGTGAGAGCAGAAGCATATAGGATGAGTGTAAAAATAGAACAAAGCCCAAAGCCACAATTTTGCTGCAAGAGCAGCAAACTATTAATCGCAGTACAGGGGTGATGGAGCCTGCAGCACCTGGGCAGCCACAGTCCTGCACCATTGTGAATTACACATTTAATGGCAGAAAAAAACGTACAAGCTCCTCCACATTTTGCTAAATGAAGGCTCTAACTGGTTGTGTGATCGTAAGGAGGAATTCCTAGCATCACTGTACAAAACAAAGAGTCTTCCAGAGATGTTAAATTGGATCTGACCATCATCTTGTAGGCTCCAAATGAAGCTGGCGGGAGTGATTAAGCAAAAGCAGTGTGAAGAAAGCCTAAAACATTCAGAGAGATAAAAAAAATTGCTCAGAGTAATTCTTTGCCTATTGTTTTGGTTTCTTCCTTTTTTCGACTCAAATACTGTCTAGTAAAAAAGGTGATAAAATGGCATTGAAAACATGCAGCCAGGTTCCCTGGGAATCCAAGAATATGAAATTAAGGCTGAGGGACTGCAAGGGCTCAAGCTAGAAACTCCAGTAAGAGCAGGAAAAGAAAGTGAAGAGGACATACTGTGCAGGAGGTAATACCTCACATATTGCCATCTTAACACCAAGGAATGTTAGTAGGTCTCAAGCTGCCTGTATATCTGACACTGGAGGTGTCTTTACTTACCGTTTTCTTGGATATGCTGGACTGCTCAATGTTTCCTTTATTGACTGAAAACAGTCTAAGAAAAGCTAAGGCCTTGTTTTCACTACACTGTTACATTAGGGTATGATATAGGCACTACTCTTGTCCTGACTTTACTCAACACGCAGAACAATTCAACCCAAGATAGGACTTGTGCTCCAACTCATGGAGCAAGTCAGGGGGAAGACTAGGGTGCAGGTGAAAGCTTCTCTCCTGCCTAAGAATACCACAGAAGCCCCAAGAGTGCTGCAATCTTCCATGCTTTTCCAAATTATCCTCTGATGGTACTTTTGGGGACCCTGTCTCTTTGCCAGCCAATCAGAAATAACCTCTTAAGGCATAATTATCACATTTTGACATGGGAGCTTTGCCTTACTGTGCAACTGCCTGCACCTGTGTTTTCTATAGCTTCACTGTAGCTGGGTAAGCAAATAATATCTAGGGGTGAGACCTTTCTTCGTAGCCTGTGGCTACGTGACCTGGCTACATGACCTGAGCCTTACCCTTCAGCTCCTTACTCATGGTTGTGCTGTGACACCAATAAGATTTATGCTTTGGGGGTCAACACTTCAAATCAGCATGTTCTCATGACATCACATGCAGGCTGTCTGATGAAAGGATGCATAGGACTAGCCACCATTGTCAGCAGGAGAGAATGTATTAGAGACATTAAAAGACCTGCATCCTTGTTGTGAGCAGTTTAAGATGATGCTTTCCTCTATTCCAGAGTCCTGGTTCTGTCTGTATCATGGGGCACTCAAGGACCTGGGAGAAATTTCACAAGACTAAGGAAGACCTGGAGTTGACATAAGCTTGCACTAGTGGCCATGGCCACTCTTGCCATTCCTAAAACTCCAAAGAGGTAAGGAGACTAGACCCAGGACAAACATGGTAAGAAACAAGCACTTACTAAGACTGGCTGCCTAAGAAGAGAGAAAGCAATTCCTGATTATTAAAGACATATCACAGAAGAGACCTGTCATTAATTGCACAAGACCACACTGTGTGGGGTAGAAGACAGGCATTTAGAAACGCTAGAGGAAAATCCATGGCATTTACCCTTCCTTCTTTGGCATGTAAAGAGCTGGATTTAGGTAATGATGGTCTCATGTTCCCTTTTGGCCATAACAAGCCCCATTCTTCCAGTTCCACACCCCAGTCTCTACCTCCTTTCCTTCATCTTCTACTTCCACTTTCTCATGATTTTGTTACCATGAAATTAGAAAGCTGTATTTGTCAAACTTAAGAAAAAATGTGACAGGAATTTTGTCACTAGATCAGAGGACAATAATTTATCTTCACTGTAGTTTTGCTGTATTACCTATTGCCCCATACTGAGTCAGTATGTCAGGTGCATATAATGCACAATTTCAAAAATTAAATACAACAAAATACATAAGGGCAAAGTCATATATTTTGGTGTCATTTGGGAAGTTCGTACTGGCTCCAAATAGGGTTCCCAGGACAAAATGTGTGTGATATTCACTCTGTGATCTGTTAAAAATCAGTCAGTAGAAAAATGGATTTCATATAGCTGGTAAAATTAGGAGAAAGAAATGAAGCAGATAAGAGAATGAAAGAGATAATGAAAACTCTCCTATTGACCTTATTCAAGAATAAACAGAGAAGTAGGAGCTAAATTCTTTGCAGAGTACTGGAGACATAAACAGAAGTAGAACACAATTAAAACCAAACCGAATTAGGTGGGGAATGCAGTTAGGCTTCTGCAGTTACCAGCACAAGAGTGATCAAAGTGACTAGTCTCCTACACGGCCAACTTTGGCTCCTCAACCCCAGTGGTCAAGTAGCCATTTGTAGGTGGATCAGCCCACAAGCAGCCTTCAGTGGGGATCCAGAATGAGGTTCAACTGTTGTAAGAGACCTTAATTGATTTGTCAGTGCACCCAGCTTAAGACAGTGAAGAAGACAATGAAAATTAATGAATTAACTCAAATGACATTGCAGACTTTGATGGGAAGTATCCCTAAGAGAAAATGATGGAAGAAGGAGAGGAGTTTCAATACTAAATCAGACCAATGGTCCATCTAGTACTAGATATAAAATCCCTATAATGGACAGTTATGCAATAAGATACCCATTGGGGAAATTCCTAATACCATGTGATTTTATTCTGAAGTAAGAGGGCTTATATATTTCTTTCTTACCTAATGTATCTGCAGATGTCCTTATTCTTCATAGCATGGCCTAATCTTTTGTTTTCTTTCATTTCTGCCTCATGTCTAGTGGCAGAGAACTCCCTAACCTAATATATTGTATTTTCAAAATGCTCTTTGTTTTTAGTAGTGTTAAATCCATTCAGTGGTTCCCTTGTTTGGGTACTGGGACAAAAGTTAAACCAACCATTTTTTACTACTGTATACATTTCGCACAACAAATAACATCAACCTTCTTGTTGAACTATGCACAGAAACCACATCTGGGCTCCTACAATATAGAAGCTTTTCAAGCTTCCAACAATATTTATTGCTTTTTTTGAGATCTTTGATATTTCTGCTGTATCTTTTTCAAACCACAGCAACTAGAACTAACCAGAAGGTCAAAGACAAGAATAGCACCTAGCATTGATATAATGTTGAGGATGATTCTCCAATCCTTTCTAAATTTTTTTGACCAATCTTAAGCAGTGAGAAAACATATTTACTACAGCATGTCCACACTCTTACTTAGATCTTCTTCATGAGCGCTTTTCTCCATGACACAAGAGAAAGCCATCAGATGCATTATAAAGAATGGTCCCTGACCCATGCTGCACTGGAAAGGGAGACCGGTGTCAAAATGAAAACATAAAGTCCCATCAAGCTTCACAGCTCTGGTCTTCTAAGCAATGTACTACTTACTCATCCTGATATAAAGAAGACTCCTTTGCAATACACAGGAGCGTTTCTGTAATCTGGGTAGAGATCTTGTGAGGAAAACTGAACACAGTCATGGCAGACATTGCCTTATCTGTGAAGATGTTCTCTTTAATTTGTATTAGGAATCACGTGTACAACATAATTTGACTAAAGCTGCTGGCAGTTTGAATTCAGTATTATGCCATTTGAACTGAGAAGCTATTCCTGCCTTCCAGAAGTGCTGTTGTTACATTATTGAAGAGCGATCCAGGATATTTCATTCATATAATTTCTTTGACCTAATTTGTTCCTAATTCCAGAATAAATTCAGAATATTGAGGAGCAACTTAAATATTGCAAAGAGAACTTAACAGGTCTTGTTACCAGCATAAAGAGAGTTTGAAGGATGGAAGGGACAGATTTCTTTGTTGATGGCAGTTTTCATCTTACCTAATGGGAAGATTCCTTTGCAATCATTTCAGCAATAAGGAAAGTCTGTTTTACTAAATGATCTGTAATGCATTTCATCTCTTATTTGCAGACAATAACACACTCAAATGTACACCATCTATAAAGGAGTAGAAGCTTAAATAAGTTAATTTGTTTAAGAAAGTATCATACAAATAGTCCACAGCAAACAGAAAGAAGCTTGAGGCAGCTGATTTCCATATAAGGTCTCCAAAATTAATTAATGATGAAAAGATTCTGTAAGACTCAGTAAGGGTCCTCTCATCTACACACACACACACATATTTTAAGGTCAAAGGGGACTGTCCTCTTGCATAACAATGGCCACAGGACCTCCACACTGATTTCTCTAATAAGCATACCTTACTGTGTGAGCTGTAATCCATCTTTAAGGGGAATATTCAGCCTTAATTCACAACTCATTCTTAAAGTTTGAGGAACTCAAACTTATCAGCAATGACAACAAACTCTATCAGAAGGAGAAAAACAGAATCCCAAATACTTTGTGTGACTGGGATGCCACAAAAAGCATGTTGGAAGAAAAGACGATGTTAGAAAATTAAACCCTTTTTTTATCTTAAAATTTAATCTCATTTCTTCAAACTTCGATTTTAGCAAACTGAGTACTGTGACCATGTATCGCTATCACTTACTCACATTAAGAAAACATTAAGCAGATGCACTGAAATAATTCTCAGTCAGTAAGTAACAGAAAAGTCAGTATTAGAATTTGTATCTTTCTTAACCACTATGTCCTAAGGGCAGTACAGGAGTCCAGATACTTTAGACCAATAAAGTTGAATGTATTGCAGTAACTTCAAGTCCTCACAGACAGCGTGTTACATGGCCAGTTCTTAATACTTCATATCTGCAAGATACACATATACTGACAGCATGTGACAAGAGAAAACAAGAAATTAATGCAGATAAGAATTTACAGATATCATTCCAGCTAAAGGTCATAAGTAAAATCAATCTTGTATGGGAAGCAGATTTCCCATTACTGAAATATCCCTGGTATCTCATGACTGCAAGATTGCTCAGTACATCTCTAGTAATAAGGTTAACTCTGGCCAGTATGACTTATCATATCAAGAGTTATATAAGAATTATGTTCAGAGAGCAAAAGGTGCTGGAATATGCAGAAGATGCTACCTGCAGCAAAGAATATTAATTGTGTTGGGGCTGGTGGAAAGGCGAGCAGATGAAAAGAAAGGAACTTTGAATGGCAGTGTGTCGTCTAACAAAGTCAGAGTTTGTGGCATGTGAAAAGTAAGGGTGATTGCAGGGTAACACCCTAGTGTACGCTAGTAGGAGAGATCTGGTGGTGATGGTGGGAAAGAGAGTACATACTTTATTTTTAAGTGTAAGTAACTTATTTAGGGCTAAGACAGCAAAACAGAAATAAGAAGGAAAAGGAGGTGTAGAATAAAACTGAATTTCATAGGCATCAGAAATTGTTCTCCAGAAGGGAAAAAGTATTCTGAACATAAAGAAGGACACCAAACCATCATTTGTCTACGTTGCTGTGGTCTGTCTGTAATTAAGGAAAAGCAGTCTTGCAAAAATGCCAAGACACAAAAAGATGAATCCTGCATTATATGACAGCAAACAAGGAATGTAGGGGGAAAGAAAGATCTAAAAGTAGATACTGTGTGCAACCACCAGGTGGTTGAGAAGTGTATGACATATGAGGAGCTTAGAAGATCAGCTGGCAGAGGGGAAGATTGAGTGGATGCCAGCAGGGAAGAGGCCACATGAAAGACCAAATCCAAGAAATCGGGTCTATGTATCCAAAGCTCTAGGTGACAGCGTTAAAGCAGTGAGATAAATGAATCAGCTCTCAAGGCAGCAATGATGATGGATAAGGTGGGATAGGATCAGCTGCCAAAGGAGTGTGAAAAGGTTCTAGAAATACTCAGAAATACATCATGGAGGGGAGGGGGGAAGAAAGGGTACGTCAAGGAGTTGTTGGTTTACTTGGAAGGTATTATGGGACACAAGCAATTGGATTTTATTTGCTGTCTCAACAGTCATTTTGCTTTATGGAGTTTGTTAATGACTTTGTATAACGTCACTAAATGCAAATGCTAGGAGAATATTATGGGCTCCATCCCAGATTAGGTGCATTGTTTCCTTGACTCTTGTGGCTAGGTATGTATGCGCAGTTCTTGCAGGGGTGCTGAGCTCCATAATGGGCCAAACTTGGAAGCCTTTTGGAGCTGCTTCAGAGGCTATAGTGAGGCTGGCTGCTGCTGAAATCCAGAGGAATTTAACTGTGAAGAAGATGGCATGTAAGCCAGTGTCTCAGCACTTGACTTACTGAATCTGTAGACAGCTAGGAAGCTCAGTCTCTCTCAGAATGATGTTTCAAATGAGACTAGAAGAAAATTGCTAGTTCTGTATCTTCACAGCACCTTACCAGAGGTCTAGTTTATTCCAGAAACACCTTCACCTTTGTGTGTGAGCTCAGAGCAACATATAGAAATGTAAGGAGGAAGTCCCAAAACATTCTGCAGAGCAGCTCCGTCAAAGGTGCAGTGGTGATTTTAAAAAAGACCCTTTCTTGCTAGCTTCTCAGGCATGGCTTGAAAGTAAACACACAAATCCATTTCAAATCTGCAATGTCCAGATCACTTGTGCACTGAGCTTTCTTTATAAATCAAAGGGCAATTGTTCAGGCTCTCTGCTGAGTGAGGACAAAATCCCTGATTTTTTTTCATAACAATGTCAGCCTTCCCTTCTGAGTAAGGACTTCAGTTGTTTTAAAAATAAAATCAAATATTGCAGTCCCATTTGAAAACAATTATTCTGGGCCAAATCCCAAAAGGTGCTGAGTGCCTTCGACTCCCACTGCACTCGTGAGGGACTAAATGTGCTTAATGCCATACATGATCTTAGAGATTTTCCTTAAGTGTAAGAGTCAGCTCCCCTATATCTTTTAACCTAAGGCACTGCTTACTCCTGCGAATAGAGCACAGCTTGACCCTGCAAGTCCTTAGCATGAAAGGTTGCACTTACTGCTGTGCCCAGTACCACTGACAATAATCTCTACCATCCATAATAAAGTTTTGCAGGATGAAGCCTTAAATAAAATTTATGTCACTGACCTACAACCAACAGCTGCAAGAAAAAAGTAAAAGTGTGATGAAAATTCCCAGCCCATTAACGTGGATATTGCACTACCTCAGCTTCAGACAAAAGCTGCATTAACTCTATCCTTCAAAAATGATGCAGTCTAAACAGCTCAACTAGACTCATTAAATATTATAGTGGTTTTTCTGTACAACCTAGGGCCTCAAAATTTAAGCATACTTTAAATATGATTCATTAAAATTGTACTTGAGAGATCACCAGCAAGGTAAATTAATTCCCCTTTGCAGTCTATGCAGTAGAATGGACAGATGTTAGCTGAACACCAGAGTCTGGCTTTATGTCTCACAAATGCCCACAGATTTATAAACAAATTACCAAAAGGGTGAGGAGTTAAGGCAGTGACCAATGGCTCACTGAAACCTAAAGAGCAGGCAGAGACTTGGTCTGACCACAACGTCCCTATTTGTACAACAATCTGAGAGCAACTACAAAGAGCACCCAGCATTAACTTCATGCATCTGGCACAGTATATTGAGTGTGCCTGTGTGTTTATGTGTATGAATCTTCTGTCTGTGAAATGGTTAAAACTTAAGGTTACCCATCCAAGGAGTAGAAAATGAAGGTTCTCAGTTTGATGGACAACAGCTCAGAGATCCCTGATGTCCCAAAATATTAGGTTTCTCTTCTAATAATGTTGGAAATATTGCCTACTGTCATGATTAATCTTAGCAGCATCTCCGGCTGATTGCAGGTGACGCAGTCACAGCGCAGTGCCTGTGTTGGTTTCCACACACCGTCAAATCTGCTACAAATGCAGGGGTGAAGGGGAAAGAACTGTGATACCAGGTATCCCAGTGGCTAATAGATTGTGACATGAAAGAAGGAAACCTTTATTTTAATTCAAAAAACAAAAGCCAAATAGCAAAACTTATGTACGTGCCTAACTTTTTTTTTTCTTCCTCAAGTGGAAAACATTCGCCTGCTAACAACTCTTGGCTGGCATCAAGGGAAAGTGGAGGTATTTGCAGATGTGGAGGAAGACATACAAAACATTTTTCAAATCAAAGGCTTGAATTATTGCACTGGGTTCATGAAGTTTCACAGGCATGTAGACACACCATTGTCTACACCCTGGAACAAGCTGCCCTTTCTTCGAGAAGGAAAAACAACCCAATGTTTCTTACAATCCAATCTGTATGTATCAGGGAGCTATCTATATTTTGAAATTCTTTGCATTGTCTGTGGTAAGGGTGTGCTGTTTTGGCCCAACAATGGCAACATTGATTTTAGAATTTCAGAATTTTGGTGCATAGAACAAACTGTGAAACAAAACCGGCCTGCTCTCAATAGTACAACAACAGTGCTCTTATATAAACTTGCCTTTCCTCGCCATTTTACATAGTCAAAGATCAATACTGTTCATTCAGCCAACATTATTAAAGCCATTTATCAGCGACTTTTTTTTTTGTTGCTAATAAAAAGGATTTTGCCGACAAAGTTATGTCATCTTCCGCTCACTTGGTAGCAGCACAGATAATTAGCTTTGTTGTGTCCCCAACAATTGGGCCTTGTTTATGAACTTACATTTATTAAGTGAAAGTATTTGGAAACTGATGGTACATTGAAGTTTGGTTGCCATAGGCAATAATCATCCCAAAAAAGTCATGACCTCCCTGTTATGCAGCTAGTAACTAATTGAAATGATACAAATTACTCTGATTCTCTGTCTGCCAATTTAGAGGCTGGTTGTGGTCAAGGGTCAAATGAGCTCCTATTCATGAAACTATGTTTGAAGTGGCTGCTGCCATAGCAAGGGGTTTGGTGTGGACGCTGCGACTCCTCTGGACATTACCCCATACTGTGGAGGAGAGTGTTGCACAGATAGCAGAACAATAAGCCTACCAAGACTACCTTCAGCTGACACATCAAAAGCTTCTCCTTGTCCGTCATTTAGCAGTAGCTGCTACCAACCAAGACATGGTTTACTGGGTAGAAATAAGTGTTGTATTCATCCCCAAGGGCTACCTTATACATTTAACTGACGCTACAATGCCTCCTGAGGTAGTTCTAAGAAATCAAAGCATCATTCTGCATGCACTCAGTTCACTAGGAAAAACAAAGACTTTTCTGTGAAACGTAACAAGAGAAATTAAAATCTGATGAACCATCTGAGGTGTCATCCTTTAAAAACGTTTATGATAATTCAACTGTGTGTTAAAAGAATACAACATGTTTATTTCAGTAAATATGGGGAGCTCAACACTAAAAAGTTAATAGTATAATGAGATTTTTGTCCTTTAGGAAATTCTAAGTGATTCCAGGGAATGTTGCTCAAAGGCTTATTAAATATGTGCCAAATGTACTGGTTTACTGGGTGAACATTTGCAATGCTATTAAAGAGATTTCTTTCTTTGTGTAAGCTCCTACAGCTTTAACATGTCTAGATCTATTAAAAGTGTGATAGAAGAAACCATGCCACATGAACAAGCTAGGCTCCTTGAATAATGAAGATTAACATTTTCTGTGTTTCAACATTATTCGAAAGATTTACTATGTAGTTTGAGTCCAGTATGTTTCAACAAATATTTTTGTCAAAACCAAATGTGCTGTAAGCCAAACAACCCCATGCCTGCATCACCTATGGGGGACAGATACGATTCTTACAGCTAGATTTGTCCCTTTTCTCTCTTCAGAAGATACCAGAAATAGGTAACTATGCAGCTACAGCTAGAGTAGCTCAGGATGATGCAAGCCAAGATATACAAAGTCGCAAGTGACATCATACATTATCTTACCAAGCACTCTCATCAGGCCATCCTCCAGGGTTCATTCACACCTTCTGTGCCATGAATGAACAGATATGCCACTGATTCCCAGATATACCTGAAGCAGCTGCTAAAAAAACACCAACAAATATATACTTAAACCAGTGGGGATGGAACTGGTCTCATTCTGGATTCTGCTCTGATCCCCATGACACAATACATGAGTATGCTACAGTCACAGACATCCTACGTGGTAACTTGTTGCAGCGAGCACCCCGGAACCCCTGTGAGACCACAGGGCTCAGAGTGGGCTAATTTGCCATGTTTCTTGACAGAATTTTAATTTGCAGTATGAATTTTAGGTTTTCATTCTGTCACTTCCCCTGGTTACGTCCTAGGAACTCCCATATGCACCAGATGTGCTTAATATTATATTTTTTACACACAGTCTCCCTAAAATATGGCATAATTTTAAAATGGTTATCACTGATGCTCATGATCTAAGTAGTTGTCTACAGACATAGGTACAAAGCAGAGTGAAACCGAAAACAGTAATTTGTTTCCCAAGAAAATTATGTCTTTTTTTCTATCTACATAAGTGTTTTCTCCTGGCAAAATTCCTACTTCTTGTCAGGTAGCAAAAAATGAAAAACATACATTTTCAAATTACACACATCAGTTTGGAAGTGTTGTTTTTTAACAAGACACTGTCATGCTTAGAGGAAAGTGGGCACCTGTCATGAAAGACATTTGTAGTAGAAAACCTAATCTTCCTTTAAACACAGAAAAAAATTGACCAGCCCTATTACAGAAGTCTTTCAGTGCCATTCCATGTCAACACTGTCATTATATCTCCTATTGTGGAGACAGTTAAGAACATGTCTTTGAAAATTTATTCTGGGGTTGCCCTTGTGGCCTATTGATTGTGCTCTCGCTTCGTGTGAGAGACCTGGGTTCAAGCAAGAGGGCTGGCAAGGCAGACAGGCTGCTCTGGAGGGGAGTGATCCCCCTATGCTCCCACAGAAGCCATCCTGACGATTCCAAGGTTTCAAAACATATTTAAATTTCATATTCTGCAAAACTTCCTGGGATGATGGTGTTGAAAAGTTTAGAGAGGAAAACATCTTTTTAAGCATTCAGAAAGATACTGAGCGCAATCCTTCTGGAAATGAGGACCCTCCGGGAAGTAGGACTGACACAAGATGTGGAATGATGTGAAGAAGGCATAGCATTGCTGATTCCCCTAAACTAGAGGTTTTAAGAGGAATATTTGGACCTGATTCTTCAGTCTACCACAACAGGCCAGCTAGACTCAACTTCATTATTTAGAAACTAAGTCCCAAAGAACAGAGTATCTATTTCCTTGCTTAAAAGCCTCTTTTAACTCCTTCTGTCCATAGCTAGTTTCTGTTCTTAAGGACGATATCTGGCAAACAGCAGGCCTGCTTTTCCCCCCACTGACACCAGTGTGAAGTGTCTGTCTATCCGATCACTTCAGTGGAGTGATTTCTAATTAGCACCGTCATCAGAGATGATTCAAGCCAACCTGTCCATAATACAGACTAATCATAGGAGTAATAAAAAAAAAACAGAGGCCTATGTTTTTCTTCACTGAGCCTGCCGTGAGTCAGCAGTAAAAGCAAAAGCAGATAGGTTGAAGCTCTGGAAGCATGTGTAAAAGAGTCCCTCAAACAAAACCTCATGCTGCTGAAGTTACTTGGTCCCACTAAAGTCAATGAACACGCACAGAGAAAATCTAAACCATACTTCCTAAGGCAGCATTACAATTAAACAGTATGTTGGCTTCCAACTCAAATGCCGCGCATTCATTTCCACCTTATAACCATGTGCACAATAATAAGGGCAATCTTTAGGTCTATATCCTCAAAGACACTTCTCAGATCCTGTTTATCGGTGTATCTCCTCTAATGCCTTAGTTCTGCCAGCAGCATCCCTGCCTGCTTTCATTATGCAATACACACATTAAACCTTGCCCAAACACATTTTAGCATAAGGGAACATATCAGCTTAAAAGAAGGGCAGTGGTTTGTTGAGTCAATGACATGCTTTCTTCCAAATGTCTAAATGCACTGCTAGGTGTTTAATCTGCATTTTAAAAAAGCCTATAAACATACATTTACACAATAAAACATAACCATCTGAAAGGGCCATTACAGCCAATTGTCCTTTGTGTCAACTAATTCCTTCCATTCCCTCCCAAAAGGGCTCAGCTGAGTCCCCCTTGGAGACCCTACTTCCAATAACAACAATTCCCTTCCTCCCCAAACCATCAAGCCCCCACCACATGGCAGCTTCCCTCCTGGCCAGCCCTCTCCCAGCCTGATCAAATCTTCAGCCTCTGCTTTCCTACTCGGAGGCACAGAGAGGAGCTGGTATATGTCCCCAAGGCAAAAAGGTCCTAAATCTAAGTGTGCTGAGAGCTTTTACAGTCACTGTTCTCATCTGTACTTACCACGGATGGAGATCCATAAGATGATTTTTCTTCTCCTGTTTTGATTGAGAAATCTGAACTTCATGAAGTGTCAGGAGTCTCAAATCTACTGGCCACATTTTCTCCCATCTCTTCTACAGACTAATACAAATCATTTAAAACATAAACCTAGGGGCTGTGTTTGCCAGCTCCTCACCTCTCCTGCGGATCTCACCGACCTGCTCACAGCAGCACACTGTTGTATTGCAAAGCTAGACCAGAGATCTGTCTCCTCATGCAGTCCTTGCCTTATGTTTATTTTCTTTGACTGATATCGTAAGAAAGAAGGCATCACAATTCAAAGCACTAAGGACCAGATTTTTGTTGACTGACATTAGACACTGCCTTACTTCCCAAAAAGCCTGTTGCAAGAAGTTATTTACATTATAAGGCAAATCTCAGCATGGTTAAAGGCAATACAATCAGAGGCTGTTGTATTTTTCCACATATGGAGGGTTGTATGACTTTCAGCTTCAGTGAATAAAAACAACAAGGAAAGTAAGACAAAAAAGGAAGACTACCATGAGGAAGAATGAACATGCAGATCTCCTCTGGAATATACCCTTTCATTTTGCAGGGTTATATTCCCCCTTTTCTTCCTCAAATCATTATCCTCTCGATAAGCAGCATGAGCCTTGAAACAGCCAAAATCATAACAGTTACCCAACTCCTATGATTGTTTAAAAGATGACAAGCACATTTTTGAGTAATTGTTAAAATACATGTACGTATTTTATATGTAGATCTGTATATACATATAGACATAGTCAGTACATACATATATATACAGAAAGACATAATCAGCATTTCCAAAAAACGCTGCTCTTTTCTAGCAGAAGGTTTTGGCACAACAGCCGGTCTCACAACCCTTCTAAAGAGACCTCATTCTGCCAGTGTTTGGTACAGGTTGGGGCACCAGGTGATTTAAAAGCTTTTGGATTAAAAACCCTGCCTCAAACGGGACTAGGAAGTACCCCCAGGATTTCTGCCCTGGCATGCAAGCCACTGGGCTAGTATCTGGGCAAAGGACAAATCCTTTCTGTCCCTGCCTGACTTCAGTGCATCAGCTGGGGATGAAGGACCTTCAAGTTCACCTTCAAATTGCAGCAAAAGCTGCTACAGTCGCCTGCAGGGCCACCTCCTGATCATATACCCCCAGGAGAGGTGAGGAGGATAGATGGCTGATGAATGTTTTTATTCCTTAGCATTTTGCTTTTCAAGAATTTTCCCTTGTTAAAATCCATTTTTTATGGGTTAGATTGTTCAGTAGTTCAAAAAAGGTTACTTAAACTATCATATACTGGGGCAAAATTAATTAATGCACTTGACTAAAATTCAATGAGAACAGAAAACAGATACAAAATAAGAAAAATGGTATTAACTGATACCCAATCTCAGATCTCAACAAATAACAATGGACTGTTTATGCCACGTTACTCTTTTCTAATCTCCACATATTACTATAATTATTAACTACTAGTCCTAAAATCTATAGAGTTATCATTATTGTTATTATTATGAAACTCAATCTCATTTTCATGTCATAAAGATAAACCAAATCTCATTTCAATTAGTTGCAGCAGGAGGGAATGAACTTTAAACAGACATTTAATTTCTGAAAAAAAAATTAGGAAGTTCTTCATGGAAATGTTATGGCATTTTGAAACAGATTAATAGTTCGGTATGAACACATCCACCCTGCAGCTAAATGACGGCCGTACTGCGAGCAGGAGACAGGTTAAATGAGCAAAATCAGTTGATACCACTGGTTTGGATCTAATCAAATAGTATTCATTTTTATGACTTTTTAGCTACATTATTTTTTCATCCCATGTGCTATCTGAATTGTTACTGTGGGTTATCTGCTTTGGGTTATATTTGTATTGGTAAAGAAGTGCTGGGACCAACGGTGTACTTTGCATTCTGGTTCCTGTGGCAAATGGAATCCCACTGTCTCCACTGAGTGTGCTCTTGTGCACACCAGTGCTTCACAGGAGCAGTGTCGTGCGTATTTTATCATCACTTGAGGGCAGGATCTAACCTACACCAGGGCAGGCTGCCTCTCCAACACACCTAGCCCTCATTCTATGCTGAGCTGGTGAAGGGTTGTACCATGAGGTTGCTCAGAGACAGTTTGATCCTTGATGCCCATCCCAGGCATGTGACAAGGCAGAGAGTACACCATGAAGGGTGCAGTTCTGGATCCTCTCAGATGGGGAAAGGGAGCCCAGTGCAGGGCGGTGACTCACTAACTGAACCCACGGCTATGGATGTGGCTCTCCAGAAAGGCTCTCCATAGTGTCAGCACTATGACAGACACTGCAACAGTGACAGAAGCCCTCAAGCCTTGGGAAATCCTAGTACTTGTCACACTGTCCACTACCATAGATCTCAGATAGTGTCCTTTTTACATACACTTCTGCAAAGCTACAGAATTACTTAATTATTCATTGCCCAGCAGTCCCAAGTTTTAAACCACAAGCTGGAAAAGATGTCAACAGACTGGGGATCTTCTCGACTTGCTGCCAACTCTCTCCCGAGATGAACGATGAAGCACAGCGGTACCTGTGCCCTCCTCCCATGGGACAACCCCCCCCCTCCTGGTTAGCGCCCAGATGACAGCTATGGGCTGGAGGAGGCCTCTCCCCCAGATCTTCTCCCCACTGGCAGTTTACACCGTCATGTTTTTACCCTCTCCTAAAGAATGCTTAGACTTCAGAAACATTAAATGTTTGACATTAGGCCAAGGTTAAAACACAGAAATAAAGACACCTTGTAGATGTCATCAAGCATTTCACAGATCCTGTAGATGTGAGCTGAACTCCAGTCTCATGAAGTCAGTGCAAAGAAGTTTCTCTCTCTCCTTCTGCCCCTGTCAGTTATTTCCTTCCTAGCACTCAGGCAGCAAAAAGCAATGAGACACCCAGGAGAAAAGAGCTGTGACTTGCAGAGAGGGGCACATCAACTAGTATAGACCAGGACACTGAGAGCTGGTGAAGGTCTTGGCGTAACAGCTGGCAGAAAGGAGAACTGGACTAGTCAATGCAGGACTGGAAGAAACTAGCAGGTGGGAAATTAGGGGATGACTGATAATAGATGAACAACTTTATTAGCTGAGATCATGAGGTTAAGAGAGAAACTGAGATTAAACTAGAGGAAATTCTCTACATAAGGACAAAGAGCTGGGAAAAAGCACAGAGTGGGAAAGGAGGAATAATGGATGAGAAGCAAGAAATGTTTGGGAGAGGCAGGACTAATCCAAGAAGAAAACAAGACAGTAGAGAAGTGGACAGGACTGGAACGAGAGAGCCAGGGGAAAAGACTGTGACCATATCTTGAAAGGTGAGGGGAATCCAAGGCTTCTTGTATGTCAAAATTCCTCTACTCTCAGCAAGCAGCTGTGAAATCCAGTGGCAAAGTATGTCTCATTCCAGTACTGTGCTGGTTCACACATCAGGATGACACCTTCTGTTATTCATCAATATGTTAACTCAAAATCCAAGTCACTGTGGTGAATCTAAAGACACTGTCTCTTCAGACAAACTGAAGTGATAGCTATATGATGTTTCATACAAGATTTTTCCAGTCGGAGCCAGTTTGCCTATTTAACAGCCCAAGAAATCACACAGACAAAATCAACTTTAAAATAATAAACTCCAACACTCCCATTCAAGAATACCAGAATTAAGTTTGCTTCAAATAACTCTAATTTTACTCCCTTTAATATTACAGCACAGCATTTAAAGCTAACATAATTAACATAATCACCTCCCATTTTTTTTCTGCAGGACTCTCTCACTCCAAGGGTCCTTAATATGCTTTAACATAGGGTTGGGGGTTATTTTGGATGTAATATAAAATCAAGTGGCTTGTTTCCTTAAAGTAGATTAATCTTGAATTATGGCTACGTAATATCATTTTAGGTCTCTGGTTACTCAAGCAATACAGAATTGGCAGCAGAACAGTTGTTGGTCAGACAATGGGATTCCCACTTGCCCTTTCTTTGCTTTATGTGTATTAATACAATATACATTTAACAAAAATTAACTACATAAATTCATCAGGTTATCTCCTATAAAATTGCAGGTAAGATCTAATAACAAAACATACAGCCAGGGTGATTTCTATGATCACAAAGCAAAGGACACCAGATTTCTCTTTTCTGCCTTGATGCACTGATCACACCTCATGCAACAGTAACACATAAAGAGCTTGGAAAACTTGTTTTAGAGAAAAATAAAATGTAGTTAGTAGCTAATTTGGCTAACAGCCAAGTCACATGGCTAAGATTTTCAAAATGCACTCAGTATCAGCATGCACCTTTAAAACTTACTTTTCAGAGAAGGAGAACTTGGGACTTTATGGAAAAATCAGTCTCCTTTTTGGACTGCTCTGACTGGGCCTCCAAACTTTTTAGCCATTTCGATAAAGCTGGCCCACATCTTCTAACAGTCCTACTGTACTTATGAGCATCTACTGTAACCCTTCTTAAAATGAGTGAATGGCAATGATATTCTGAAAGCTTTTGCTCCAATTCAGTGAGATAATAGCCAGTCTGCAACTAAGGAAAAAGTTATTTTTAACATATGAATCAGGTGGATCACCTAAGTCATACAAATCACCAAGGCTTATTTGTTCACTATATTTCCTAATTGTTTCTGGAATCAGTTGAGTGACTTCCCTCAACAAGTTTCCCTTATTAAGCTTATCCATGCAAGAAGGGAGAGATTCTTGACATGCTCTGGATTGCTTCTGCTCCCATCTGTGCTAACCAGCAGTGAAGAAAGTTTTACAGTGCTTACAAACTCCATAGCTGCAAGGCTCCCCAGTCACACCAGATTATGATTTATTAGAGTTGTTAAAACAAAATGGGAGAAGAAATTGTTATAGGTCTTGGAAACTACAGAAAATCGCCATTTAAATCATGCTCAAATCTCAAAGGAAATAGGATTCACGTGGGAACAACAAGATACTGTGGGGTACGGCGCTCTCTCCACAGCCAGTTCATATGCCACGGAGTGACTTCCCTTTGTGAAAGGCCTTATTTCATACCTTAAAGAATCTCAGGCATATTATTGATGTTTTATGATACTGTTAATGGAATCTCCAGATCTGTAATAATAATGATAATTTGACATTACGTAGCATTTTCTATTTTAAGATTTATTTGGGATTCATCAGAAATACAGCCCCATATGGAGTAGCAGGAATCAGCTATTTAGCAGCATTCTGTGATATCACAATAGTGTCAGTTATTCAGAAAGGAAAGTGAAAAATCTATTTCAGAGAGACCTCAAAAAGAGTGCAGGAAGAGTGAATATAATAAACCAGTTGTAGCCAAGATGCCAGGGCTATCTAAAATAAGATCAGAAGATAGTCCCCCAGGTTTTCAAGACCTTGGTTTCACATTTCAGTCTAGTACATGTATTTGTTTGTATTACTAGAGGACATCAGGGCACTATGTGGCAGAAAGGAAAGTACTGACTACCTCTGAGTCAGTAATGTCCCTTCTACAATCACAGAGCTGAAGATTTTCATTTATATCTGAAATGCTTTTAAGGAAAAAAAAAAAAAAGAATATTATTATACTAAATAACTATTAACAATGTCTAGATTTCAATGCAATTTTTGTGATTCCCTCCTGAAGTTATTCTTCCAATAATGTTTACTGGATGTTGGTGGTTCTCAAATCAATGGCCTACATGTAAAAAAAATCCCAACCTAACATCCCCAAATTCCATTTAAGAAGGTAAGCTGGCATTTCATCTTCTTGTGTATCCCTTCTGACCAGTAATCCTTTGCTTCCTCATGAAAGAATTGTATTATCACATACCAATGGGGGTTTATATATATATATATATGCATACATATACATATATAAGAATATATTTATGTGCATAAACACACACCTATATGTATGTAGATAAAACTGACAGTCTTCATATTGATTATTTAGGACATACGCTTCTTAAAGATGCCAGAGGAGGCAGAGAACCCAATTCATTTCTCTCAAGACTTGATGTACTTGGTGTACTGCTGGCTGATGTATTTATTCAAGGCCACAGACTGACTCCAGATGCACAGGGTGAAACCACTGCTCTCCAGAATAATCTCTTCAGAACAAAACCATACCTATGCTTGCTTGGAGGTTGCTGCCCAAGCACTGATTAGCCTCCTTATTTACGGTCTTGCAGAGGTGTGGAGGAAATGTGCTGAGCCTGTACTTTTGATACAAAGCTGAAGAGTCTTGCTGCGTGTGCCCCGAAGGATCCCCTCTGAAGGCAGAGGGACTTTACCTTGAGCTGTGAGGTTTTGCTCTAGAGAGCTTTGCCCTTTTTCTTATAGTCGGGCACAATCCATCTGTGCAACAACAGTGTTTTGTAAAGCAGCAGAACTAAATGAAACGTTCTGAGAAGGCTCATAGCAAAAAAAATCCACCAATAGGAATGTTCTTGGAGTTCTTTTATTACTTCTCTGCATTTCAGGGAGGGGTTGGCTATTAATAACTTTCTTCCTCATCTCCTTCCAGGCTGGTCTTCATATTTTCAACCTCCATTCTCTTTATTTTAGGGCGCTCTCCAACAGTTTATAAATGTCACCATTTGTCATGTATAAATTCATCTTTAAAACAGGCTAAAACCTTCCAAATTTCCCTTGCTGTAGTTCAATGATCCTCCCAATTTTAGAGCAACAGATACTTTTTTGTTTCTACTACTCCCTCTTCAAAATGCCTGACAGTGCATCTTACAGGACATGAGCTATCCCTTCACTTCAAGAACAGCCTGGCATATGGAATGACAACACATTTGGTTTGGAATAAATATAGACTTCAGGCAGCAGTGTATGAGCAGTATAAGCACTAACCAGCCTGTCCCTGCGACATCCTGAGACCAGGTTGTTTTCTTTGCGTTGTAGAGAAGGAAAGAGTAAGTATCTTAGTTATAAGAGTAACTTAATGGTACCACGATGCCGTAGCTGCTCTAAGTACCAGCTGTACTTCCCTGCTCCCTCAACACCCGCTGGAGATTATTGCCCCCTTAGAGCAGCCAACACAACTGTTCAGGTAGCCATTAGTTAGTCCAGATCTGTCAGATGCTTTGGTTTAGCTTAAAGAGGTTTAGTACAAGGTTTTTTGAAGCAGGATCACTTCTGACTGAGCTGGGTTAATGACTCATTACACCAGCAGTTGTGCTGTCATAGCTGAATGCTGACAACCTGCAGAGGAAGCAGACATCATAACCCAGAACAGTTGCATTTGTAGCAGCCCTCTGACCCTGAGATGACTTATACAAATTCATATAAATTCAGATCCAGTGATTCTTAAAAATAGACCAAAGCCTTGAACCTATCCCAAGAGTTTCTAACACAAACACCATTGCTGGCTGCAAGGTTAAATTAATATTAGAGGGACAACAACACATGATTAGTCATTCACACCTACTCTGGCTTGGTGAGGCTTATGCTACATAAAAACAGTACCACAGAGATAACAGTAAGATACTACACCTGTACCAAGGGTAACAACAGTAAGTCAATGTAATGTACTTGCGCATGTATTTTACAAAGCTGACAGGGAATAGTTAAGCATGAAGGATGAGAGAATAGAAGGCTAAGAAGAGTTTTTGCCTCAGACTGTAATAACAGTTTCGGTTTTCAGATCTCCTTGATTGTCTTTTGTGACCCTTTTGATGGCTGAGACATTCTGCACTGTACCTTACTGCTTCTCACAAATATGGCAATAGCTCCCTAATAACTGGGGCTTATTCTCCAAGTTCTTAACCGAATTCAGTAGGAATTTGTTCATGGACTTCACATTTGGAGCTACAGATGGTTTACAAGCTGACATTCGGTATCCAGACCCTTAATGGAAAAAATAATACCAAATCTCAAGAGAGGTAGATCAACAACAACTCTGAGTTTGGTTTTGCTCCTCTTCATGGGACTGTCTTTCACTTCAGTAGATGCTAGATCACTTACAGAAATCAAATAAAATCAATAAATCCACTGCAGTTTCACCTTACAATTTTACCAGAAAAGAACCATGTCATGAAAAAGATAATGGCACAGCTGACTGCAGACTGACAACATAGGAATAAAGCCAGAAATTCATTTGGCCCTTAGTCTCCGCCTAGTATTATTATTTATTGGTATTATGAAGCCACTCAGAGGACATGGCTGAGCAGAGAACTAAGCATGGAAAGCGCTGAACATACATGTAGCAACAGCCTGTCTGTTCCCCAGAGGTCACATCAAAATAGGCAAAATGCAGAATATATGTTTTTCCCAATATTATGGCTGGACCCAACAAATGAAGTTGCACAGCTTGCACAGAAAGGTCTAAAGTCAGAGCCTCCTAAGAAGGATGCAAGTGGCCTTGTGCTCATGTACATGAGGGTCAGCTCTCCAGAGGATGCTTGTGCAAGGGAAAGGAAGAACACAACATGCTCATGACTCCTCTAGAAGCTACGATGAAAACAAAAAAGCAATAAATTTATCACTTCTGCCAAGTCATTTCTTGCAGGCCGGTGACTTCTCTTTTCTTTTTTGACCAGCTAATTAAATGGTGGCCAACTTCCCCATTATTGTACTGAAATCCCATTCAGACTGGGAATTTGGTACCTGTAGGAAAGGCATACAGTTCTGTACTTCAGAAAAGGCTTAGGAAACATTCCTACTTATCTGTGATATTTTACTGCCAGGAACGAAAGATATAAACAGCACATTAAATAAAACAGAATGATTTTGTTAAAAGTGTGTGAGGTAAGGCAGACCAAAATCAGGACCAACCCAACACTAGCATCCTCTGCGTTACCTTGAAAACATCCCCTGATATACAGGGGCTACAGTAGGTTCACTTCTATTTCTAATCTCTGGCACGTGTAGTTGTTATACCCATCTAGGTCAAGTAGGCCTGTGTATCCAAACACCTGTACACATGCTGTAACACCTGGCTTTAAGAGGCTGCTCTTCCACAGCAGAGCTGGAATCTGGTACTACTTGCTCAATTTTTTTTTAAAAATCTTTTACATGACACAGAGTCTTCAGAATGCGGAATAAGAGTAAGTGGCGTGGAGTGGGGATGAATTGAATTAATCCAGTTACTACGGATTTCCTTGGTAGCACACTGCAAGGGGGCAGCACTCAGACAGCAGAGGGTCAGCCTGGCTAGACTTGATCTTGCTTGCTTGGCTGCATGTCTGCTAGGTCATGAGCATTCACCCTGCTGCGGGTCCGATGGCAGATAAACCACAAAGACACTGAGGTGGGTCTTTTTTTCATTCAAATGATCAGTTACTTTTTGCGGTTCCCTCTTCCCACTCTTCTTCTTTCCTCTTTTCCTTCAGATCTGTTTCTTATTATCTCCTCTGATATACATCTTCTTAAGGCCAACTATCTATACCATGTAGAACAGCTTCCTCTACCTACCTTGCATATGTCAGTGAGTCAAGCAGACACCCTTGTTACTTCCTCACAGATGCTCAACAGGAGTTATAACCTCTGAAGCTCAGGTCCTTAGTAAGTAAAGTTAGGTCTTATCTCTCCTCTCCCTTCATCCCAAATTGCAACTACAAAATATGGCACAGTACAACGTTCTCCAGTCTGCAGTACTCACCATCAATATGCTAATGCTATTCCATAACCATCTGCAGCCATGACTAGAAAAATGTCAGTGATGTGAAAGCAAAGATGGCTTCACCAGCAGTTTCCATCTTTCCATCTAATTTTCCACTTTTTCCACCCTTCAGTTGTATCACATCTGCCCAGCATTGCTCATCCTAGATCCTGCCAGGCCATTGTATTACTCAGACCAAAAAGCTATGTACTATTATTATTCATGTAAGCAGTGGTTAGGCAAGACTAATTGCTGTTTTACAGTAATAGGTATTTCAGTATCTGTTTGATTCAGTTTCAATTACATCTGAATAAGATTTAACATGTTTCACAAAAAAAATTGTGTGATTAAAGACCAATTGATTATTAAGAGTATGTTTATCAATGTTAAGTATCACTGTTAAATTTAAAAACATTCTTAATAGTCCTTTGATAACTAATTATCCTATAATAACTCTTATTAAATTTAAATTAAATCAGCAGCTGAGATGCATAATTTAAACCAACTGCAATGAAAAAACAGCCCAATTAAAAAAAATAACAAACAAAACCCCCACAAACAAACAAACAAAAAACCTCGAACAAAATCCAAAACCAAATCACTTTGAATTAACAGCTGTTCACTAATATTTTGACTGAAATAAAATGGTCTTAGTTGCTCAATCGTTACAGTTCCCGGGGTTCTTGTATGTTGCAGGTGCGCAATTCAGCCACCCTTTGGTGAATATGTAATTCACTGCATTCTGATTGTCTTCAAAAGTCATCTCTGATGAGCTATTTGTTAGCAATAAAAATATCAACTCATCTCTTCAGCTTCATCTGAGGCTGGAAAACACCACAGCTGAAAAGGGAAGAGTGCTTGGCAGGCTCAAAAAAAAAAAAAAAAAAAATAGATGTACATTACAATAAGCTCAGAAAGTATTTTATAAGCCTTTTTTTCTTCCACCTGTCTTCACAACCTTCTTCTAGAGTCGTGCAAAAATGGGACATTCTGATACCCAGATTAACCTTCACCTATATGGCACACACTGCCTAGATGACCCCCAGAACTCTTTCAGACACAATCCTGGAGGGAAGAGCACACCAGTCTCCGCTCCGTGTATGGTACCAGACAGGCAATAGGGACCCTTTCATGAGCAGGGTATAGCAACACAGGGATGTGCCACAGGATCTGCACATCCCATTTGTCGTGTGCCAGCCAAGCTGGTGTTTGTCACAACCACACTCAACTCGTAGACATACCGCTAATCTTGAAACACAAGGCCACCCATAGCCAGATTCAGCATAAAATAAAATAGTGCACAAAATCTAAGCGGAACAATGGCTGTGCGATTCTCAGGTGAGAAATCGTTCCACCCAAATGGACCATGAATGTAAACACTGACTAACGAGAGTGGTACAGATTGGGCCATTAAAAGCAAGGCAGAGATGAATGGAAATGTCTGAGCAGGAACATAAAACAGACCAATTTCTGCCACTAAGTAGGAGTGGGAGTATAACAGTCCTTGTTATAGAGTTGCTGGCAGTGATGTTATTGTTAAGGCTGAAAAAGACATTACATTCCAAATCTCTCTTTTCACTTGTAAAACGATAAGATTTGGAGCTTGATCCTTCTCGTCAAAGGTAGCTACTGCAACTGCTTAACAAAGGAGAATCATGAGATGGATGAGAAGAAAAAAATCAAATGGGTTACAAAATATTATACAGACTGCTGACCCAGATGAAGGTGAGATTTCAGTTCCACTGGAGTTCAGAGTTTTGGTCTTTTGCAGGCACCAAGATATACCCCACCTCAGTAAACAGTATAGAAATAGCTAGAGAATAACCCAATTACAGCAAAGATCACAGGCAGGAAAACACACATTTCAGAAGAGAGGACAGATGAGATGACAGCCAATTCCAGACAAAATGGAAAGGAGGTGAAACTGTAAGAACTGATGTCTGTAATCTCAAAACTGGAAATGGAAGCCTGGTAATTAGAGTAAAGCAAATGTCCAGTTTTACCAGTACTAGTTTTAGAAAATAAACATATGCAAACATGTCTACAAAGATCCTTGACTTCTAATTTTTTTTGCTTTATAGAGAGGTATACAGAAAAACAGATCTGAGAAAAACAGGGAGGGGTTTGTTCTGTCTTGAAGAAGATTAGGACTTATTATTTTATCCATCAACAAAAAGTTTTGATTCATCGATTCTGTTTGTGAACTCCTAAAAGGCTAATTCATGGCTTGGTTTAAGGACACTGGTTCCTAAAAATTCCTGACTGCTTCTGCTGGGCTTCTGACCACTCAGGCTGAGAGCCATTCTGAGGAAACGGAGAGAAGAGACTCATAGTAGAGCTGAGCAAAGGATTTGGAGTTTGAACATTTGTCTTTGTTATGACCAGAAATGAAACCTGAAATTTTCAGTGAAGGAAAATTTGTACAACGTGGGAAATAGTTTCAGTGCAAAATTGAAACAATAATTCTAACATGGCCTTTTAGAATTTGACCTTTTTATCTCTTAACAACGTTTAAATATAATACAGAATTTGAATATTTGAAATGAAAAGTAATTTCAACATTTGAAATTCCCACTTTTTGCTCTGAAAATGTCAAAACAGGGTATTTCAACTTTCTGAGAACTTTTTTCCCTCCCATTTTCACTTGACAATGAAAACTTTCAGCTTGTGCTACTCATTTAGCTGGACAACTGGCTGTCAGCAGAAAAGGGAAAGCTGATGGACTACACTATGACCTGTGAGATCAAGACCAGCCATTCATCTCCTATTGCCACTACCCAATACAGTTTATTTTTGATAGGTTGTGGGGGAAGAGGAGGCTTGCCTGGGCTGCATTTCTTAAGTAACTACTTTGTCACTTTGTTAGACATATGCAATCTACAGCCTAATCTGTGGCTTAATCTATGGACTGGCACAAGAAAATACTTGGACAAGAAAACAAGCAGAGCTTTCAGTGTCTTCAGTACCTTCATTAAAGATAATCAGTTGTTTGATGCTGCCTCCAACCTTTCATGTCCTGAGAACACTTTAGTTGCAGGGAACTTCTGCTGTATGGTGCAAGCAATCTACATTTTTCAATAGCTTGGTTACACTGAGCCAGTCTGAAGCAGGCAGATGTTAACTATTGGGTGACAAGTTGCACACTTCGCAAAGCTCTTCACATTTTAGGTGCCAGTAACTGAGAGTGCAACCTTGTGAGTTCTGCTGAATCATGGTGGAACAGTTTAAAGATACTTTAAAGATATTTTTGTTAGTCACATGATTATGGGAGTATTTAGGCTGAAAATTGACTCTGTCAGCTGTTCATGGGTGGAGAAATAGTGGTGATAACCTTTTCAACTGCTTTGATTAAATCCAAATGGGACCATGAATCAGAAGTCTCAACCCACAGAGTTACTCTGATGCAAAACTGGAGTGAGAGAAATCAATTTATCCCATACTCAAAGAGCTTTTGTCCAGTTCTGCACTGGGACTCCAAGGTGCTACATTTGCACCTCAATCCAGCCATGCCTCACGGACAACTGCCGGCCAACAGCGCGGCCTCAATTCCTCTTCCTCAAAATGGAGCTAGTCATTCTACCCACATTTACAGATCATTTTGAGATGTCCGAGTGAAGCGAATTGCAGAACAACTAAAAGTTATTATGTATCATGCATGTGTTTGCCCATAAATAATAAATTCCTGAAGCAGACATAAGAACAGAAGTTCCCACTATCGTCTACCTTTATAACAAATTCATAAGCAACAGCGTTATACATGATTTCTCAGCTGCTCCTTTTTGAATGATAGGTTTCGCTCTAGATCCAAATCTACCTCTCTCGTTATCTAGGTTATATGGATTTTATTACTTTGAATATTTCAGAATGGAAGCACTGATTTGTGAAGCAAAAGTTTAAAAAAAATATTGTCTTGTTTGTTTCTAATTCTTTACACTATTCTTTTTCTAATGATCCTTATTGAGAGCTCTTGTCCTTCTTATGGTTCAGGAAGCTGCCAAACCCAATCTATACTGCGCACTGACACCTGATAGTCTGTCAGCATTACCAGCAGTCCAGTTGCCAGACTCTGCCTGTGTCTGGTGCTTTGGCGGTGGTGGGTCTGCTGTACCCAGCCCCAGGTCTGGCCAGCTGAAATGGCTGTTGGGCTAATTTCCCTGCCTCTCTGCATCCTACCAGGATTTTACACTGGAAATAAATCGTCACAGGAGAATATTTAAATTCAGGAAACAAAATGTTCCCACTAATTCAACGTAGCCATCTCCTGCCTACTAAAAGTTATGAGTTATGTGTGAAGTAAAAAACCTCTCTGCTGCATGAGATAATGAGAAAACGGGAATTCTTTATTCATTGTACTTGTCCCTCTGCACATAACATTTGTATATCATGCCAGGACTAACCTGTGTCACTGCACTTATAGCCACAGACCAGACTAAATGCCTGCCCTTCACTGTTTTTACATCATGATTCATATACTCTCTCTGCTCTTTCTGACTGCCTGCAATTACTTGTGACAAATGATTCTTCAGTGTACTGTCTGCTTTACCTTTTCAAAATGTTTCCATGGTTCACAGATAAGTCAGCTAGTGTACACTGTACTGTCTTGTGGGAAGTAAATCCCAGGACACACAGACGAACAGGTTCCACCCCATTTTACTGGCAGAACTGCAGGCGTCCACCTCCCTCAGCTGCAGCACATGTACTCTGGACCAGCCATGCCAGCAGTGCTGGGGCTCCTTGGATACAGCGGTGTGGAGATCCCAAAGAAAGAGATTGTTACTTACAGCCATACTCTAAGACTGTGAATCCTTGTTTCACAAGGAGCTTGATACCATATACAACAAAATATCTGGTCAACATAAAATCATTATTTTGGTATCTCACATGAAAGAACATCCAGCTGAATGACCCCCATCACTGCTCCCATTGGTATGCTTGTTAACCACATATATATCTGGAGGTGAATGCAGCCTTGATTTAAATTTGTGAAAATCCAGGGGGCCTGATTCTGCCTTCAGTTACCGTGGTGAGTATCAGGGCAGCTCCACTGACCTCAGGGGATAGAAGTGCCAAGAGACTGGATCCACTGTCTCCTCCTGGGGCACAGAGTATGAATTAGCATTCTGGCTTCTGATTCCCACCCTGCAACGCAAAGATCCCGCTCATATAATGAGTTCTGTGCAATTATCTGCTTTCTGCCAACACAGTGGATCAAAATATGACAAGCACACATAAGGTGTTTTTTCATGGAAAATGATCTTCCATTTGAAAGTGAAACCTGTCAAGAAAATAGCTGGCAAGACTTCCTTCTCGGAACATCTTCCTTTCCTAGTTGATGTACTTCAGATTTAAAACTTTTTTATGACACTGTTGGCCTTTTCTTGCTCTGTTGACCATAACTTGCTCTTTCTTATTCCAGTCCTTTTTTCTTTAAAAAATACATTTTTTAAAATTGCAAAATACTTCAGTGCTTAGAACTGTACACAAAATGTTGTGGCAAATGGATTCATTGTGACAGCTGTGAACTGACAACAGCTTTAACACTGGATTTTCTATCCAAATTATTCTCCTCTCGTCCTCTATCGAAGTCCGCTTAGGTATGTACACATCTCTTCTCATTACAATAACTTTGCTCAGCAAATCACAGAAACAGGATTCATACCGCTAAGCTACAAATGTTTATTCTGGCCTCTTCCATACATACCCCTCTGCATTAGCTGAAGCAGGAGTGATGACATCTTTAAAACACTTCTTCCAGGTAGCCCCTCTGCTTGGCTCTGTACTCTCTCCTCCCTGCTTCCCCTCTCTGCTTCTGAGAGTTAATTCTCCTTAGCTTAGGTTGGATCTGATCTCACCACTGTTGTGAAGGTGTTAGGAGTGAAAGATACTGCAACGTTCCTGGCTGCTCATGCTGCCCGCCTCCAACATATTTCATGTTCACATGTGGTCCTTGGCCTGCCTATGCTCATGCCCATCTGTTTGGGAGGCACCGTGCCTGCCTGCAAGTTGGTCGGGTCTTTGGCCAGACACCGAGGGGTTTAGATGGGCAGGCAGCATAACGCTACAAATGACATCTGTTCTGCAGGAAGTCGTCCTTTGTGGGAGCCATGGTGTTGCACACCCCCTTCCACTTGATTACACCTGTTGATCACCATGTGCCAAAGCAGAGAAGCAAAGCGGAGCGGGACAGGAAGTGGCTGTTCACTTGTGCCGGCTCCTCGGAGAGACTAGAAAGCAAGAGAGGCTTGAAATCCCACGCTGCTGCCACAATGCATGGCACTGAAAAGGATTACCCTTCTTGTACTCCCGATTTTCTGGGCATCCTCTTGCAAAACAGATGCAAAATGCTACCATCTGCTTATTGCTCCCATGACTGTGCAAGATGCAAAGAAGTGAAAAAAATGCCTGCATGGGTAAGCAGTCTCCATCTAACCCAAAGGGACACACACAATTCAACCATACAAAGGAAGTCATGCAGAAGGGCCGCTGTCACAGTGGGTCTTATTCATAGTGCAGACAACCAGTTTCAGTTCTGAAATATTCAGACACGCCCTGGCACCTTAACTAAATAAATGTACTTCATTGAACGCCAGTAAGCACAGAGTTTATGGATGTGGCTGGTCCTGGAAGAGAGCAAGAGTCCACTGCCAGGCCTCAGAACTACTTGTGCAGAGGGAACAAGAGAGACTAAAGAAAAAACACAATAGCAGTCGTGCTGATGTGGTATCAGGCTTCTGCCTGGGCTCCAGACCCAAGCACCCGCCAGGCAACTCCATGCTGTGGTGCTACATGTAGTAAAACCTGGGCCATCTTCCCTTCACTGACTTTGTTGGTAAGATAATCATCATTGTGGGCATGTCCTCCCACAGCCCAGATGCACCTTCAGTTCGACATTTAGATGTACTCAGCAGGGCCACCAAGCTTCCCAGACACATCCACACAACTGTGCTTTTGGCCAGAGAGAAAAAAAAAAAAAAAAAAAGGAGCTTCTGTGGGAGAAAAGCCCTAGAAGAATCCAAGCACAAAATGTGGGAAACCAATGTTGTCCTAAATGCTTTGCATTCTGGTCGCTGGTATCCCTGCTTCTGCTTTCCCGTTGTCCACAGTGCACATTCAGCCCAGAGCCAGCCAAGGCAATTGCTGCTGCAGTCACAGCTGACTGTGCTGCCTCTGACACAAATCCCAACCACAGACAGAGGCGCTGGCATGGCAAATCCACACAGGACAGCAGCACTGCTCAAGTTATTTGTTTTTATGGACAGCGAGACTGAACCCAGATTCTGAATTGTCAAGTCCCTCTTAGAATGCAGAATGCTACACCAAAAAAAGAAAAAGAAAAGCAATTCAGAGAGAAGAAAAGGATGGAAATATCTATCATTCAACAACACTGACAAAAAACAAACCCTGGCAGCAGCCTCCTATGCAATGCCTTGTTTATGCCAATGTTGGTTGCAGCTCCTGTTCGGATCAGAAGCACAACAAATTGTCTGTTTCTCTGAATCCAGCAGACTCTGATAGCTAGTGACCATGCTGACAGAGCCTATTGCCTGCATTTGAATGGGAACGATGAATAGTAGAAACAGCCCCACTTGAACACATACAAGATTGTTTTTACAAATCCAAGACTGTATTTACAAGTTCCAGCTTTTAAGGCCAGCGTATTTTATTTACTTTGCTGTTTTTTTAATGCTGAAAAAGCATGAGAGCAATCCATCTGTCTGAATTGGAAGATTCTTATAAATAAACAACAGTAAAAAAACAACACACAAAATTCATTTTGCCCACTTTTGTTTTGTCTACGTCCCCCCAAGAATCTAAATCAACAGGAGATCAGACTGTAGTTTGTGAGTAAATTTCTTTCAACTCAAACAAACAAAAATAGACAAAGATAACCATCCTCCTTATACTTTATGCACAGTAATGCAAGTTATTTTCCACTCCATTTAGACTTTTCACCTTCCTTTCATTTACCCTGTTTTTTACAGTTCAATAAATATTTTTCCAAGCTCCACTTGCCAAACAAAAGAGTTTAGCTTCAGTGTTACTCCTCTGACAAATATCCTTATGGTGTTGCACATGTGAGCCATTGATAAACAAATTAAAATTCTGTCCCAGCTCAGAGCTCAGCTGGCCCATTTCATCTTGCGGTATGGGTTTGTAAAGGTCTGGGTGTCTGTCATCCTCCCCTAACCTTGTCTTTGTCAAAGGGATACAAAAGCCTGCACGCTCGGGGCCTTACGATACTGATTAGTGTGAGTGACAAAGTGGAGTAGCAAGTCCACTCAGCCCTTCATAATAAATCTATCAAAGAGTAATAGAATTCCATCAATTCTGCATCATCCCCGAGGGTCGCTGTGCTGGGATGGAAAGTGTGTTCCGCTGGGATTGTACAACTGTTATTATTCAATTACACTCTTTTCTTCCTAGTTAAAGACCATGATATCATTATCACTTAATGAATACATATAATTGGATCTGGACTCTATGTTTGGCTGATGAATACCACTCACTATTCATTCAGTCTCAGCTCATCTTCTGACCATTTATTATAGACTTTTGGCTGAAAACCATGATGACAAAGGGAATTTGAAATTAGCTGAGATTTCATTCAATGCTCAGTTAGACACAAAGGCAAAATACAATTCTGACGCATAAATGAGGCTGAGACCACACGGAGAAGTTTTGCCTAAAAGTTTATAGCTGTTGATTTCCACATAAACACATTGAGGTAAGTGCAAAGATATTTTTCAAGACCGTCTCGTAACTTTGCAAGCAAGCAGAGATTTTCTCCCTCTCTTCCACAAACTGAAAAAAAAAAAAATTGTCTCAAAGGTAAATACTAGATCTTTTAAGTTGGTACTTTATTTCCCAACTTAGGCAAAATATTAGCTTTAAAGATGTCATCTGAGGCCATTATGATCTTTAACTCAGCCCTGCTAAGCCAAACACCATTTTATGATTAAATAACATTTAAATCTGACAAAGCAAAAGTGCTTTCTATACCGTATATTTATTACACCTAATATCGAGACCATCATTAAGTTTCATCAAACAGTGTGCCCCCAAAGGAAACTGGCCCTCCTATTCATATTGTTGGGAGTAAATGTAGCATACCTCCTTTGGATCACTGGTGAACAGGCCACCTCATTAATCCTAGTTAGTAGATGCTGCTGGGCATGTGGAGCAGCCAAATCCAGATGCTACCCACAGAGCCTCTCCAGGCAGTTAGGGAATCACAGAGTACCACCTCAAGCCCTCCATACATCACTTCAAATTAAATTTACATTAAGTGCTACTCCATCAGAGCCGAGAGAAGCTGACATCTTTGGAAAATGCAGATGATAATCCATTAAATCCTATTATATACATGTCTTCTAATTTTACTTAAGCTCATGCATACCAAAGTGTGAGTTTGTGTTAAAAATTAAAGACCCTTTTACTAGAACAAAAGACTTTATGAACTGTTGACTTTGGGAGGGTTTATTACAGGATCAGGCTATTCTGTCAAGACAAGTAGACTTTTTTTTTCCTGTAAAATTTCTGGTTAATCATTTGTTCCTGGGATCTTTTTTCAAACGCACAATGTGTCTTTGCTATTTCCATCTCAAACTCTTTGTTCTCTCAAATAGAAATGCAGCCTCTTTAACTTAATCAAATGTTATGAATGAAACAGTGGGACACATATTGTCTCCTTTTGCAATTAAGAAAATATTTGCTGGCAGCTTCCAAACTGGCAACAGTAAGAAGATGCTATAAAATCATCACAGTGAAAAAGCTAAGGATTTAATTGCCCTATTACCACATATGTTAATCCCTTTATATTTTCATAGTCCTTAGTCACAGTTACTTTTACTTTGATGAGTCTCTCCTAATTTCATAGCAATGATCTTATTATTTTTGATTCAAGGTACTTAAATTTTTATATTTAACTACTGTATTTTATGTTTATGTTTCTGATTTACTTTTCTGCGAGACCTAAACTAAAATTGAAAATACACAGATTTCAGAAAAAGGTAATAATTATTTCAGATATTAGGCAAAGTAAGGGAACATATCAAGAAATAAAATACACACATAGACACATGCACACACAATTAATTTAAAAGCTATTTATCAAACTTTTAAAGATTTAATTAGAGTTCAGATTTCACACTTAGATTTGCTTTAACTTTCAAATAATTTCTTTCCAGATGTTTCACTGTATGTCTGCTTTATGGTACATGTAGTACATACGTGTTAGTTTTTAACTATTGCCATTCTTTAGCAATTGAAAAAGTGATGGCGCTCAGATTGTCATCAAGCATAAATAAGTGTAGCACCATAAAATTCAAGTGAATTAATAAGCTGAACTGAAGTTTTTCAATGGAATATTTCTGATTTACGCAAGCTGATAATTTTTCCCTATATTTTTTTCTACCACAGAAAACCGAAGTAGCCTGTCTTTACAGTCTGGGTTGTTCTGTTCTGTCTGTCCAGTCTGAGCAATACCCACGTGAGCTGGTACTACCTTTTGCAGGACTCCAGATGCTGTGGCAATAGGCAACAACATACCTTGCACTGACAGGTTAGCTCACTAGAGCTTTAGCACAGCACACGTTCTAATTTTGCAGTATTTTTTTAATATTACAAATACTGGCTTTGAACCAGACTCGCAGAGGGCAGATAGTGAAATGAACAGACACAGTTTGGAGGTGGCTATCCAAACGCACACAGCCAGTTTATCTGTCCCTAGGAGAGGCATTAGCTGCTCTCACCAGCCCTTACCCACCAGCCTGCCTGAAGAGTGGGCCAGCAGTTGCACCGAGGCTCCCTCACCGAGTACCAAGTACAATGTATGGCTAATAAAAAAGTGATATAACCGATAATTAAAACTGGAGAGTTTAGTTTCATCTTCTTGATGCACAGGATTTTATGCATGTTAGTCCCATTAAAATCGTAGGAACTGCTTGCATAAATTCCCATTCATTGAGACTACAACATTACCCAAATTACTGCTCTATAATATATTTATACCCTATGATTTCAGAAGCTCACCATCATGCATGGGCAGTGCCCCTCACAGCAGTGAGGGGATCTGGCATAAAGGGCTATGGCAGAATGCAGAACTGTGGTCTTTATAAATAACTACAAAAATTGTTGCTGTTTACATCATTAGGAAGCATTTCTGAGGAGATATTTTTTGAATAGTGAAACTGGATACATCCTAAATTGGGGTTTTTTGAGTCCTCTTCAAATGACCATTAACACAGATGCACAGGCTCTGCCCAAAACATCAGTTTTTATTTAAACTTCTATACTCTATTTTGAGGATAAAGATGGAACTAAGCCTGGAACTAAATAGCTATTTGCTTTATCTCTGGACATCCCTAGCTCCAATTTTAATGCATCATCCCATTAGGAAAATATCATACATCTATCATTTCAATTTTTGTATTTCATTTTTAACAAAGGGGTATTAGTTGTTACTTATTTGCATCTGAAGGGTCAAATTTTGTTTTCAGAATCACCAGTAACTGGTAATTAAATTGGATGATTCAAAAAACAAAACTGATCTTAACTACTAGGTTATACTTAGAATTCAAAGGAGTCTCTGAAAGATGATGCGGAGTACATAAACAAAGCAACATGCTGAATTTCATATTAAAAGCTATGAAGCACAATGCAGAATCATCCTCTTTTTTTTCCTCTTTCAGACTGCCTTTTCCAGGGACTAAAGAGAAATCAGCCAGACATGAGCAGAGTAGCAAACAAAATCCTAGGCTCCACTGTGGAACTCACAGCCCAGTCCTCATGCCCAATTTCCACCAGAACAGAAGAGAGACACTTAAAGAGACTTCCAGACTTCTGATATCTGACATGTCTTTGAAAAAGCATCAGGCCTATCAAAAAAGCCATACGTAAAAAATTGAACAAGTTTTTGCATGTATCAATGAGGAACAGTCTACTGAGGGAATGCCATGTAAAATCAATTTACCTAACACTGGTGTCACTCCTGCACCTAAAAGAGGGGCTTCAAAACCCAAATAAGGGCTAAAAGGATCCTTGGGAAGCGGCAGTATTGCCACCAGTGAAAAACATTTCTGGTATAGCCCTGCTGATGGGTGTAAATCTTGCCATTACATGGAGTTCCCCAAAACCAAAAGAAATTTCAACCTAATCCTCCTAGAAAGAATAGCCATAATCTGAGGGCTCATCTGAACAACCCAAGGCTGGGTTACAGCAGGTTTCCACCTGGCCTGCATGAGCTCCTCAGCTGTATTCCTCGTCCACAGTAAATGCAATATAACATCACATAATTTAGTTTAATTTGGGCCAAGTAAGTCACCTGAGTTTCCATTTGCCACACAGCACGGATCTGCCTCGTGATTGCATACAGCTCAGTCCCTGATACTCAGTAAGCGTCCATAAATCGTGAATCCAGGTGCTAAGAGCTCAGAGCAGCTTGTGATGGCCAAAGTGGCCTTACATCATGATCTGTGGGGCAGGGAATATCTTTCTGCTCTGTGCTTGTTTAGCACCTAGCAAAATAGCTCCTGTTAGAGGCTCTTCCTCATTTCTTTCTAGCTTGCCACCCATTCATACAACCCTCTGCCAACTCACTCTCTTTCTGTGACTTCCTAGAGGAGGAGCTGAATGTTATTATTTACATGCAGCACCACTTGGAGATTAAGCCGCCACAGAGGTCCCAGTGCGCTAGACATGGTACATACATACAAACAGCAAGAGGTAGCCCTTGCCCTCAATAACTTACAGTCCAAATAAACAAGACAGACAGAAGGTCAGAGAGGAAACAGAGGCACAAAGAAGTGACGTGATTTGCCTGCAGTCACCTAGTAGATGATTGGCAGAGTCAGGATTAGACTAATAGATCACTGAATCAATCCACTGACTAAACATACTGCTTCCCATTATTTCTTGGGAGGCAAACCAGGAAGAATGATCTCACTCGGCTAAGAGCCATAATAAAAATAACAGCAGTACTGAGGGCAAGTTCAGAGCTTTCTACATGATGTGCTGTGGATCAATTGGTGGAGACGCTGCTCTCTCCACCACCATATTTTGAATTGTCTTCACGGCAGGAATGATGGAAGACAGAGGAATGGCTGACAGTACTGAATAAAACTCCATGTAAATTCCCCTTATGAACATCTGATCAGTATTTATATGGGCATAAAGGGTTATTTATTTCCCTGTCTCCATGAATGATTTACATGCTACTCTCCATTTTTATAACGTCCTGCTCGGGCTTCAGGAGGAATGTACTCTGAGTAGCTCTTTTTCCGAAGAAACAATTTGACACAGAGCTGGAGCCAGGATGCTGGGTGGGGGTGGGAACATTTCAAGTGGTTTTAACAGTCTTTCAGGGTAGCCATTTTCCTCCCTCCTTTCCACTTTTGACCCTTCCTGGTTTTTTTCCTCTGTCACTGAGTTTCATCATCCCATAAGTCTCTATAGTCTCCAAAATCCTTTGCTCGTTCTGTAGGTAGAGCACCCCATTTTTATGTGACTCTTAAGGGTGAGATTCAGGAAAGAGACTGCACAAGTTTTAACAATAACCACTCAGAGAATGAGACTGCAGTGCTTAGGAGGTCCCTCTGGTTCTTTAGCTCTCACACTAGCTCAAGCTGTGCTAGTATCGCCTCCAAAGGTTTTCCTATCCAGGGGCCTGGGTTAGATTTTTAAGAACTGGGTAGTTCCACACCAAACTGAGCCTCAGAATTTGAGAATGATTTATTCTAAATCCAGATCCAGTTTAGTGGTTTATAAAGGGCAAAAGCAAAGTTTGGATCAATTCCTGATACAGACTTTATAGTTCAGCCAAATCTTAGTATTTTCCGAGTTTGTTTCCTTCTCCCTGCCAAATGTGCATCTTAATAGTATAAAAAGAGATTGAAGGAGGTACTGAGGAATATTACAGATAGATTTTATATGGGACTTCTAAGGCACTTGGCCTTCAAATTCTAAGCAGATGAGTGGGAGTTCAGCTTGAGGGAGCACATTTTTTTCCTCACTTCCAGTAATACCAAATATAATGGATGCAATCCCACTCAGCTGAATTTGATAGCTGGAATGAACACAGTAAATATGTTTACAAAGTGTCGGACAAAGATTTATCACTTAAACTTCTAAGAAAATGCTTTTAAAGAGGTTGCCTTTTACCAACGTGTAGCTCTATGACTTATTCTCTGATCCTCCATATTCAGCCCCCAGCATCTTAAGAAAATACAGCTACATTATCTTCATTAGGATTTCTTCTGGATTCATCCAGAATGGAGTTTGCTATTTTCCATTGCTGCACTTTTCTGTAGCTGTGTTGCAGTTTTTATTAGATTTTTTCCAGAGCAAGAGTCATACTTGTAAAATGCACTCAGTGATGAAAAAAAGAAAACTAAGGAAATTAAAATATCAAGCTATATATCAGATAGAAATGTATTGTGTACACTACCTGTGTTGTCAGCTTTCCTTGGTCTGCCATTCAAACGCTTCCAATACCAAAATGCCTTGAAAGGAAGACATAAGGCTCAGCACTGAAAACATCATCACAAATTTGAGGTTGTGCACCACCTAAAACAAGGAAAACAGCGTTAAAGCCATGTTACCTGGGTCCTTGGTTGTGCAAACATTAGACCAACTTCCTGTGAAGTCAGAGTAGCCCAAAAAGCGACTTCTGCTCACAGCAGCCTCTTCTAAACTTTTAAAAAGCTATTCTACAGCCTGACTCTCTGCCAGTCTGCCTGTAATAGCTTCATCACAGAATAAATCCCTGGGCAGGAGTTTGAAGTGGAGGACAGCGGACCTTAGCCTATAACAAGTTTGTATCACTTCTGAGGAGGGGGAATCGCCCCTCACACCCTTGTGCTTCACTCTGTATAGCCACCAGACAGTCAATCGCCCTCATTTAAATCTCACTGCAACTCACAGTCTACCCCAGCACAGGGCAGTCGGATACCTGAGGGACGCCTTTGCCAGTCACCGAATGAACCTATCTGTACAGCCAGGCTCCATTTACACCTCCTTCAGCAGTGGCTCAAACAGGGCGGGCAGACCAACCTGGAAGCAGCCGACCATGGCAGCCTCTCCCCACACAGACCCTCCGACACCCAACATGGCGCCAGCCCCGCCTCAGCACTCTCAGCCTGCCACCTCCCCTCAGGGGCCGCCAGGCTGCATGAAAGCACCCGATTGGTCGGGAACACAGACACTCGCATGGGATTGGTCAGAAGCAGACCGAGAGCAGCGTGAGATTGGCTGCAAAGGAAGTGCTTTCCCGCCTCCCTGCTGTCTCTCACAGCAGCCTGAGGGACCTGGCGGCGTGGTAGAGGGAGCAGGGAAGGGGGACGGTGATGGGAATGGCAGTGGGCTTATGGAGCATCTCCTCTGTTACTGGCTTCTTTGCCATTCCTGTCCTGAGACCAGTCTGGCCATGTGCTGAGGCAGAAGTAACTTGGGGTAACATTCCTTGGGAAAGGACCTCTGCTGCCCAGCTTGTTCCTTCAGGCAAGCAGACATGGCGTCCTGCCTCATCAGGGCCTATGCCGTCTCCTCAAGGCTTTATCCCATAAATTCAGTGGAGCTGAGCTACTCCTCCGTGGAGAGCCCAGTTGTTGTGGCTCCAGTAATGCTCCAGGCCCTCTGGATCAGCTGCTCTGGCTCTGGGGTTTTTGGCAGCCACAACAAACAGGGCAAACCCACAAGTGGCATGGTCCCATGCTCTGCTTTTCCTGACAGGACGAAGCAGCGCAGGTCCACTGACTCGGGCAGAAGTAGTGATGTTTGTGTAGAGAGCCATCAGTGATAATTTTGGTCACGTTGTCAGGGGAATTTTCAAATGAACAAAATTAAGGGACTGCAAGCAGAAGAAATTGCAAATAGTCCCCCCTGTTAGAAGGAGGAGTCTGTTTTGCTGCTGCTGTGAGATTTTATTGTTAGCTTAATGTCAACAGCTTAAATTACCATAACAAAAGTAAGGCCAAATTTTATGCAGGCGAAGAAGTGAGTGACCTCTGAAATCTTTCGCATAGGTGCAACAATGTTTCTGCCTTTCCCAGGCTTCCCCAGCATGTGTTTGGTTCCCTCAGTGACCTGGTTTTACTAACATTTTCTCACAAAACAAAGAAGAAATTATCATAAACAAAGATTACATTTATTTTAACACTAAGCTTTTCACCAACATTTAACCTTTATGGGGAATCAAATTATTTTTTTCCATGACTAAGAAAAATCTAGTGATATATAATTAAAATAACAAAGAAGAGTCCCATTCTATACAAGTGTAATTATGTTCATGTGGTATCACTGTAATTGAAACACAGAAGATGTTTCAGTCTGTATTAAAAGAGAATTTCTTTCAGTGGGTTTCCTGAAGCTCATTAGATATTCCCTGGCCTATTCTCCTAAGTAATTAGATTTTAACAGGATTTTCAACAGATCAGAGCAATCTCTGTGGGTGCCAATAGGAGACTCTCCCTCTGGCCTTACCAGCAGGGCAGCATGGATAACATCCAGGCTGGGAGTTAATAGGACAATTACTGGCCTCTTTTAAATGAGTTACATTAATGCACTTAAGCTAAATGGCTCTGCATATGATTAAATATTAACATCTGCAAAATATGAAATCATGATATGCAATCAAGTTTTGTTGTTTTAATTTCCCAAATGCCGGATTTCAGTGGTGTATGTAAATGTGCATTGGATAGTGTATGTTAAACTTTCAAAACACAGATCAACACTATTTGCGAATGGTTCTTCTGGAGCTACTTAGTTAAACGTCTTAAAATAGCACAAAGCAAGAGGAAATTATCGAAAATTATATAAAAACAAGGAAAGGAAAACAAAGCAACCTTCATTTTGAATGCCTCGTAGTGAGCCAGGTCACAATTTCTATTGCAAACAACAGAAATCAAAATTTTAAAATCAGTGCCTCGATACCTAACAGTTCCCCAGCAGGAACAGGAGAAAGAACAGGAACCAGCTGAAATGTTAAATGGCATGGCTGGAGTGGATGCATGCTGAAGTGGATAATGTTTTTAAAAGACAGTTCTGTATGGGTTGCCTAAGGCTTCTTTGCATTATATGAAAAGTTATGGGTTTGTTTCTTCAGATTCCTGCACAGTGCACATCAAATTAATAGCATTTTGAATGCCCACACATACACGCATGCATGCGCACAGACACGTATACGTACTGATGCGGGGGAAAGCATAGCGACAAAGGACGAGGAAAAGGCTGAGGTACTTAACGCCTTCTTTGCTTCAGTCTTTAATAGTAAGACCACTTCCACCTGAGCTGGAAGGCAGGGACGGAGAACAGAATGATTTCCCCATAATCCAAAGAGAAATGGTTAGTGACCAGGTGCACCACTTAGACACACAAAAGTCTATGGGGCTGGATGGGATCCACCCAAGGGTGCTGAGAGAGCTGGCAAAGTGCTCACCAAACCACTTCCCATCATTTATCAGCAGTCCTGGCTAACCAGGGAGGTCCCAGTTTACTGGCGGTTAGCAAATGCAATGCTCATCTACAAGAAGGACCGGAATGAAGATCTGGGGAACTATAGGCCTGTCAGCCTGGCCTCAGTGCTGGGGAAGGTTACGGACCAGATCATCCTCAGTGCCATCACATGGCATGTACAGGATAACCAGGTGATCAGGCCCAGTCAGCATGTGTTTATACAAGGCAGGTCTTGCCTGACTAACCTGATCTCCTTCTATGACAAGGTGACCCACTTAGTGGATGAGGGAAAGGCTGTGGATGTTGTCTACCAAGAATTTAGTAATGCCTTTGACACTGTTTCCCACAGCATTTTCCTGGAGAAACTGGCTGCTCATGGCTTGGAAGGGTATATTCTGCTGGGTAAAAAACTGGCTGGATGGCCAAGCCCAAAGAGTGGTGGTGGATGGAGTTAAATCCAGTTGGCGGCCTCAATAAGCTCTCAGATGACACCAAGGTGGGTGGCATTGTTGATCTGCTAGAGGGTAGGAAGGCTCTACAGAAGGATCTGGACAGGCTGGTTTGATAGGCCAAGGCCAATTGCATGAGGCTCAACAAGACTCAGTGCTGGGTCACAACAACCCCAGGCTTGGGGAAGCGTGGCTGAAAAGCTGCCCAGCAGAAAAGGTCCTGGGGGTGTTGGCTGACAGCCAGCTGAGTATGAGTCAGCAGTGTGCCCACGTGTCCAGGAAGACCAGTAGCATCCTGGCTTCTAGAAATAGCGTGGCCAGCAGGACTAAGAAAGGGATTGTCCCCCTGTACTCAGCTCTGGTGAGGCTGCACCTCGAATACTGTGTTCAGTTTTGGGCCCCTCAGTACAAGAAAGGCACTGAGGTGCTGGAGTGTGTCCAAAGAAGGGCAACGAAGCTGGTGAAGGGTCTAGAGAACAAGTCGTATGAGAAGCAGCTGAGGGAACTGGAGTTGTTTAGTCTGGAGAAAAGGAGGCAGGGGAGACCTTCTCACTCTCTACAACTACCTGAAAGGAGGTTGTAGCGAGGTGGGTGTTGGTCTCTGCTCCCAAGTAATAAGCATAGGACAAGAGGAAATGGCCTCAAGTCGTGCCAGGGGAGGTTTGTATTGGATATTAGGAAAAATTTCTTTACTGAAAGGGCTGTCAAGCACTGGAAGAGGCTGTCCAGGGAAATGGTTGAGTCACCATCCCTGGAGGTGTTTAGAAGATGTGTAGGTGTGGTGCTTAGGGACATGGTTTAGTGGTGGACTTGGCAGTGTTAGGTTTATGGTTGGACTTGATGATCTTAAAGGTCTTTTCCAACCTAAATGATTCTATGCTTCTATGATATATACATAGAGGGGGATTTTTTGTTTAGTAAGAAACTTTGTCACAACATGTTCAGATGATTGAGTGACCAGGCCAGGACATACCTCTCATTTCTAAAATAGTAATCTGTGACTTGGAGTCTATTCAAAAGCTCATTCCTGTTGAGAAAAATAAGCAAGTGCTAACTTAACTTGCACTGACATGCATGACTGGGGGAGAGGGAGGTGTGAACTCTATGACCATATGCCTAAGACTTGTCCCACATTACATTTATTTGTTGTTCTGCATAGCTCATCCGCTCACCAGACCCTGTGCCCTGTCCATGCTAACCCTGACCTCTACTTACAGGTCTGCTGCCTGAGTAAATCCCCTCTGCAAGTTGACTCAGTTATCCTGGCATGCTCCAGCCCTCTGCAACACAGTCACAAAATCATCTGACAAGATAAGTAAATAGGGCTTTTATGTGGCCTGGAAACATACTCACTTTGCAACAAGAACACAGGCTGTATACTGATAGTTCTCCATTATTTCCCCAAATTCTTGCTGTGTGGAAGGATTTCTTCTTGTTGCTAAGAGTGTTTCCTGTCAAACCCTCTAAATATTCCTTGAATTTCAAGACCAGCAAGGACTGCACAGCACAGAGGCACTTCCACAGCTCCATCTTAGGCTCCAAAAGTTAATAATGTCAGCGATATGGAACACATTCTTTCCAAAGTAGTCTACAAATATAAAATAATTACTCACTGCGAGTCTGCTGTGTGGCAGAGAAATATTACTACTGTCTTTCAGCTGGGAAACTAGAGCAGAGGTTAAGACCCAAATCCTTCAGTATCTAAATCCCCATGAAATCAAATGTAAGGATCTGGTCTGAGGAGATTTATCCAGTGTCCCAAAATTTGGTAGGGAGCTGGGATAAACATTAATTCCTGGCTTTCAGCTGTGATTTAGGTCCAGCAGAAGCTGTCTTGTGCTTGACCAAGTCCATGGAGTTTACAGGAGGACTAACAGTCCAGTCGCAAATTCTCTTACTTCCTTTCATGACACAAATTTACACTTCATCATAACTATCAAGCACTGTATGATGGAACTTAATTTGGGGTCCTGTGCAGTAATGTCTCTAGGGAATAGCAACAGCTACTCCTGCTGGGTAGTGAGGGCTGACGACAGAGCATTTTATCAGTTGCCTCAATTTGAAATAAATGCAAAACTACTTTTTAGGAAAAAAAAATTATTTCTATCTCTTTCTTTGCTCAAATTCCCCAGACTTTCTGACCAGTTCTCACCATACCACGGTCTGAACACATGTCCCAGCCACGGTGCATGCTTCTAAGAGAGGGAACTCACCCTGGCTGCCTTGGGTGACAGCGCTGAGCTGTCACCATCTGCTCTCTGGAAACACTGCCATGAGAGCTGGCCATGCCATAGCAGCCTCCTCACAAATCTGATGGAGAGACACAAATGTTCACGTGGTGCAGGAGCTAATGATGGCAGTCCTTGGAAGCAAGATGGAAAATATTAGTGTAACAGCATGACGGGAATGGAAAACAAAAGAGAAAAAGCAGGACGGAACAGAGACACAAAATTGGAATATGTAACTCAGCAAAAATGGAGGTGTTTTACCCAATGATGCTATTATTAGCAACATGCAGGCTTGTGATCGTCCAAGAGTTAACCCAGGCAGGCTCCCATGAAAAGCGTTATTACAAATACCATGAAAAGTGGGGCAGATCAGTGCCTACAGTTAAACTCGTCTGATGCTTCCCATTGTATAAATCTGCTTTCGGTTGCCCATATCTTTTCCAGCCTGTGCCCATTTGAGACGAAATGTCCCATGATGACTGTCTGCCTCAAGCTGGATTATCTTGCTACATTTCAGAAGAAAAAAAAAAAAAAAAGAAGAAGAAAAAAAAAGAGAGGATTCACATCTTTCTTAAAACAAGGACAAGGCAAAAGATTTTATTTTGCCCACATTAAAAGGAATCTCATGACCATGTCATTGAGAAGATCTCACTTTGGTATGGTTTGTACTTAAAATTTGGCTGCAAGGCTTCCATTGCTTTTGGGAATGAACTCTTGACTCTTCCCACAAAAACTGTCTGGATTTGGTCAATTTAAAAAAAAATATTAAAGAATTCACTAGAGGTTTTAGGGTTTGTCAACTACATCCTCCAAAGACCCTGTCTTCTGCACACAGCTTTTTGCTTCTCCTCACAGCTCCCATCAACCAGGCAACTAAGATCCCATCAGAACAAGCAAGAGAAGAGCAGCCCAAAACTTTGGCACTAGAGCAGGACTTCCTAGGCTTCCTCCTGCTTCAGGCCACTCTCCCCACTGCACTCTCAGCTCCTCCCCCACAACATTCCAACAGCACAGACCAGGAAAACGTAACCCTGGTGCAGAGGAGACGAGTCAGACCTCTCAGTAAGGAGGCAAATGCAGGAACCTGGAACAGGAAGGCAGATGTGAGGGACTAGGACTGGAAGAGAAGAGGATTTTCAAGTGAGGGGAAAGGGAGAACTGCAGCTAGAGAAGGCAGAGAGGAGGTCCAGACACTGGAAAGCGAGCAGAGCGTGCACGCATGTTCACATGGGCTTGAGAAGCAGTCACACACTGTTTGCCACAGTGTGCACTGCACAAATGGGTTGTTTTCTCTCAGTTTGTACTTCTTTTGTTGCAGAAGATGGAATCATTTGGTTGGAGACTCTCTCTCTATTAGGGCATACGACAGAGACAAATTAAAGTGACAAGAATAGCCCTAAATCAGTCCTTTTCTAACTTTGGCATACTTGGATTGGCACCTTAGCACTTCCCTCAAGTAATTTTTGGGTGCATTCATCTAGCCCTGTAAAGCGAGCTCAGTGCTTCTGCAGGCTCAGAACACCACGGGGCTTCACTCAGCAGAGCCCACACCAAATAAATAAGGTGGACAGGACAGGGTTTAGGCAGGAGAAAGTGCCAGTTTACAGAGACGTTGATGTTGAAAGGCTTTGCAGAAATGAAGACTATGAGAGTTTTGGTGTGAGGGTCACACAACAGCTCCCCATTTGCCCCTTGGATCAGCACATCAGACTTATCTGCACCCCACCCCATCTCTTAGGCTTCTCTCTAGTATTCCAGCTAGAAATATCTGACTAGTGAGCTCAGTGTTTGCCAGCACTGAGCAAAACTTGCCACGGGATATTTGGTTCTTGAAGGGTTGATCCTCAGACCTGGGAGGACATGCTGTGTGTGGGTACATTTATGTCATCCACCATAGGGCTCAGAGCTGTGCCACATCTGGACATGGCAGATAAAGGAGAAGGGTCTTTGCACCCTGTGGGGACCTCTACTCTCCAAAACCAGTTGTCATGAGGGAACACATCTGGGTGCACTTTACAGCTTCACAAGAAAGGTCTCTGAGTTTCTTTTTGTGGTCTGGCCCAGCACGGCTTTTACAGTACTACGAGGGTGCTTTTATGAGATTCACCCCTTGCAATGTGAAGGTTTTTATTAGAAACACGCCTTCCTCTCTGTCATTTATGATAAATAATGTTTATTGATGTTCACTTCCTTCAGTGAAATAAAGTGTCAAACAGCACATCGGTATTTGCCAATTTTCTTTTCACATTTCATGTTATGTGCTTTTTATGTTACATGCCTGATTAAAAATTTAAACATTGTCACCGTCAGTGCTAAAATACGTTGCCAGAGCATCTCTAATTATGCTTCCTTGTCTGCTCTGAGCGGGGACTGACATTTCTGGGTCAAGATCTGGTTGTTGATATGCAGCACAGGAAGTATCCAATAGCCACTTGCTGAAAAATAGCTCCTTCTCTCTCGCACAATTATGATACACAATGCAGAGCAGGTACCCAGGGGAGACTGCTCATGCCATGGCAATTCCAGGCTCAAGAGGCATTATCCACTTTCTGCACATCATTTTGGTTTGCAGTTGATTAACCCAAAATAAAAACAGAGCCAACAAAGTGATAGAGAATGATCTCCTCCCGTGGAGCTGTGCCACAAGGGAGGTAGACAGGGGTCCCAGCCTGCCCCAGAACTGCCCTCGCTGAAGCAGCAGCCTCAGCTTTGGCCTTTCAGGACGGCGATGACATGAGCTTCACCTCAGGCCCAAACTTTGTTCATCCTCCTAGACACGCTAGCTATGTGCTCAAGGTCCTCACATCAGAAGATGGCAGGAGTACCCATTTTAGACAGCCCTTGGGAAGTGTTATCCCCTTTCAGAGGAGGCCTTGCTGTTTGTGCACTGTACAGGGGGTAGGATAGTTCCTTCAGCAGATCTTTCGGTTTATTTTTTCAAGAGAAAGTGAAAATATGAAGTCATCTTCAGGTTTTTCTTCCTCTATAGACATGTTCAAACTGACAGACCATTTAGGAACAGGCTTTTCACCAAGATTTCTTAAGCACACTGCATGTGTTTGATTTTATATTTTTGACAGTTTGGTTTTCAAGTACATTTTCTGACATACACAGGAACCCAGGCTGGTTTGCAAAAATTCACCTGAGTATGCTAAGCTGTGGAGCAGGGCATCTAACAACACAACTGACCTCCAGGAGGAGCCTTTGTACATATAAAAATGCCAACAGTGATATACGCTGTTGGAAATATGGCTATTAAAAAAACCTTACAATATTTGCTACATTTGTTTGCAATAGTAGCACACAAAATATAGTTAAAACCAGGCAGGTTCTCCAAAAGAATCAATATTCAGAAAATTCAGCTGTTCTCCTTGGGAGCTGATGGTTGATGAACAGTTATGAAATCCAGCCATAATTTATTGTGAATGTTCAAATTAGTTAAAAGGTGGTATTATATATGGCTCAATGTTTCATCAGTACTTTAAAGAGTGTCCTTATTTGACCCATTAAATGCACATTGTATGAAGACTGATGTGTTCCAAGATATTGTAAAAATCCTTCCCTGTTGTTGCCAGAATTTTCTTGCATTATTTGCTCTCAGAAAGTATCACCATTTCCCCTTTGGAAAGAAGACGAGAATAAGAAAAATCTGAAAGGAGGCTCCAAATTTAAAAGTAGCCATTGAAATTCTAGGGCCTTTACTCAACTTCCCATCATTTTCTGAAAACTTTAGGATTATTTTTATATATCATTTTACATATAACATCCTTAATTTGTGACCACCAGCTACGTGGCCCTGACTAGCATGGAAGCATTAAAGGAAAAGATATACATGGCTAAAGGGAATTTGCAGACAGTTGCAAGACCAGCTACAACTGTTGGATTTAGTTCTGATAAACCTGACTTTAAGTGCAAAAAATAAAAATACCCGCAAAACACAGTCAAATTTGTGGCCTTCAGTATCAAAAATACTTGTTTAGGTAGCCTTTTCCCTCTAAACATGGTAAATTATCATATGTAACGTTCCTAGTGTACGTAGCACCAACTTGCCAAAGTACCTGTTGGATTTCTGGACTTAAATGATGCATCCATCTCTTGCAAAAGGAAATGCACCCTGCCAATGAGCTGCTGTATTTGGATGGTCGTAGAGTTCGCTTAAATTTTTAACCAAACTTCACATATTGTCCAGTAAGTGATCCAGTCAGCCAAAGAAATATGTTCATGCTGCTTCCAATTGCTATTTAATTTGCATTATTTTGCTGGAATTGGGATTTGGTCTTTTACTAGTGGTATCCTGTCTAATTAATACCAGGTATTAAACCACGCTCTGAACACTAATTGCTGACGTATCTGAAAGTAAGCCTCAAATATAGGGTTAGGATTGTGAAAAGCTATCAAGAGCAACCACTTGGGCCTTAGCATCTGATTCATAGTTGATAGTGTGCTTTATCAAAAGAGCACGGTGGTTTTGCCATCTCATAACCAAGCTGCAAAAGGGACAGTAGAATAAGGAGGACTCACTAGCGAGAAGTGTCTGTGCAGGAGCACCCCTTTCAGAGCTTGTGCAGAAGATCAGGTTGGATCACCAGAAGATGTGCAGACCTGGGCATGGTCCTGATGCTGGGGCAAGGCTGAATGGTTATTGCTCTTGGGGACACTGAGAGGCAGAACAGGCAGTCTCGCAGCCCTCTGTTCCCCACAACACAATGACCACAGTGACAAGCAAAAACTGCAAGGCCAGCAGTGACATTTTTTTAAAAAAACCACTGGTTTTAGTGCTTCAATTCAGTATCAAGAATCAGCATAAACACAGAGATTCAAATGTACAAAGTGCTTCAGCAACAGCTCCTACGAGGAGCGTAGCACACATTGTGTCACGTGACCAGACACGGGAGCTGGGCACTGGCTGTCTCTTGCGACATCTGGGCTCAAGGCATTTGTGGAAATCATGTCCAAGATCCTGAGATCCAGCTCTGAACTCAGAAACCTGTTATCACTAATGAGGATAGGAGTCATTTTGCAATAGCTGTAATAAACATTTGTTCAAACAAAAAGAAAAGTGAGATTAGAAAACATGCAATATGTCCCAGCATTAATGGAAAACCTATTTGTGCCATCTATTTTGGAAAAATTATTGAAGAACAGTTCATCCATGTGAAAATATTAGCACTGTAATTCTGTCAAGGTCAGTGAGACCTAGAGATTTGCTGAGAAATCACCTTCATTTCACCAGGTAAATAAAGAACTCGTTTTTCAAAGAAGCCTATTGAAGAAGGCACTCCATAGCAACAGTTAAATTATGAATACAGCACATATGTTCCATATCATATCATTTACAGCACACTTTAGCATAGACATAATGCTTAGTAACAAACTACAATACCATTCACAAAATGCATTTAAATAGCATAATTTAGTTCATTAAATTCAGTCATTTACAGTAAATCAAAATTATCACAGGAATTGAAGAGAGTACACAGTTGTTTGTTTGAATAGTTAAGCTAGGGAAGTCAATTCCTTTTTGAAGGTCAAGGACACAGTTGTTTCCATTTTCTGTTGTAAAAAAGATACAGCCTGTGTCATAAGATAATTTAGTATCATCTGAATGTGATCAAGTCCTTTCCCCCTGCTTGTTCCATATTATATAACTGGCACGCCTAGAATATATCTAAGTCAGGAAAACGCTTTATGTATAATGTTATCAAATTAGACTTCTTTTTCTTTTACGGACTGAACGGATGTGATTCTCGGTTTTTAAAAGGATTTAGTCTTGCAAATCTGCAGCCTATTACTTGGAAGCAAAGATGTATGTTTTCCCCTAGTCCAGCCATCAATTGCTTGGCCTGTGGAAATATTATTATAAAAGAAAAGTGGGGTTTTTGGAGCCTTTTGAAGAGATACTTTCTGGCTTTTGCCATTGGAGGTACAGCGCAAGTCTGTGTGTGTGTGTGGTGCTGGCGAGGAGGTCTGTGCAGAAATGACTTTGCAGCACAGACCAACTGCACAGGGAGCTCAGGATGAATCACTGAATCCCTCTAGGGAAATCCTGAGGTTTAAACCTTCTTGTGAAATCTTAGGCTTCAAAGTGAGGAAGGCGACAGGGCAGGGCACGGTGCATCCATACACTCCTCCTTGTAGGAGGGGAGACCAAACCTGCCAGACTCTGCACCACCCAGAAACCCAAAATCCTCCCAGGAACACCCAGGCCAGCTAACGCTGCTTATATGGCAGTGGTGAGAGATATAGCCCCTTCCTAAGGGTTCCGCTGCAGGGATGGAGGTGAGGGCAGGACCAGAAATTTGGTCTCCGTGGAGAGGATCCCTCAGTCTCTTCTCATGAACAATCCTGCCTTCATTCTTCTTTAAACTCCAGCATCACTTTCAAAGAAATGAACAATCCTGATTTTTAAATGGCCAGCAAAAGACCAAGCCACTGGGCCTCTTGTTGAATTGCTCCCCAGACTTAAAAAACAGACACTGTTTTTTACTCTGAATTTCCCTAGCTGCTTCTTGCACCTCACTGTTGTCTCACCTGATTGGAATAGATTTAAAAGACCATGACAAAAGTTCTGTTGTCCCTGTAGAAACTTCTGGGTTGTCATCAATTCTATCGATTCTTCCTAACCTGCTCTGGGTTCATCTCAGTGGAGTCCTTTACCCAAGAGCATGGTCTTCTCTCCCTTTAAACAACTTCTGCCATCAGAATCACTTTCAGGAAGTAAGAGCCCTCTGCTTAGGTCTTTTCTCCCTTGCAGAATTTTGGATGCAATGGAGGCATCTCCATTGCATCCATGAGAGTGAAATGCCTCTTTTCTGACCACCTGGAGGGGAAAATGAATGAATAAGTTATGATTTCCCACCAACAGACTATCCAATCATCTTCAAGTACTAATTAATTAAGCCTCATACCATCCTGGTGAAAAAGGGAAGGATCCGAGTTGGGCTTTTTTTTTAAATGATTGTGCAGTGTATAACTATATGAGTTTAACCTTAATTGAGCTTATTTAGGCACTGATGGCAGCCTAGCTGCAGCAGCAGAGAAGATGGGCACTTTTCCCCCTTTTCTGCTTTTCTGCCACAGCCAGGCTCCTGCCAGGACCCAGATGGGCACTGAGCAGCGGGGGTGCAGGAAGAGGAAAGGCCCACATCCCCGCTCTGCCGCAGCGGACATGCACCAGCCACCATGCACTGGCACGTCTGGGGATGAAGTGAACTGGGAGAAGGGAGCAATCAGCTACAGGCAGGACCATTCTGGAGTCCCTAGGAGCTCACCCTGCCCTACCTGCCAGCACCACATGGGCTGCACAAACCAGATCCAGGTTACATATGACAATAATTCAGTCCTGACATGTCTCTTTTTCCCAAGGCTACACAAGCATCAAATAAACTATTTGCAAGGGGCCAAGTGAGACATCTCAAACAGAAAGCTGGGAAAGCATTTGGTTTCTTGTCCAGATGAGCAGATTTCACCAATCCCACATGTCTTGTCAGAGCTACCCTCTTCTGAACAGGGCTCCACAGAAGGTCTGGGAATTGGGCAGTGGCAGCCTCCCAGCACAACAGCTATCTCAGAGGCAGTAACATCTTAAACTGCCCCAAGGTGTTTGCTTGGAGCTCTCCCCATCCCTACTCCCATCCAGCACCATGGGAGCCGCTGGGAGCAGTCCCTGTTCTGCGTGGAGGACACAAGCAGCACAGCTACCATCACTTGGCAGCCAAGGGCTGACTCTGCTTCGATGGAGCTCTGCGAAACACCCCGGGGAGAGCCCGGGAATAGCTAGGCAAGGAGCCAGCCACGTACAGGGAGGGACAATTAGAGCCCAAACAGAAATGAATTATGCTAGAGAGAGCAAATTGCTTGTTGACACTGGTGCACAACAAAGAGGGAGAAGGAGAAAATGTTCTTAAGACAAATAACCTTCTCCATCTTGCCGGGCACAGGGGGAAAAGCCATGAGCAGGCACAAAGGACACAGATGGCAGCTCAAATCCTTTGTAACACACACTGCCACCACAGCTGTCCTGGGACTGCAAGGGAACAGACCTGTTACAGATTACCCTGGGCACTGAGGAAGCACCAAGAGAGATCACCAGAGTAAAAATGCTGAAGTTTTCAAAGGACAGCACTGTGAGCCAAGGGTCAGTGTTGCAGAAATGTGTCTGGGTGCAGCTGGAGCCTCCTCTCCTTGCCAGAGTCCCGGTGCACTGCGAGGACCAGCCTTGTGGGGCTGGTGGCCAGGGAGCAGGGTACTGGGTGCCAGCAGCTCCAGAGAACACCCCCAGGAGGGATGGACTGTGGAGTCACCGAGGCTCTTTACCAACTTTTTAGTTTTTCAGTCAACATCTGGAAAAGCAGACTGTTAGCAGTTTGTAACAGGCTAGGAAACTAAGCTTCAGACCTCTTCAAACCAACTTCGCGGAGACTGGGAAGGAAATTCAGGTAGTGCCAGCGTTTGTGGAGTTGTTGTTTGTAATGGCCATCAGCAGGGAAGCCCACAGCAGAGCGGAGGCACTCAGCTGGGAAGGTGCAAGACTTGCTCACATGCATGAAAACTACACATGCAACAGCAGACCTGAGCTAGGAACATGCACGTACAAAAGAAGCTTCCAATAATTCACACCTTCACCTGCGGAAGAGGATAGTAACTTTGCCCCAGTTCAATCCTACATTAGTCGTTTCCCCATCAGGACGGAGTGTGTGACTATGTCCTGTGCACAAACCAGGCCAAGGGACACAAAGTGGCCTGATTCACAGCATCAATAGCTTGGATTACTGTACATATCTCGTTTGGATGCCAGAAATGAATTTTAGCTGCAGCCTGCACTGCAGGGAGCAGGGCTGAGTTATGAGGATCTGTAATGGGATGCTTGAAATGTAAATGCCCATCTATCCACTTGGGCCCAGATATCAGCCATCAAAGTCACTAAGAAAGAAAGACACATTCCCTGTCTTATACTGTCTACCTTCTTCAGACAAGCATGGGATATAGCTGTTCAGCAATAACAAAAACGTTAACCTAGGACTAGTTTTAGCACTGATTTTACTGCAAGAAAAGTTGTGTTGATGATAACCCCCCTTTCCTGCTCTGGGGTATTTCCTGTACAGCACTTTTCTGAAATAGATGTAAATCATCTCACAGAAAAGACATGATCTTTACCCATTTTGCAGATGTGGAAACTGAGGCACAAGGGAAAAACAGTTACTTTTCCTGGAGAGCTGCAGCCCAGGGAAACTCCGGCTTCCAGGCTCCCAGTCTTCTGCTAACTGGTCTGGAAATTGCACAAAATCATTAACTCATCCTTGAAAATTTTTCATGATAGATTGTAACTATTCAGTCTGTCACCTCCAGAGCCTGCCTCTCTCAGGAATTATAAGTATGTACCTGAGGGCTGCCACTACAGAATAGCTGAGGGATACATCACATCTGCTGCCAGGCAATCCTTAATGTGCCTGTGTTTGATTGCTGCTAGGTGTTATTGGTACTAGTACTTCTACTGTTCTTACTTTAACGTAAGAATGTTAATTTGGCACCAAAACTGCATTTAAGACTTCACAGCAGGACTGGAAAGCAATGAGCTCAGGAGGAAAATTCCAGCCTCACTTTGAGGTAATTATAAATCTTTTCTCTCCCATTCAGACACTATATTAAGGCTGCTGCATTGGCCCAGAATTTTATCTTTAATTTCCACTTTTCTTCTTTGCATGGGCTTCAGCCAGTCCTTGAGATGAGGGGGGTCATAGCTGAGCACTGACAAAGGGCCTTATTCACAAACCACCAGCAGCCCCATTTGCGACTTCCCCCAGCACCCCGGAAGCAACTATGGCGTGACAGGAGAAACTTGTGCATCAGACAAACTCCAGATTTCCCCTGCAGCAACCATTTCCTGATAACACCACATCTGAACTTCCAGGCACCATGCTGCCTCTGATGTGGACTTGCATGCTCCTCTTGTCAGGCTTGGAGACCTTAGGCAGAAGCTATCGCAAGCCGACTGCCAGCACTGTGCCAGCAAAGGTGTTATTATTTATTAAAAAGGCTTTGCTTCATTCCAAAAGAGTGACTCAGATGAAGTTAAAGGACTCTGCGACAACCTCACCAGTATTTTTTGGTCTACATCATTAGCTCAACTGGGATGTTGAGCTCAGACTTGGGACCTGAACACAAGAGCTGATTGCCTGTGCCTTCAACATGGGAATATTATACCCCAGGGACTGGGGAGGGCCTGGGAGCAAGCAACAGCTGGGAGGTGCCCTTGTCCCTATAGCCTTGCCCCTATAGTCTTGCCCCTATAGCCTCCTATACAGCCCCTGTCAGTGCCCACACTATCGGGGGCAGCCCAAGCTCACCCTTCCTGCAAGTCTCATCTTTCCTTATGGCAAGCGCCAGGAAGGACCATTGTGGCCCAGTGGCCCAGTGTGTATTTGCAAAGCAGACAACAATTTGACATCTCGTATGGGGCCAAAGGAGTGTCAGCCCAGCCAGCACAAGGGCGGTTGTTGATAGGGCAGAGAGAGTCCCTGGGGCAAGCCCAATCCCTCCCTAGAGAGAGGAGGCACCAGTGACAGTGAAACAAGTATTAGCATCCCAATTTAAGTGCACAGCACTCCCTTCTGTTCTTCTGGAGGCTCCTCCCAGTGCCTGGAGTTGACTGGGGTTTGTTAGGTGGACACCAGCCTGGGGGTGTCTGCTGCCAGCAGACCCAACGCAGAGATCAGCAGGAGCAGATTGAGAACTGATCTCCTGGGCAAAGTAAGCCCACCCAAAACTCAGCCTGCAGCAAACATCACTGCCTTCCCAGTGGGTGCTCCAGGGTGGGGTATGTACAGATTAGACAGCAGAAGCTCCTCAAATCCTTGCAGTGAAAGGAGACTTCATCCCCATGGTGATTCAAGACACCAAAGTCAGGCTCCTGCTTTTAATTTCTCTCTGGTGGTGTTTCTCTTTCTCTCCATTGAGCAGACAGAAACCCCAGAGCAGTTGAAGAGAGGAGATGGGCAATGGAAGGTGAGGAACAAGAACGACATAAGGAAGGCACATGGCCACCCATGGCAGTGTCCCCACCAAAACATGGGGACAAGGTGGCCATACGTGGCACGAGCCATCTTTCAGACTGTGCGGCATGGGCAGAACTTCCTTGAGCAGGGACAGGCAGGCTGGCAGCAAAGCTCTCTGCTCTCAGCCTGCGACAGATCGGCACCCAAACAAATGTTTCATGCGGCAGTAAACCTGTTGAAGGAATAAATTAGCTGTACAGCAAGGTTATGCTTTGGGAATGTCTCCACTATGGCAGAAGTATCCGCTGTACCTAGTGATTAGGTTTATATTACAATGTGGCTTTTAGAGCTCACTGTGCTGAATAAAAATTTAGGCAATTAGTGATCTTATTTCTTAGGAAGAACTGCTTGCTATCGTATATTAATACAGATTTTGCTCAATTAAAATTGTTCACAGTCAGCAAAAACAATTTCTGCACTGTAATGAAATAATGAAATAATTATATGCAAGGGAGGACTTCTGATCTTTTTAATTATTCTATTCTTCATTTTTAAAAGGGCTACTTGAAAATGCGCTCTTATAATTGATTGCTATAAATCAGTCAGAAGCATTCTAAGGATCATAAATATTCTAACTTTTAAAAGACAAAGAAATGCTAAATATTCAATGAAATCCTTCAATATTCAGAAAATTTAATCTAGGGTAAAAGGATAGACTGCTCTTTTGAAAATAAAAAGTAAATTTGTTGTCCTGTGAAAAATGAAATATCTTGAATGTCAGTAACAGAAATGGAATTAACAAGAGATCTTTTTATTGTTTTTTAAGGTCATTAGGCTGTGAATTCTATAATTATGGAAATTGTCAGTCCAGTTCTGTGGAGTGTTTGCTCCCATCCATAAGGTATTGGAATGTTCAATCAGTCTCTCTCGTGGGAAAGTTAGGTCATAACTGTAAGTGTACCAGCAAAATTGAATTAAGCAAAGAGACTTCATTAGTATTTATAGCCAGAAGGCATCTGTAAAAGTACAGGGCAAAGAAGTTATGTGGAAGTCAAAGGAGAAAAAAAAATGGGTTTCTCGTGACAAAGGCGAATCTGAAAGAGATATAAGTGTATAATGAATAAGAGCTATTGAGCGCTGCTCCAAAGAGGGAGTTGCAAAGATGTCAAATATTGATTTTCTTGTGTATGCCTTTGGACTACATATGTAATTGTTTGGATTTGCTGTCTTCATGATACAACAATATTTGTTGTTGAAGGTTAAAAAGCAGAGTGTGAAACAACCCAAAAAGTCTGAAACGTGTTGGAGAATTACAATAATTCTACAAGGAGGATTGCTTGAGCAGAAGCCTGTACTTTCTAGCAAATAAACATTTTTATGACAATCGAAAGCATTCGTCTAGTGAAAGTATTGCTCCTGGTACTGCAGAAACACACATTGTATGCAGGGCCATTGAACCATATTGCATTTATTGATTGAAAATATACAATTTGCTTCTAATGAGTTTCTCCAACTTTTTATACCGCAAAAATATTCTGTGATCGAGTAGATACGTGCAAAGTACCGTATATGCTTTTGTATGCGCTCTTTGCATGTGTAGACTGATAGATAAATATAATCCTCATACGTGAGTTATTTATATAGGAATGACAGTGCTTCTCTGGGTCTTAATGCAGGACAGAAAATGTATTTCCTGATGCTGATTAATGTCTTAATGAAATAAACCTCTTGACATATTTTCATTCTGTAGATACAAATACACAAATCACCTTAAAAATTATTCTCATCTTTAATAGTTACATAGTGCTGACATGATAGTTCTTTATATTTCTGCACAAAAGGGATTTGTGACTGGAGTGACATATCACATGTGACATTTTTCAGTTGTGGTCCTTAGGTTGGCATGCACAGCAATCAGATCCTTACTGGCACTGGTGGGAACTTTGTCCCTGACTCCAGCGGGATGTGGGCTTCAATTAGAGAGTCCCTTGGAGATCTTGGAGAGCTGAAAGCAAAAGGTGTCCCTGGAAAGTTGGAAACAACCCAACTGCCAGAGCCCACCTAGATTATTCAATCTCTTTATAGGTGGTCAAGCTGGGAGGGGGGGGGTCTTCATTTTCAGAAGCGCTGGACTCGGCAGAACAATCAGGCCTTAGACAAGGAAGACCCAGGGAGGAGCAGTTTGGAAAAAGCCCAAACCCCAGCTGTAAAGAAGAATAAGAATGGGATCGAACTCCAGTGAACCCTGGCCCTGATAAAGGTGGTATCAGAACTCCCATTGCTCTCTGGGGGGCTGCAAGGTCACCCACCACCTGTACAAGCTGGGAAGAAGCAAAATCCTCGGGGAACCCAGGGGAAGGTGCAATTCTCCTTAACTTGTCTAAACATAAAGATCTCTCAGGAGTGAAAAACACAGTCCTTATCTTTTCCTAATCCAGGGATGCAAGTTGCTGGCTACTTCATTGTTTCTGCCTTGTTAAGGGTATCAAAGCACCTCATCTTTCATCCAAGTCACTGTTGCAGAGCAGTCCGTAGTAACAACAGCAGTGCTGCATGCTGAAAGCGCAGTGCAATCAGTAATTCAACTTCCAAACCCTCCTGTGCAGTAAGTATTATTATTCCCACTCCACAAAGAAAAACGGGAGTGTGTTGCCCCAACTCTTCTCTCACCTGGAGCAGCTTTACTCTGTCACTGACATGGTGTAACTCCATTTACTCCGTTACACATGACCGTCAGTGAGATGGGATTACAGCACAGAGAGATTAAGTGATTTACCCGGGGCCATATGGTGGGAAAACCAAGCATTAGGAGTCAATGGCTCTGATATCCAAATCTATACAAACTTCTTCAGGCTATGCTATAGTATTTTTTCCCTAAATTCAACAAATCGTCCTTAAGAACTCATCTTAAGAACATCCGTTGCCTCCCTAGGATAAGACTAATCACAAATCCAATGTACACTGCTAATCTTATGTAGAAATACTTTGTCATAAATCATGTTTAACACCAGTTTCCATGAAAATAACATTTCCAAACCCACTAAACTGGGAAACTGATTTTGCAGACACCCCGAGAGTACAGGGCAGGACAGCGCTGTCCCTTCCCCAGCCCCCCAATCTCCCTGCTCGCTCTGCCAAGTAGTGAAGGGGCTGGAAGTTTTTGGAGCCCTGCTGTCAGAGTACAATGTTGCTTAAGCAAGCATTAAGAGATTATGGTAATAATAGGTATGCTTACTCCAAATAAAAGGTTTCATTAATCAAGCCGTATTGAGATAAACCTGTCAGTGGACAGAGGAAACTAGAAATCAAATGCTGTGAAAGTTCTGACAGATTGTTAAATAGAAACCCTTTAAAACTGAATTTAATTTACTGTGATATTACAGATATTTATGCATCAATAGGCAAGTGCAGATTGAGTTCGGAGGTCAGCTCTGGTGCTTGAAAAATAAACGCGCAGAATGAAACAAAAGGTGACAGTTACCTTTGTCAGAAATTACGGTTTATTAAACTAAATATGAAGTTCTCATCTGATTTGTGTTAAACAGAAAGACACAGGGCTGAGGCATAATTTACTGCAGTAGATTGGTTAACAAATAATTACAGAAAATACTCCCCCTTTTTTTAAAGTTGCATCTATAAACTTTACCGGAAGAAACCAAGAACAAATATTGCACCGTAGAAGCACAGTAAGGTACTGAGGGGCAGCGAGCACAGAGACCTTTCAGCAAGATTGTTCACTAATTACGCCATTAAAAGCACTGCTCTGCCGTCAGGCAGTGTGTGTTTGACTTCTACACCTAATATTTATTTATTTAATTTCTCCTCTTGAATTTTTTTAAACCTCTCCATTTTCAGATTTGTAGCTTCTTCAGAATCAGGATGTTCCTCTTCCTGCCTCCTCCTCCTTAGCTTCATTAATTCAGGCAAGTAATGCAGGAGAAGGGTAAATTTAAGGAGAGATTTCTGTCCAGGTAATTCTGCCAGCAAGTTGCACAAAGTTGTTTGCAAAGGGAACTGCCATTCACCTGGGCAAGAGCTGCAGCTCGGCCTGTTTCACATCATTCTTTGAAGGAATAAGACCCCAGAGACCGGTCGCTGAAGTGTCATGGGCAGACAGAATATAAAACATCATTCCTGTTTCAAGGGATTATCTAGTCTCGTACAGACAGGCATTAATCTTTTTGCCATTGACAGGATGGATCCATATCTAACATGAACATTTGACGTAAACATAATGGCTACGTTGCGTAGCGTGTTTTTCTTTCAAACAGATGGCTGCAATTTGAAGGGAAAATTTGTACCTAATTATGATCCAGCTAAGCCAACAACAAGGCTCCTACTGACTCTACCAAGCGCAGAAGTCCTTGAATATAAGCGGTCCTAAGTGAAAATAAGTATGTCAGTGCTATATGATATGAACATATTTATCTGCCAGACTTATATGAGATCATATCTAAATACATGACTCCAAAACATGTATATTACATTTCACACACATAAGAAACACGTAAAACATGCAGCACATGTTAGCTAAAGCTATGCTAGACGTATGTCCTTCCCAGAACGATAGCCCAAAAAATCCTCACCAATCCTTACCCTCTTACTCATGCAAATAATTACTGTAATGGAAGCAACCACATGTGTAAAGTTGTTCAGGCTCTAGCACAGCTTTCTGAGAAAATGTCCTTTTTTGTCTGCATAAGGGATGCCAGACTGGGCCATTAGTTGGTGGTGAATAGAAGCCAAACCAGCAGGATACTGCGACAAAGTCTCAGCCGTGTGCCTCCTCCGCGCTCTCCGTCAGCAGCCTGTGTTAACACAAACCAGCCCTGCCGCTGAAGTTACTCAGGAGTTGTGTTGGCTGTGGCTTCAGTACAGGAACGACCATTGCTCCAGGCTGAGGTTCGCTAGGAAATGAAAATAAAATGGTAAAATCTATCAGGAGAAAGCAAGGAAGGAAGATATTTCATATATAGGAAGATGAAAATTTACCTTACAAATTTTAACAAGACTTATTTGGAAAATGAAACTCTAGTTCAGCTTTAGAATACAGTTAACTTGAAGCACATATTTAAGTCCCATTAATTTACACGATTTAAATGCTATGCCAGGTAATTCTGGAAACACGGGCTATAGAGTTGGAAGAATATTCAGGAAGCTCATCCCTTTGCTTTGAGAAAGACCTTGACAGATCTAACAAAGCCAGACCTGTAACTGCAGGCTGCAGTAGACAGAAGTCAATTCTACTCCAGAAACAAATCAAAAACATAAGAGAGGAGCCACCCCCTCACCTGTCGAGCCTGTGCAAGCTTTACCCCATCCTGAAACAGCACGAGCATCTGACCTGATGTCCTGTGAGTCTTAACCCCATCCCAAGAAAAGTGCAATTCTTTTAAATCCGCACTTCCAGCCTACAGAGACATGTACACAGAGGCAGGTCCCAACGGGTGTAGGGACCTAATGACTATATTCACCTTTCCTATTTCCTATTTCCGAGCAGTTCAGCGAAAGGCTGGAGAGTGCAGAGCCTGCGCTCAGGCATCAGTCAGTAACCTCCAAACCCACGAAGGACTAAATAAGAGCTTATTGGAAGCGAATCCAAAAGTCCTTTTTCATTGCCGCAGCATGGTTACCTGCGCGCCAGGGGCCCAATGCTCTTAGGGTGAAATGTAGCACGTCCTTGTGCCCTGAGTAACGATCTCTTTTGGATTTTGAGGAGGAAAGCCATCTCCCCACTTCTTTGCAGCAGGGCAGAGAGTAAAATCCAGGGATGAGGAGGATTGGCAGAGCCTGTGGAAGGGTGAGGGTGCAATCCCATGAGGACAGACTTGAGTGTTGGGCACTAACTGGCATTGCTCCCTGTGAACCCCAGTATCTCCCCTTGCAGCACTGGGGAACAATAACGCTTTTCCATAGTTAAATGAGTTGCACAAGTTAAATTCATTCATTTCCATTCCGTGTTTTGAGATCACTGGCTTGAAAGCTTTATGTCAGCACAAATGTCTTCTTATTATGAATGAACGTTAACTCTGCATTGGTGCTAAGAGGTGTAACAAGCAGTAATGAGGTAAAATTAATAAATGGCCTATGTAGACCAACTACGAGGAGAAGTGTCTCGTAGGCAGTGGAATATTTTCCCAGGAGAAGTAGGGAAAACCCCCACAAATTGGAAAGCTTTAAATAAACCCAAGGAAACCGAAGGAGCACTGTTACACCTGTGCCATGTGAGCCCTCAAAGTAAATGAACTACAAGTATTGCACAGAGCCATTTTCACCAGTAAAACTTACAGGGAGCAGTAAGAAAATGAGTAAAGAGGAGCCACGACAGCTGTGAGAGTTTCCAGCGGGGCCAAAAGCCACCCAAGGGGCTCCTGTCCATGGCCAAGGGCTGGTGCAAGGGATCGCTCCCCACGTCAGCCGCCCAGCCGGTGGGATGGCAGCCCCTGCACACCTCTGTGACCCCCTCCAAACCCTGTGAAACCTTCGTACCGGCAGCGGGTGGCCACGGCTGCAATAAACCCCACAGCAGCCCCGAGACAGAAGCGAGCCCAGCCCTGGGCAGGATTAGGTCCTTTATCCCCAAGCACTCCTCCCCACCGCGCAGACCACGCTCGTCCGTAGCAGAGAGCTGCGACAGCCCTCCACGTTTTATTTATTTAGATGAGTTTACAAAGCAATTAAGACATTTTGGCAAATGCTGAGGTGCAGATTTCCTCCCTTATGATGGATCATTCCTGGGGTTTTTTTTCCCTCTCCTTCTGGACAGATAAATGTTTCATGGTCCCATAGACATATTTTCTCTCTGCCCAGTTGCTTAGAATCCATTTAAGCATGCCTGTTGAACTCCTCCATCATGTAATATTTTAACAAGAGCCCTAAATAAGCTTTATTTACAGACTGTAAATACTGCCTGACGAGCTCAATACAGTGTTTCATCATGTCCTTAGCTGGAATTCCTCTTGGAAACCTTTTTTACCTGGGCAAAAGCAGGAAATCCAACCAAAAAAATGTTGATGTGGTTTAAAGAATAAACACTGATTCTTCACATCCTCCCCTTTCAACCAGAAATACCACCCTTTAATGATTTTTGTCAAAATTAAAACCCTCCCTGGTTTTATCCATCCGGTCCTGTCCCAGGCATGAGCTAAGTCACCAACTTGTGCTCCCATCACACTCGTCTGGACTGTGATCGCTCAAAGCAGCTTCTGAAATTAGTAAGGTTTTACCACAGGTCTTGGAAGGCACTAAAATACTTTAATAAAATGTTTAATAAAGATTTCTCTAATAAGGTGAAGGGTCTAAATTGAATTCACAAAGTACCCTAATGGTCAGACTGACAAAGAAGCTTTGTGGGGAACAGCAGGAAGCAGCTCTGCTGGAAATGGTCCATGTTGCCCCCCAAAAAATTTTAAAAAAATATTTTGGCCTAAAAAATGGATTTGGGAAAAATAAAAGCAGACTTTTTTCTTTCTGAATCTTCCGGTTCAGTTTCCAAGAAGTTTGTGGAGGTCACCCATTTTTCATAGAAAAATTGTGATAACTCAATTCTGTATGCAGAAGGTGGAGGAGGAACATGTTGGACGAGCACAGACATGTGAGAAGTCAGGACGGCCCTTCGGTGACTCCCCTTGCTCTGCCGCTAAGCCAGGACTTGGAGGGGTTTAGCAATGCACATTTTCTTTACAGAAAAAAAAGCAAAGAGTCCCCTAAAATGTGTTACAGCACTCTCCAGCTACAGAGCTACCTGGTTTAGCAGGTGAAGAGGTGCTTGGGGAGTTTTTGATAGAGAGATTATGGACCTGATTACATTAATACCTAGCATGGGTTTTAACCTGCATTTTGGGTAAAATTCACCGTTCTGCAGAAGGCCCATAAAAGGCCTGTGCACCACTTACGCTCCACCAAGGCACCATTTGGATGGTGTACATGGAGCTGCGGTGATGCATAGGCCCTGTGCCGGCCGCCTGTGCCAGGAGGGGTTTCATCCGTGATGTATCAATAATATTCAATGTGTTGGGGAAAAATATTAGCAGAGTAATTTTATTAACAACAGCGATAATTCACCGCTTGTCTTTCTGTGCTTAATAAAGGGAATCGAAGTTGTTATACACGAGCCAGAGAAATAGCTTACAAAACTATCCTGGAAAAAACAAACAAATGAAGCCCTGGGAAGCATGAGAGCACGTGGAGGGGGAGCTGGCTCCCACCAACGTCCTGGCTGCGCTGATTAATAAAAATAAATCCTGAATCTGCTCGTGGTGTTCCTTGGGCCTCTCCCGATGTGCAAAATCTCACGGGAGTGTCTCTGAGTTAAGTCCACGTGAGCTTCACGCTGGGAAGGGGACTGGGCCAGCCCGTGGAGGGCTCCCAGCGATGCTGCTTTTGGCAAAGGGATTTCCTTGCGTCCCTGGAAATCCTCTTAGCTTCTTCTCAGCCATTTGCCTCTCACGGGCAAGGAGAACAACTGCGAAAAAAACCTGCTGTGCCTTCCTCAGACCTTCTGCCTGCCCACAAAGTTGATATAAAACCACACACGGGTAGCGGTTTGCAATGAGCTTCCATCACTGCCTCTCCGAGGACCCTCACACTGAGTCGTGTCCCTTCTTTTTGGGTTGCATCCCCTCTTTTTGAGGCACGTCCTCACGTTTGCTACCAAATTGGCACCATTTGCACCCTCCCTCTGGGCCATGCATAGAGGAAGGGAAAAATACTATGTCATGTCAATAGGTATCTTCCTAGAAAATGTATCTTCCTTCCCAAGCCCATCGAGCGTCCCCTCTCCCTCCATGCGTGGAGAAATCCCTGGAATTTGAAGGAGCAGCAATGGTCCCTTCACTGACCAGCCATTCCCTGAGCGTGAGCCGGAGGATGAGGACATCACATCCCGGCGTTGCTGCTGCGTGCGAAGCTGGGCCGGGGGCTGCCACGTGCTTCCCCCCCCCGCCCCGCACACCCCAGAAGCTGGGCCAGCGTCACCCCTCCCCACCCACCCCCTCTGTCAAATAAAGTGAATTTAAAGGATTTTTGGGAGACTTGCCTCTGCTTTTTGTTCCTGTGTATTTGTTATGCCTCGCAGGACCCTCCTCCAGGGACGGGGATTAGACAGGGTATTTAGAGGATGAGTTTTAGCCATTTTGTTGGAGATGGATGGGGAGGTGAGCAGGGCCCTTCCAGGAATCGACGGTGCTGGACGCCCTGGGGCTGTGTGGGACCGTGGAGCGGGCACCGGCTGCTTGGAGGCTGCAAACTGCAAAATGGACATCGATCCATTTGTTTAGAACGAGTACTTGCAAAAGGAAAATACAAAGAATAAACAAATTTTGATTGAACAACTGCCAACTGGTTTTGGGGTTTTTTTTTAAATCAGATCTCAGCTAACTTTGCAGCCGTCTTGCACAAAAGGCAGCAAAGTTCCTCTGCTCACGCAGCCCAATTTGCCCAGTAATAATTCTGTATTTTAACTTATTTGATTAATTTTGCTCTTTCCCTGCTTTGTAAAACACCTGAATCTGGACCGGGATCCACTCTTCCAACAATTTTGGGTTTATTTCCCTGAGTCCCAAGAAGCCACGCTACGGGGCCACCCGAGCACCACTGCGAGGTCCCAGGGATGTTCCTGCCTGTGTCCCATCCAGGGATGTCCCCTGGGAGCGGTGCAGAGCCAGGACCGCTGGGTGGCCTCCACCAGCACCCACCCACCGCACGGGTCATCTCCCAGGGGACGGGAAGGCAGAGAGGAGGCAAACGGCCAGTGCAAATACACACCTAAAGGAAAATGAAGACTGAATTTAAGGTCATTCGTGGGGTTTGCATTAACGCCGCCGTTGGCTGGGGTTTAGATCCCGCCAGCAGCAGCGAGGAGGGAGCAGAGAGCTCGGTGTGACAGTGACACGCGTGTCACACCGCGGGAGGATGGACACGGTGCGGGGCTGCGCCGCTCCCCCGGCCCCGACGGTTAAGGGGGGCGGGGGGAGAAGTTGGGGTGTGTCCCCAAGGGGAAAAAGCCTCAAAACGTGGAAAATCTGCGCCTGGGTGAAACGCGACCTGCGCGGCTCAGCGCGGCCGCCGGACTCCCGCAGAGGGCTCAGCGGGAAACGCAGCGCCTAAAGCGCGCAAACAGCGCGGGGTGCCGCGGGCCCGCGCCGCCCCGCCCCGCTCCTGCGCGGTGCCCCGCTGGGGAGGGCGCAGGATCCGCGGGGCGCGGCCGGTCCCTCGCCCCTGCAGCAGCCCCGAAGGAGGGGGTGGGGGTGACCCCCCGACGTTGCCTTCGCTTGCGCGGCCGCGCAGCCCGCCCGGGGGAAAGTCCCGCGGCTGCGGAGCGCCGGCCGCCCCCAGCTTGGGTTTCCCTAGAGGCGAACTGGGGCTAAATAATGGATCGATCTAAAATTAACCGGAGGAATGGAAATGCTCTAAAAATAAGCCAGCAGCTGCCGTGGTCGCAGCCCCCCGCTCCCGCGGGGAAGGGGGAGCGGGGCCGGCCGGAGGAAGGGGCTCGCCACGGCGCAAACAGAGCCGGGCGGGCTCCGCGGGGCTCCGCGGGGCTGCGCGGAGCGGCCGAGCCGCGGGAGACGGCGCAGGCCGGGGTGCAGCGCCGTGAGGGCGGCCGTGATTTACGAGGGCTGCGCGGCGGCCGGCGGGGCGTTTGCCGCGGCTCTCCGCGGGTGCGGTGGCGGAGAGAGGAGCTGCCCGCGGAGCGGCGGGGGGGGAAGGGGAGCCTCTCCGCACCTCGGCGCGGACGGGGACCCCCAAAACTTCACCGCCTGTCCCGCTGCCGGCAGCTCCCAACCCGACAATTTAAAAAAAAAATTATTTTATTTTATTTTATTTTATTTTATTTTATTTTATTTTATTTTATTTTATTTTATTTTTATTTTATTTTATTTTTGCACGGAAGCACCGAAAGCGTTTCGGGAAGCGGTGGGTCGCCTCCCCGGCATCACCGGCCCGGCGGAGGGAGCGGGGGGCGGCCCCGGGGGGCTGCGGAGCGGGTGCGGGAGCCACCGCTACGCTCCCGCGGAGCTGCGCTGGGCAGAGAGCCGGCCCCGGCCCGCTGCGGGCCCCCACCGCGCACACCCCCATTCCCCCCCGCTCCCCCCCACACACACCTCCTCCTCTTTCCTCCTTTTTTGATCCATGCAGCGATCCTATATTCTCCCGGCTTGTCTCTTTTATTCTTTTGTACTCAGGCGTGTTGTCCTGGCCAGCAGTGTGAACGGGGGCTTTGTAAAACGGGACAGATAAAAATGAGCAACATCATATTGTTTGACAGAATGATCCAAAATGATAAAGTGCCTTCTCCGGAGGGGGCGAAAATGGTGAATTCCTAAAAAACAAGAGCGTCGCTTCTCTCCTCTGCCTCCCTGTGCTGCTCGCAGTAGCCTAAAGGGATCTACCGCCTGCACCAGCCCGGATCACGTCCAGCCACTCTTTTCAATGGGAAGTCCTCTTTTTAAAAGCCTTCATTTATTTATTTTTAAATAAATAAAGAAAGGGGGGGGGGGGGGCGAGCGGCTTCAGCTCGGGACCCCCCGTTCTCCTCGCGGCGAATGAAAAGCACAATTTTCGAGAGAAAGGCTCGTTTTGATTAAATCTGACATGCTGCTGATAACTCCATGCTAATGTGAAATAATTAACATAATAGCCATAATTAAAAGCACGCTAACAATGCCATAAATTTATCACACAATTTTACTAGCTTTCTGCCCCTAACTGCTCTCTCATCGTTAATTAAACGTGTTGCCTTTTACAGAATGGATGTTTATACATTTCCAATACAAATAAATCCGAAACCATTTTGGAAACATGACCAATTTCGTTTTACACTGAGGTCTGCCGGTTTTACAGGCGATTTATTATAATTTTTTTAAAAAATAGAAAAAAAGAAAAAAAAAGAAAAAAGAACCTAAACACGTGCAAATAGAGGCCCTAAAAAAAAAAAAAAAAAAAAAAAAAAGAGAGAGAGAGAGAAAGAAAAAAAGAAAATAAAAAAGGAGATATATTTGAAAATCTGCATCTGTAGCGCCAAGCCCGGCCGGGGGGGTCCAGGTCCCGGCCGCCCCGCAGCTCCAGCCCCGGCCGGGGGATGTTTGTGCCGTGTCCCCCCCTTGGATGTGTTTATTTTACAGGGATTCCTCACCCACAGCCCCTCTCCTGCGAGCCCCTTTACCCCTGCACGTTTATAACGACCCACGATGCTGGTTTAATCCAGGTCAGGTCAACGATTTATATAACTCATTAGTGAAAGTAATAGGCTTAAGGAGATGAAAGGGGACACCTTTGGTTTCTCCTTCCTTTAAAACGATTACAGAAGCAGAAATTGCCCCAGCCCTGCCTTTCCTCCTCAATCCCCCCCCGCCCCGAGGCTCAGCCTCCGGATTTATTTTTAACTCGCTTCACAGCCAGGATCTAGCTTTGCCATATTAGAATCAGATTGAGTTGTAATTAATTTCTCCCTCTCTATCATAACTTATTCCATCCTCCCTTTCCCCGGTGCTTGCCGTGTCTCTATTTGACTCCGTATCGATCCGGACGATACAGTTTGTTTTTCTCCTGTTGCTAAATCTATCTGTCTATATGGGCGCCCACTTTCTATTTCTGGCAGGGTCATTATCGTGGGTTTCCACCTCCGCAGAGGCTGCTTTAATTATTTTATTGTTTTGCAGGGCGCAGCCCCTGCTCACGTTCAGCCCTTGAACTTCGGTGGGGTCGGGGGCTCCCAGCATATTTCGGGGAAAGTTTCTCGATTTTTAGAAAAGCTTTTCTCCTTGTCCCCGCTCCCCCCTTCCCCCGGGTGGGCTCCTAAATACTTGCCTAAACTTCACCACCTGAAGCCCTGGGAGCCGCAGCAGCGCCCCCGGCCCGCGGAGGGGCGCGGAGGGGCGCGGAGCGGGGCCGCCCCGCTCAGCCGGCAGCCGTGATGGAACATGGGATTAGCACAATAGAGCCCTAATCGAGGGGAAACGTTTCTTTTCACGCTAAGCACCGTAATTAATGGTATGAATCAATTAATTTGACTTTTATTGTGTCGAAGAAAAGCGCAACAAATGAAACGGGGGGCTGCGGAGTTGGTCTTTTTTTCCTCCCTTTTCCCCGGGAGAGCAACGCGGGGAGCGGGGGGGGAGGGAGAAATCGCGCGTGGGTACGAGTGTGAGTGTGCCTGTGGGTATGTGAGTGTGTGTCTCCGTGTGAGCGGGCGGGCGGTGCGCGGGTGCGGAGGCCAGGGTCACGGTGCGCGGAGATCCGCCGGGAAACGCGTAAAACCGGAGTGGGGTGGGTAGGAAACCCCGCGGGGTGTGGGGTGGGTAGGAAGGAAAACCCCGTGGGGTGTTGGGGTCCGCGGCCGCGCAGGGAGGGAGCCGGCCCCGCGCCCCCGCGGGAGGATCCCCCTCCCGCCCCCCCATCCTCTGCGCAGCCCTTTCCGCGGATCCGGGGAAGGCTCCGCGCCTGGAGCGGCCCGTCGGGGCCGGGCAAAGGCTCTCGGGGAGGCCGGGGCACCCCCATTTCCGATGGGGGGGGGGGGGGGGGCTGTTTGCCTTCCCTAAACCATAACGGTTCGTGGGAAACTGTTCGCTCCCAGGGCATTTCTTTTCCTAATTTAATTGTATTTACCGAAATCCGACAACACGTGCGAGAACTACTACAACAACAAGAGTATCTGCGTTACGAATTACAAAGCAAAGCCCCGTGAGCCACCCGCGGCCGAGGTCCCGGGTGGGGGGTTCTTCTCCTGGGCGCAACGGGGCAGGGGTGGGCGACCGGCCCCCTCCCGCCCCGCCGGGCGCCTCTCCCCGGGCCGGGGCTTACCTGGGGCCGCGTCAATACGGTCCTCACATTCACACACACTCCCTCATTTCCTACTTTTTCATATGCTAACGCCCGCAATGATTAAGTCGTTAACACCTCTGGAAAAAAAAAAAAAAAAAAAAAAAGAAAAGAAAAAAGAGGGGAAAAAACGGAACTGGCTAAAAGCTTCTTTATTTATAGTTTCCCTTTGTTATTTTACGTCTTTTTTATTTCTCCCTGCAACTAACCTAATAGATTAATCAATAGCCATTCTCTGATCTTCCGTTCCCAGCTGGTGCTGCTGTTGGAGGAAAAAAAAAAAAAAAAAGAAAAAAAGAAAACCACGGAGAAGTGATTTCAGAGCCCAAACTTGGTGGTTTTAAGCCCTATTACGGCGACGCATCCGCTGAGCCTGAGCTCGGCCGCTGCCGAGCGCACGGCGGCGGCCTCCGGGCCCGTCGTACCGGGAGCGGCGGCGGCGGGAAGCCCCGGCGCGGTGACTTCCCCGCGGGGGGATGGAAAAGGGGGGTGGGTGGGTAGGGAAGGAGGTGGGGGGGGCGCGGCTACCGGTGCCGGCGGTTGCCGGTGGCCGCGGTGGCCGCGGGTCCCGGCGGGCTGCGGGGGCTCGGCGGGGCGGGCGGCCCGACGGGGCGGGCGGGCCGAGCGGAGCCGCCGCTGGTCTTTGTTGACAGTGCATGAAACAACTCGAGTTTTGCATGACTTCACAGCGGGGCGCCTGACGTCACGCGGTCACGTGGCGCCGCCTCCGAGTATATCTTTAACGGGAAAGTAATCTATCAGGCAGTCCGGACCGCCGCGCTTCCAAAGTGGCGAGCGAGGCCCCGCGACGCCCCGGCCTCCTGCCCCCGCCCCGCCCGACCGCCGGGAGCTCCGTCCCCTCCCTCCGCCAAGGGGGGGGGGGCAAAAAAAAAAAAAACAACCAACCAACAAACCCACCGGGAAAGAAAGAGGAGGAAACCAAAAAAAAAAAACAACCCAAAAACCAACCAAAAAACCAAAAAGCCGAGGGCGGCGGAGCGGTGCGCGGCGAGGCCGCGGAGCGAAGCGGTGGAGCGGCGGGCGGCCGCGGAGCCGCGGCGGCCCCATGCCCGGCGCCCGCGGGCGCCCATCCCGGCGGGCGGGAGCCAGCGTCGCCGCCTGAGCCCCGATGCCCGGCGGCGGGAGCGGGGCGCGCAACCGGAGGTGACCGGGCGGCCAGGGCAGCCCCGCGCCGCGGGACGCCGCGGACGGGAGAGCAGCGGGCGCGGCGGCCGCCCCATGCCCCGCGGGGACGGGGCGGCGGGGGGCAGCCGGCGGGCCGCTCGGGTCTAGCCCCAGGTCGGAGGAGCGGCGGGAGGGGGGCGCGGGGGGACGCCCCGCCGCGCCGCCGGGTGCGGGCGGGAGGCCCCGCCGCCGCGCCCCGTCCGCCGAGCGGGGATGACCCTGTCGGGCGGCGGCAGCGCCAGCGACATGTCCGGTCCCGGCGTGCCGGCGGCCGAGGATGTGGATATCGACGTGGTGGGCGAGGGAGACGACGGGCTGGGCAAGGACAGCGACGGCGAGGCCGGTAGCCCCGCCGCCCTGCCGCGCCTGCCGCTGGACGAGGCGGCGGAGCTGGCGCTGCCCGCGGAGGCGGGCGCGGGCGCGGAGAGCGGCGGCAGCGGCAGCGGCAGCCCGGCCGAGGCGGCCCCCGGCGGCGCGGCCGAGGGAGGCAAGGGGGGCGGCGAGGAGGGGGCGAGCGGCGGCGGCGGCGGCGGGGCGACGGCGGGGCAGAGCAAGCCCAAGAGCAGCCTGGTGAAGCCGCCCTACTCCTACATCGCCCTCATCACCATGGCCATCCTGCAGAGCCCGCAGAAGAAGCTGACGCTCAGCGGCATCTGCGAATTCATCAGCAACCGCTTCCCCTACTACCGGGAGAAGTTCCCCGCCTGGCAGAACAGCATCCGCCACAACCTCTCCCTCAACGACTGCTTCGTCAAGATCCCCCGGGAGCCCGGCAACCCGGGCAAGGGCAACTACTGGACGCTGGACCCGCAGTCCGAGGACATGTTCGACAACGGCAGCTTCCTCCGGCGGAGGAAGCGCTTCAAGCGGCACCAGCAGGAGCATCTGCGGGACCAGACGGCGCTGATGATGCAGGGCTTCGGCGCCTACGGCCTCGCCGGCCCCTACGGCCGCCCCTACGGGCTGCACCCCGGCGCCTACACGCACCCCGCGGCCGCCGCCGCCGCGCTGCAGTACCCCTACATCCCCCCGGTGGGCCCGATGCTGCCGCCGGCCGTGCCGCTGCTGCCGTCCAGCGAGCTGAGCCGCAAAGCCTTCAACTCCCAGCTCAGCCCCAGCCTCCAGCTGCAGCTCAACAGCCTGGGAGCCGCCGGCTCCATCGTCAAGTCGGAGCCCAGCAGCCGCCCCTCCTTCAGCATCGAGAACATCATCGGCGTCCCCGCCGCCAGCTCGGCCGGCAGCGCCCAGACTTTCCTGCGGCCGCCAGTCACCGTGCAGTCGGCCCTGATGGCCCACCAGCCGCTGGCGCTGGCCAGGACCACCGCCGCCATCGCCCCCATCCTCAGCGTGCCTACCAACATCATCGCCGGGCAGTTCCTGCAGCCCGCAGCCCCCGCCGCCGCCGTGCAGGCCAAGTGGCCGGCGCAGTAGCCCCCCGGGCGGTAGCCCCGGCTAGTAGCCCCGGGGGAGCCTCCTGCAGCCCCGCCGCCGGCCGCCCCCTCGGGGCTCCGCGGCCGCCCGGGCTCTGCCGCCGCCCCCCCACCCCCCCACCCCGCCCCGGCCACCGCCGCTTGTACATATTTGTATCAAAAATCACTGACGTTGCTTTCGGGGTTTTTATTTTTCTAAAGAGGCGAAATGACGGTCGCGATTAGGAGCTGCGAACTTTCACTTTTTTTGAAGGTTCCGGCGCTCCGAGCGGTTTTATCCGAAATAAACGAACAAACGAGGAAAAAAAAAATGTATTGAAAAAAAAAATAAGCGGGGGAAATTTTAAATATTAAACGAACGAACACACACACGAAAAAATGAATTTTGGAGAAAAAAAAAGGAGGAAAACGCTGTCATTCTATTATAGAAGTCTGTTTATATATGAATGAATATATGTATTCTAAATGTTATCCCTTCGTGTTGTACACAACTTTGTAAATAAATTTTTAAAATGCTCTGCCCGTCTTTGTGTGAGACGCGTATCTTTGAGCGCCCACCCGAAGCTGCGGGGGCCGCGGAGGCTGGAAAACCGAAGCGGGCGAGCGGAACTCCCGCGGCCGCGGAGCGTCGGCCCTCTCCTTTCCGCGGAGGTTTGGGTTTCGGCGGTGGCGGGGCGGGGCGGGCGGGTTTCCCACGGCTCCGCGGTACCTTCCGCCTCTTCGGGATGCTCCGTCCGCGGCCGCGCAACGACAGCGACCGGTTCCGCTCGTTGTCGGACCGGCCGCCGCGGTGGGACCAGCATCACCCGATTCCTTCCAAATTTAACCTTCCCCGGCAAAGCCGAGACTCCCTCAACCGCGCCGTGATTTTTTTTTTTCCCCTAAATATATTAATATTTCTCAGCCTGATTTCGGCTCTGCATCCCGGCGCTGCGGGATCCTGCCCCTTCCCGGACGGACTAGGTACGCTTCGGGTTTTCGTGGCTAATTATAAGGGAAATGTTTTTAAATAAAACACGCTGGGGCGATCTGAGCAACGTTTACTATTTATTTTGCAGGGGAGGGGAAAAAGAAAATTCAAGCTGTGCCCGTGCGATGTGAGAGCGCGGCTTTTTCGTTTAGATCGGGAAAAGAATCGGTGTTAAGCGGCTCTGCGTTTCCCCGAAAGGGAACGGCCTTTCCCAGCTAATTCCTAATAATAATAAGTTTTAAGGGCAGCTGGGAAAAAATGTACATTTGTGTGCATTTTCGGGGCGAAAATAGAGGGACCGCCAAGATGCAAAAAGAAAAAAAAAAAATATAAAGCGCGTTACAGGATTTAAAACCTCGCTTTGGGGGTTTAGGCTGGCGAGAGCTCGGGCGCTCGGGCTCTCCTGTGCGCTGGCAGCGTTTGGTACTTTATTCTCTCCCTGCAAAAACGTTGACTTTTCGCCGCCTTTGTAAACCTCCGTGGATTTTGCTTTGCCGCCCAAATAATTCGCTGTCTTTGTTAGGAAAAGCGGCCGCGTAAAATGCAGGCGGGATGCGGCGGGTTTCGCTGCGGGAGGAGCTGGATGAGACGCTTATTTCACCTCTAAACACCCGCGGATTTAAAAAAAAAAAAAAAAAAGAATTAAATAAATAAAAGTGTCCTTGCTTTCCTGGTAAGCAGTAAATATTATTTCTTCCTAAGTAAATATTTATACCTCCGCATACATAGACTAAAATAAAACAAGCGGCTCGGTGATGAGATAGTTTGAACTTTATAAATAAGGACTCGCTAATCATCTGACACGGAAAGGGAGAAGAGGCACCTGAAGCGAGCGGGGGTCGGCGGCGGGCAGGGCCCTACATGGGCACCCGCCGGGCTCCTCTCCCTGGCCAAACCCGACGGGGCTAAATTTGTTTGGTGCGTGGCGGCTATAAAAGTAACAAGTTGTTTCACAGTTGTGTCTGGCTAATCGGTTTTACACAAACAGCAAATGGTAGGTGATTTGTGCAACACGCGCGGGGGTTATTTCTATATTTAGCGGATACCCCTGGGAAAAGGGAAAGGAGCCTCTTCTTGAATTCACTTTTAGGCTCAAGAAGCTGCTGATCCAGGGCTTCCAGCGGACACCGGATAACAGGGGCTCATTCCATTCCCCGGCCTTTGTTACTTATAAAATTACTCGCTCATATTTCCCCACATAGCAGCAATACCTCGGGCTCGGCATCTGCGCGCCGGCGGCGGCGGAACCGGCAACTTTCCTCTCCGCCGCCTCCCTCCGGCGCGGCCCCGGGAACCGCTTCTCCCTCCGTTACCTCCGTCCCCTCTTTCCTCTCCCCCGATTCCCCCCCCCCGCCCTCCCCCTTCCCGCGATCGCCGAGGAAGAGCGGCCGGCGGGACCCTGCAGTGCCGGAGCAGCCTTTCCCGGGGAAGGGGCTGCGGCTCCCGGGGCTGGGCAGCACCGGCAGGGCTCGGGGCTCGGGAAGGACCGCGGCGGCGGTGACACACACCCACCCCCACCACCCCCCCAGCCCCCTCCGGGAGCCGTTGCCTCCCCGCAGCCGCGGGGCCGGGCCTGGAGCGGCGGCGGGGGGGGGTGTCCCTGCGGGCAGGTGAGGGGCTCCCGGTGGCGGCGGGGGCTGCAGTGGCGCACCGGGGCCTGCAGGGGGCGCGGCGGTTGCCGCCGCACCCGCGGGGAACGAGAGCACCCCCGCAGCCCCCCCCTCCCCCTTCCCGAGCACCCCCCGGGGGGCGCCGGGAGCATCCCCGGTACCCGGAGTCACGGCGGCGGGAGCGGGACGGGCGCGCTCTTGCAGCCGGTGGCACCGGCGGGTCGCGCAAAGCTACCGGGGGTACTGGGGAGGGGGGGGGGGGGGGGGGGAGCTAGAAATCGGTCCCCAAACCGCGGCGGGGGGAGGGTTTACAGCCGGGCCGGCGAGCAGCTTTCGGCGGCTGGTGCTGCTCCACGCAGCGGGGCGCAGCCCTCCGCGGCGGCGAGTGATCACGGGACCGGGCTAGCATCTCCCGGCGAAGTTTCCGCAGCCGCTCGCTTCAGCCAGACAACAGAAAGTCCGTTTTTTTTTTTTTTTTTTCTTTCCTTGTTCTTTCTCTTCTTTTTTCCTTCCACAAACTTGTCGGACGCATATGGCAAAACTTGACACGGTCGGTGACAGATGCTTATTAGTGTAAAACGTGTCATGTCGGTCCCTGGGGGGTATTGAAAGCAACTAGATCCTAAGAGAGTTTACCCAGAGCCACCCCTCCACCCCTCGAACCCCCCCATTATTTATTACAACTGCGGACCCGCCGTTCCCTCCGCCCGGGGAAGGTGCCGGGCGATGTACAACAGGCAGGAGGTAGGATCCGGCCTTAATCCTCTAAACCACCCAGTTGCTTGAAAAAAGGGACGAGATGGGCTCGTCAGGGCCATTTCCTCGGCTGATGCCGGTCTCCCGGGGAAACCTCGCGCTTTCGCAGTCGGCGGGGACGGGCGCTGAGCGGCCGCGGGAGTTACGCACCCCCACTCCCCCCCGCCCCGCCGGCTCCGCGTTAACTGCTCTCAAGGCCGCCTATTTATAGCATAATTGATCGTGTCCCCCCCCCCGGGCACCGAGAGGAGCTGAAAGTTACAGGCTAATCGGTGTTGAAAGACTGCGGCGAGCATTTGAAAAGGCAGGAAAAGATCTTTTGCGGTGATTTAAAAATGTATATTTATCGTGCGTGGACGCTTTTTCCCAGGAAGAAGCCCCAACGTTCGGGCTATCCCCCCCCCCGTCTCCCCCAGCCCCCCGGCTAGCAGCACCGAGGGCACAGCCGAGACCGGGGAGGGGCGGGGGGGCAGCGTGAAGCACCGGGACAACGGGGCGAGCAGCGGGGCCCGGCCGGTCGCCCCCTCCCACCCCGCCCCGAACTCTCGCTCGCAGCTGGGGCCGGGTTTGCCGGTGCCCACGGAAGGGCCACCGCCGGGAGCGTCCCGGGGGGGTCGGGGGAGAAATGCCCGTCAGAGACCTATCTTTCTCGGTCTGTCCCACAGAGAGGTGGCCGGAGGAAAATCATCCCCTGGAGACACCAGAAATCCTTCGGGACACGGGCAAGCTTTTGAGGACAGCTCCCTGATTTTTACCCACCACCTCGCAAATCCCCAGCGCTGCCCCAACCGGGGTCCGGCGCTGGGGGTGCGGCTCTCCCCGGGTCCCCCTACCTCCTCCCAGCCCGGCCTCGGTGTCCTGGACCAGCGACAAAGGAAGGGGGGCGAGTATTTCGGTGTGGGAAACGCCAACACTCACCCTTCGTGGCGCCCTCGGGGGTCTCCCACTCCGGGAAAAATACAACAGAGATTTGCTTTAGAGGAGTGGGGGGGGTTCTTCCCCCACATCCCCCGCGGGTCGGGGGCAGGGGGACAGTTCCCGGGGCACCGGGGAATTCAGTAGGGTTTTGCCTCCTGGGGGTGCTCGGGCAGTTTTTCAGCAGCTCCGTCGAGCCTGAGGCTGTCCTCGCCGGCTCCTGGGGGGTCAGCCTGGCCCAGGAGGGCGGCAAACCAGCCTCGCCATTTTGGGGGGGGGGGGTATTTCCAAGCGATTTTAAAAAGGCAGAGGCCGAGGAAACACAGCGCGGAAGTTACGCCGCCCCACCCCGCGGGTCGGCGGCTGCGGACAAGGCTCGGCTCGGGGCACGGCTCATCCGTCGGGGGGTTGTGTTTGATACGCGCCCCCTTAAACTTCCGCGGAGCTTAAATCTCCGCGGGAGACTCGGTCCGGAGCCGTGAGCATCCGTGTCATCCCCGAGCGTCCTCTCCCTTGGTCTCACCTCTTCACCGAGCCGGGAATTCGTGCAATTGGGCCCAAACACCCGCGACCCGGTTTTCTCGCGAGCCAACACTTCTATTTCAGGGGCTTTTATTGAATTACGTTTTACTAGTCCTAAAACATTAAGCGTTATGTACTTAAAAGATACAGAGCATAGGTATTACATCCACAGAAAGTATTTTAGTCAGTGAATGTTCAATGTAGCAGGTAGAGATGAACTTAGCACGTCTTCCAGACTGAACTGGGAACAGACTCTTCAGCCATAAAATGCACTTAACAGTCTATTTAATAGTGGCGAGGTCCTTGAAAATGCAATATCCATGCTAATCTCGCCTTTTTCTAAATCAGAAATGAAAAATAGGTCAGTAAGGTAGAGCCTTCCCCTTCCATTTAAAATGTGACATTTAATCTATTTAAATAACTAAGTAAACTTTATTAATTCAGGATTTGGTAAGCAAGCTGCGAAAGCAGGCACTTCCCAACTTTATTAAGACGGTGAAGTGTGAGAGGGAGCGTCCTTGGACTCCAGGTTCAATAAAATCCCCGTTTCCTCGAGCTTCATCAAAATGGGAAAAGCCGGGACGGGCGAAATCAGCTGAAGAGTCTCGCCCTGGTTCACGGAGGGCTCGGAGCATCCTCTGGGTGCCGAGGCAGGAGCCTCCCCGGCAGGGCTTCCCCCCCTGCTCCCAGAACCGCAGGAATTTGAGAAAACTAAACCCAAACCCTCTAAGTGCTGGTGTTTCAGGGAAAAAAAAAAAAAAAAAAAAAAAAAATAAAAGAGGGGGCTCAAACTCCCTGCAGGTTGTGGTAGTGGTTTCAAACACGTTTATTTCTCTTGCTAGGGCAATGAAGATGGGGAGAGTGGTGGCTACAAGCAGCTTTGCTTTCGGAGCCCGCTGCCGGTCCGCACTCGCCCCCACCGCCTCCCCCCGCCTGACAAACGCGATTTTCTGGTATCGGGAACCCGGGAAAAGGTCAGATGCTGAATTGAAAACGTCTCCAGAGTTTGTTTCCCCGCTGGCTCCTGCATCACGGCTCAAGCTCGGAAACGAAACCTAAATGAGTTGGAAAGCAACTTTTTATAGGCGCAGGCTCTCCCAGGACTGCCTTGCCCCCGCCCGCCCCAGGAGACGCTCCTCGTTATTCTGACCGCGTCTCACTCCAGATTTCTGGACTACCCGGGGGATATTTGCCTTGCCACCGCTCGGCTTTACGAGCCAGGGTGGAGAGGAAGAGCCAGCGGACCTGCTGAAGCCTCCCGAGAGCGCCAAGGGTTAAGAAAAGCCGTTTATCTGCTCATTATCGGTTTCTCTTTACTACCCAGACCCAAACCCAAGCCCCAGCTTGTCTCCTACCCCGCGGTATCAATGTGTCCTTAATGCCTTTTCCAGTCATTGATCTGGTCAAAGTCACCGCGGAAATACTAGTGACAGAGACTCAATTCCAGGCGACGTGACCGATGCAAGTATTTAGAAAGCATTCAATAAAAAAGCTTTCCCGGGGAGTGAAGGATTTCACCTTGCAACAAAGAGCGCTCGGCTAATTGAAATAATGCACTTGAATGTGCAGCTGGGCACTCCTGCTCGCCCATACCGGCTCCAGCACCAAATTGTCAATAACCCGCAAGGTAAAACCTAAAAAAATCTCCTTTTATATATCTAATTATTTTTTTCAGTACGAACCCATAGGCAACGCTCTCAGACTTGGGGGTGGCTTAGCACTACTGTGCTGTGCTCCCCGGCCTCATGGTTCGGGAGTGGGCTTTAGGGAATTTCAGGCATGGAAAATCCTGGAGGGAAGAGTAGAAGGAAAGAAAAGAGGGGCTGGGAGTAGAGAAAATAAAACAGGGACCTGCCCTGGTGATTCTCCCCCAGGCTGAGGCTGGGAAGTCACTTTGCATCATGCTTTTTCAGTGTCATACACCAGCCAAAGCCGCGGTGGGTTTCAGGAGGCGTAACTTCCCATCTTCCAATTTACTTTGCAGTGGATGGATTTTTAGGACTCTGTTTATTTTACAGATTTGACATCTCCAGGTATCCCTTAGGATCTTCTTAATACCCTCAAATGGAACCATTTTCCTTAGCAGCAATATGAGTGAGTGAATATAATGGATTTAGGTACAATATGTAAAATTTGATGATCACAATCCTATTTTCAATAGGATTATGGCTCCAAACACCTTGACAGGCCAGCAGACTAGTGTGATTTTTACATTTACCTGTATAATACCACAAATTTCTGGTCTCTTTGTACTGTCCTGCTTGAGGGAACACTCACAAGTGATGGTTACCGAGAATGCTGAAGTTATGGCAGGTGTAAGAGGGACCAGGACATCCAAATAATTAGCACTCAGCTGAAAAATGGTTGGGATAGTGGGAATTAGTATTCTTTATGTCATTGTACTGGAAGAACTTCAGGAAGAAAAGCCATCTCTGGTGGCATGCAATACTGTATGTTGCTCAACGTTTATATATTTAAAAAAACCCCTGCGCATCTAAGAAAAATTTGTTTCCCTATCATCTGTGGTTACTTTAACGTTTCTATTATAAGTGATCAGATACGTCTTGATTGTACTTCCATTTTGTATCACTTGGGTTTAAATCCTTTACAACTTTCAGTCCTGGGATTCCAGTTCGAGAGCACCGCTGGCAGTTCATCTGGAAGGTCTGGCCATGAAAACCTCTGTGTGTGGTGTCAGTTGTAAAAATAATCAGTTTTCTACTAAATTTCATAATCCAACCTCAGTTAGACACACAACCAGAAGAAACACACAGCAATCTAAAGTAAAAGAGACTGTACTTTTAAATATCAGTAAGGGTGGTATAAAGATGATCTAGGATCATTTATGTTATGCTATGTACTTTGTCAAGACCTTAAAGGGAAGCACAGAGGGTAAAAATGAAAGATTCTAAATGGATCCTATGGTGCCCACGATCTTCATGCTGGTTCCTAGATACTGTCTTCCAGACATAAAGGCTGAGGAGCCGCTTCCCAGCTACCTGGTGTCGTTAAAGTCTTCCAGCTGCTCCTTTCTTCCTGCAAAAGCAAACACACACACACTTGGGTTCATCGCTTATATAAAAAAACAGTCTTCCCGCGTGTCAAGACCACGCTTTTCACCAGTAATACCCACTATTACGTTTTCCCACGTCCCTTAACTGCCGCAGTAGAGACGCAAGCGCTACCGGCGGCATACAGCGTGTGAGCAGTTAAAAACTGAACGATCGTGCCCATCTGACAGCACCCGCGAGGTAAAACCGCGCCCGGGGCAGGCTGGCCCGCGCGTCTTAGGCCCGTGCGCGGGGCTAGCGCCACTGCCGCGGCTCCTGAGGGAAAGCTGCACGGCGAGTCGTCATTCCCGGACTCCCCGACACCCCCCGAGGTGCCCCAGGGGCCGGCGGCGCGCTCCTACCCCCCGTACCCCGCCCGCCATCTCCCTCCGGAGCATCCCGCCGTGCCGCCAGCCCGCCGCGCGCGGAACTGCGCAAGCGCGGCCACGCCCCCTCAGCCCCGCCGCGGCCCCCTCCCCACGCATGCGCACTGCGCCGCCTGGCGGGCGCGCGCCGGCCGGAAGCCGCTCCGCAGGCGGAAGCGCGTGCGCGGCGGCCGTGTCCAGTGAGGAGGCGCGGGCTCGCGCCGGGGCGGCGGGAAGGGCCGAGGCGGGGCGGGAAGGGAGGGGGCGGCGGCGCTGCCGGTTCCCTCAGGGCTCGGTGGGCTGCCCTGCTCCCGATGGCGCGCTGCCCTGCTCCCGATGGCGCGCTGCGGGGTCGTGGGGGGAGCCTCGCCAGTGTTAGTGCGCGGGACGGGGGGACTGCGTCTCCCCTCCGCCAGTTCCCCGCGGGGCGGGCAGGCGGATGGCGGGGCCTGAGGGGAAGGGGTCGCCCGGAGCGAGCTGAGGGCAGGCGCGGTGCCCGGGGTGAGGGCAGCTCGGCCGGGGTAGCCGGGAGGCCCCTTAGCATCCTGGTGTCCCTCTCTGAGGAGGCTGGGGCTGGCGGGTGGGTTAACGAGGAAATGAGATAAATAAATGTCTTGTGGCAGAGTAGGGCAGTAGTAGGCTTATAGAGCAGGCATTACTTCACAGATGAAATGCCTAATTTAGTACTTGCATTTTTGAGGAAGGAAAGGACGCTGTTGAGCTGTGTGCTGACGTCTCTTTTAAAACAACGAATTATATTGAGTCGTGCATCAGCGACTGAGTTCTGTACACTTCCCTCTGGCAAGGAGTGGGTGGTTTGTATTGGTGCTATTTATCTGAATCTTCATAGTAGGCAGCATGCAAGGATAGTGGTTTTTCAGAGCTGTGATTTGCACCTTATGTTTATAGGTGGCATCTGGCTTCAGAGACCCTTTAGTGTTGCTCATCCAGAGGTAGAAGGTAAAAAGTTTGAGACTGACCAAATCAGCTTTATTATTTCCTGGAAAGTCTTATTTGTTTAACATTGTTACCCATGGGATAACAAAAATTAGACATCTGTGCTTTAGAATCTAATAAAAGCATGGCTTTTGTTTCAGGAGGTATGGAATAATTATTAAAGATGAAAAAGAACTAGGAAGGAGTATTTAAAGAACTGCCTTTGAGAGGAGTGAAAGAGGAAACTTAGTACCCCAGAAAAATGACAGTTACTCCAAACATAGGGAATGGCAGAAGTTAATGAGGAACAGATGGAGTCTGTAGGTGTGACTGGCATTATGTAGGAATTAAGAAGGTATAATTAATAATTGTTCTAAATGGAGATAGAAAGGAGGGGCGGGTGTGAGTATTTTATAGAAGGGAAAGGCCAGGCTTGTGACGCTTGATTTTGGAAGGCATATAGGATGCTGGCCTTATTGGAGGCGAGCTTAGGAAGCACGGGAGTTTGCTTAGGGTAAGACGATCTACGGAGTTGACCTCAGTGTCTTTTATTTAGCTAAATGTGCCCATCCTGTGATTTAGGCACAGGTGTGGCATTGAAAGCATGCAAATATCAGTGTTCACGTTTCTACCTATAGATGGTGATCTACTGCTGTCATAGATTTATATTGTTAAAGTAACTTTTTCTTTTTCCTTGCTTGTGGTGGTGTTGGGTTATACCTTCCTGTAAATAGTAAATAAATATGGATTTAGTCTGAGCTGAATAACCTAAACGTGTCTTAGATTGTCTGTTACTAAACCAGCAGCTCAGTGCTGCTGCTGTGTGGGATTTTTTGTGTTGCTTTTTTTTGGCAGTGGCAAGTATATTAAACTCACTTAAATTGGTTGGTGCCTCTTCTGCAAGGAAAGTCTTTGGCAGTTGTACCCAGGCTCATCCACTCTTGTGTAATGTATCAGTTGCTGACTGTGGAGGGAATGGTGCTCCTGCTGCTGATTTGGCAGAAGAACAGTCTTTGGATTTACTGCTGTCTCTCACTGTCAAGATTGGAGTAGTTTCTTCTTAATTTTTTTTCTAACTCAGGCTAAAATATTTTTGATCCTCTGTGTGTGTCAAAGTTCGCATATTCCATAGTGGTTTTTTGCATAGGGCAACATCATTATTTTCCTGCTTCTTGATTTCTGAGTTTGTGGCCTTTAATTTGACAGATCTAGCAATGTTTTTCTTACCGTTACTGGATCCTTAGTGTGGGCAAGCAGGCTTGGTGGGAGATCAGTGCTCCTGCCTTTTTGGGTAGAGGAATGGCGCAGATCTCCTGAGCCTGGCAGGTTTCATTGGGTGTATCCTCTAGGGAGAGGTAGCTGATGGATAGCGTGCCTAGGCTTGGGAAGGGAGAGGTAGAATTTCAAGCCCCTTTTTGAATGTCGGGGAGACTGAAGTAAAGTTCAGATCACAGATCAGGGATTTTTCATCATTAATGCCAGATGTTTGCATTCCTAGGTTGGCGGCATGCATTTAATTTTTTTGATTATGTACTGGCTCGTGACTGTATTCCTGTGGAATTAGTTAGAACACATGATAGAGAGTTTATGATGGGCTCTGTGCTTTTATAATGTCTGCAGGAGAACAGACAATACTGAGCCAGCGTAAGACCTGTCAGTACATAGTTAACTTTTAAGTCATTTTTGAGTATGTTTAAATCAACAGAGAAACCTATACCAGATCCGCATTTTACATAATTTGGCTGTGGTGTTGTTAATTGAGAAAATAAGTGGCATTAACTTAATATTGGGACATTTACTCACTTTTCAAAACCATATGCTTGTTATCTTTTTTTTGCTAGTAAGTGATTAATCTAGGAATTTTTATAGACTTCCTTGAAGAGGTTTTTCTTGTTCAGTGGCAAATATTAGTGTTTGAGCTACTTAACATACATGCTTGGCATGAGTATTTTGACTAGTGCTACAATCTTTACTGGTCTCTTGTAGAATTTTCTCCTGTTGCTTACAGGTAAAACATGCTACATGTTTGCATAACAAATTGTGTGGAGCTTATTAAGGTGATGCTTAAGTATGTATGTGTAGTGTTGATCTGGTGAATCCTCTTAAGTGGTTTGAAACCTTTTACCCTTCCTGCTGTTGTTTTTATCCATTTTGTCAGATGCCTTTTCAGCTCAGAAGGGGGAGAAATGGCTTCTGGGCAGCTTTTGACTTCATGGTTAGAAATTCTCCAGTACTGAAACCCAGTCCTGATTGCAGTGTGCTTCCAGATGCAAACTAGTAACAGAATGCTGCTGGGTGGGGGAAAAAACCCGGGACTATTAGTAGTGCCATTAAATGCCTAAGGAACAAAACCAGGACAGCGTTTTAGCAATGTTTATGGTGTTTTTTCAGGTACTTTTTGGCTTGTTACAAAGACCAGCTATGGAGAAGTGGAGCTTAATGACAATTACTGTTTTACTGGCACTTACCGTACGCTGGACTGTATCGCTTGGTTCTTACTCAGGTAATGCACGTTCACGGTCTGTAAAACAACCCCATGAAGGTGAATTACGGAGCTTGTGGTAAATTAAAATAAACTTGCATGTAAAACCAGAAATAGGAAGCAATGTGTTATTTCAAGTATTGTCGTATTTTAGTGCCTCTCTATTTCCCTAAGGTTTGTATAATATCGTGTTCTTATTGTTCTGGAGTGTGCAATGATTAATGTCACAGCCGCTTGGAACAAAATGCTGAAAAAAAGCACCACAATTTTTTTTTTGGGGGGGGTAGGAGGGTGATGGTCAGTAATGTTTTAGGAGGAGCCAAAGAACAGCTGGCTGTTCACCCCATGCCTTTGTTGTTTCAGTAGCTGCAGAATATTATTGCAGTCCAATTGTATATTTGTTTAATCTTGTCCTTTAAGTTCGATAACAGAGGTAGCCTTAATTTATATTTAGGTAAAACTGTACTGGTATAAAGAAGCTGGTGTAGAGTGACGTGGAGTGAGAGATTACACTCTGCATTGTAGCTATACTTCCTTAAGATTGTTTACACCATGAACTAGAGCTATATTTTTTTTAATAGGTGAGTTTTCCTTCTCCCCATCTCATAATGCTTGCAAAGAACTATCAAGTTCTTTTCCAAGCCTCTCGGTGCCATTCCTACACTTAGCATAAGCTTGCACAAAGCTGGCGCTCTGCAATTTTTTTTTTTTTATAAACTGAGCCATTACTTCCAATCCCCATCAGCTAAAAGAATCACAAGCTCGGTCAGATTCAACTCTGGATTTCTGTTAAGGCAATTGGGAGCCTCATCCCCCGAGTAGCTGAAGCTGTTCAGTAGTATTCTAGTGATGTTAAGTAACTCCTGGGTTTCATTTACTTGAAGGAATTTGCTTGAAGATAAGTTGCATGCACACCTTCTTGCGCAGTTGTTTTATTTTGAGTTTGCTTTCTGAAAATGCCATTATGAGAGATCTGTTCTGTGGGTAACTGAGGCTCTCGTTTACCCATCTATAGGCAGAAAAACACTCTTCTGCCACACAATATTAAATTTCTCTTGCACTGCAAGTATTTACAATTACACCGATAACTAGATTTTTCTAAAGTTGATTTAATTTCAAACCAATCAAGATTCTGGAAGAGAGTCTTAAAGTAATGCCTGAACTAAAATAAGAATTTTAAAATCTTGTTTTCTACACAATGATTGTATAACTCCTTTTGGAGTAGGAAAAGCTGAGTCCAGTCCAATCCAGCAAATTATTAAAGCATGTGCTTAACTTTGAGCATTGGCTGGCTGAAAAAAGGCAAACCTGAATGTTAGAAAGAGCTGTCAAATGCATAAGTACACTGGATTTGTTTTTACTTTTTTACTTCCTTCAGATGTAATAAACCTTTAATGACAGGAGCAAGAAAAAGAGTTGGGCAGTTGTTGTTTTCTTTCACTGCTGTTCAGTGCAATGAAGTTGAGCAAAAAATAAGTAGGTGTCTTTCTCTGAAGCAGACTCTGGTAGAAATGCTGATTCGGCATACTTTGAAGCCACGCGGGGCATGGATGGTGGTTAATTCTGGCCTCATTTAATGTATAGTCTGGGGTTGCTGTATCATTTCCATCCTGTTGTTGCTTGCCATCTAGCATGCTTTTGGATCTGCCTCTGGAATTAGGGCCATGATGGTAAGAAAGCAGATAATAGCTAGTTACCATTTACCAGGACTTTAGATTAGTTGGTCTTGGAGAATTATTGAGGAAGAATTTGGCTTCATAGATGAATGCATAATTTTTTTTTAATGCATTGCCAAACTCCTGCTAAATGAGTAGAAGCTAACTACCCGTGTTGAAAGGCAGCATCAGTCCCTTAAAAATGTCTGTTTCGATGTAACAATAAAACTGAATAAGACCACGCTAAATTTAAAGTACTTGTGACCCTTTAAAGTAATTTTTATTAATTCTGAATTCTGTTTGGCTGTATACTTGATACATGCTGTAGATGGAAGCTAAATATGCATTCTCAAACTGATGTGTGATCAGACTGTATTTGGCTTTTAGTAATTGAACCTTTGGATTAAGATCTTGATCATTCTGAAGCCAATTATTTTCTTTTTTGAGAGGGGGAGAAGCTGAAATATATGTGTGTGTATATACACACAAATACACACACTCTAAAATTTGGATAACACCTATTTTTGTTTTTTGGTACTCCTATGACAGGTTCTTTCTTCCACTATATTTATAGCTACAGAGTGGACACTGATAAGACTCCTGTTCTCCAGTGACCTCACTTATTTGGGAAACTTTTAGTTGAATGTGTCATATAGTGGAGATAATCTACTCTCTTTACTACCCAGGAATAAATTAGTGGAGATAATCTGTTCTCTCCACTACCCAGGAATAAATAGTATATATCTGAGCTTGTGTGATTCCCACAAACATAGATCATGTGAAAAAATATAGATGGCTTTCCTATATTTTAAAGAAACTCTTAAATCTCTGTCTGGCTAGTGTCAATATTTTACTGGAAGTACTATCAGTCCAGTTTCTGTTCTCAATAAGCACAGGCTAATAGAAGTAAATAAACTCTGTGATAAAGGTGCTTAATATACTGCCATTACCAGAGTTAGGCTTACGTTGGGGGAATTGTTTATGAGTAGACATCTGAAGCATTTGCATTGATAAAGCCTTTTTCCATGGAAAAAAAAAAATCTTAAGTTTCCTGAGAGACTTATGCATGTGTGAAAAGTGTCCTTTACCATAATTCAATTAGCGGAACTGCTACATAACAATCACTCCGTTGAAAATGTGTGAGAGAGAATTCCTGTTAACCAAAACGGAGCAGGTATTATTTAGAAAACTTTGTAGATAGTAAGAAAAATGTCTTCTAAACCTATTCTGTGTACTGAATGACCTGATCCTGCCTCTGAAGAATCATGGGGAAAGAGACAGATGCAGTATTCCTACTAGTGTTGCAACACAGGCAGCAGAGGAAAGGGAGAGGAACTGGGGGACTTGCAGCAGGTCTTAATTCTAAGTAAATTTAAAAATAAGGCTGGTTGTTACTTCTAATAGCAAAGTACCATGACATGGCTGAAAGACATGTGAAAACATTGTCAATTATTATATACTAAGGAAGCTATACTATATACTAATACTGTACTAGTACTTCACACAAAATCGGTACAAGATGTTCATTATGTACATTTTCTTATTTCAAAGGAGGTGCCACATTTTTCATCTACACTTGGAAGTGATTTTTTTTTTGTCAGATGAGGAAGCAGTTCTTCACAGTGGAATATCTTGATAAATGCTTATCACAGAAATACCCAGAAAGCCAAAAGAACGTAACTTTTCTTTTCCCCCCTCCCTGTTAGACTGCATAGCAGATGAGGTCTCTATCTTGTTCTCAAATATCATAGAGGAGTAGAGAATAAAATTAGTAACATAATAATACATATATGGAGGAAAAGCAATCTGCATAAACCGAATAAATTCCTAAATACTCTGTCATCTCTTTTTAGGTGCAGGAAAACCACCTATGTATGGAGACTATGAAGCTCAGAGACACTGGCAAGAAGTTACTTACAATTTGCCCATCAGGCAGTGGTACGTAGTGCTATTGTAGTTCAGGTTACAAAGGGGTAAATGTAACAAAACTTTGGTTCGTGTCTTACTTTAATATACCTTTAAGTTTGAGATCTCTGCAACATCTTCTACTGTTCTCTGAACTACTCTAAAAACTCTTTTGTAGTAATATAACGTCATCCTGTTCTTAGACTGAGGTACCACTTTCTTCACAAGAAAGCAAGCTAAATTTGACTTGCTAGCTATGAGCTTGTATAACAAAATACTCTGACTGTAGGTCTCTCTGTTGTGGAGCTCCAGCTTTGTTTTGAATTGACTGGAAAGATCAAGAAGCAATTTTTTAGCAGACTTATATAAGAGATCAGAGAAGCTTGTTTAGAAGAAAATCTGTTCAGCTTCCTGAGTTGCAGTTCTCTAATGCACAAAAACTTTCATGATTATCAGCACTGAAAAACCCAAATAAACTCTGCTTGTTTCCCCTAAGCTAAAAGGCAGGACATGCCAGTAAATGCAGAGACTCGAGTTCTTGTGCTGGAGGCACTGGTTGTTTTTTATACCTGCAAGTTCATTGTTCACACTGTGTTCTTAATACAGATTTTAAAATGTGGGTGCCTGCAATCTAGATGTAAGCATAGTGAACTTTATTTGTACAGACCACTTAAAACAGCAGGAAAATTATCCCAAAGATTTTATTTATTTTTACATTATTCCTCATGTTCCTTAGAGCTTCCATGGAACGATAAAAATTATTCAGTCCACATATATGCTACAACACAAATTGGAAAACATTGGAACTCCAGGTCATTTTTCTAGCAGGGGTAGTGGCATTCTGTTTGGTATAATTTTTTCCTCAGCTATCTGTTGGGGAACAGACCGATATGACAGAATAGAATATTAATTCAGCTGTATTTTTGTAAATATGTGTGGGGCCAGTTCTCAAAGTATGGCACTCTGCGGAACTCTGCAGATTATATTGTGACTTCAGATCATCATGTTGTATCTAAATTATCATTTCTACGTTTTTCTGAGATATCCAAACCCCTCGATGTGCCAGAGTTGGGATAATGGAGAGCTGACTTAATAACAGAGTTGGCAGCTTTGATCCACTCTGCTACGTGGAACTATATGTACTTAAAATTAAGAGTTATAGCAGTCATTATTTCTAGGCATTCCCAGGGGCCAGATGAAACTGTATTGCAGGCTGGGTTTAGCTTATGGGCTGCCAGTTGGGCATCTCGTCTTGTTGTATTTGCTCTTCATTTTATTTATAACAGAAGTTTTTTGGATTGGGTCTGCTTTGGGAATTGAATCACTAATACAGCAAAGTCATATTCAGTCTTGGGCATTCGGAAAAGAACATTTCGGCTGACGTGTAAAGGATTGCACTCTAGAATACTAAGCTGTTTTCCCCTCCTGTATGATAGAAATACGCAGTGTGAAAAGATATTATGCTCCGGTATGTAAAAATAGTCTTCAAATTTGAACTTGAGATTCCAATCCCTTCTAGTACTGTTATTTGTTTAGTACTTAGAAAAGCTGTCTATGCAGCGAGCACGTGTTCTTCTCTGAATTTGTCTAGGTAAATATAGAGAGCAGCTCTCTCATGAGGACATAGTCCTATAAGGCCTCTTGATCTTTTCACGGACTTAATTGTCACGTTTACTGTTAAACAGGCATGTATAGGCAATATAGCTGTATGTTCCATGCTTGTTTTCTTTGATCCAAAACAAAGATGTATTTAAAAAAAAATGCTGCGCTAAATCACAGTATGGTTTGTACTTAGTTTCCTTGTGTGAGTTTTCTCTGAGCCAGAGGCCAGAATTTAAGTATTTATTTTTTTATATTATTCTTTAGAGTCTTGACATTATTTATTAAAGGCTACTTTAAGAACATTCTTATTATACTGCTAATTAAAACCGTGAAGGGTTTTTTTTCCTAAATATTGCTGGGTATAGGGGTTGGGTTTTGTGTTGAAACGATGCGTTTATGAAAGGTAAAATTAAAAAAAAACCAAAACACCAAAACTGGAAAGTTTACTACTGAGTTGTAGACTGTTACAGTCTGCGTGAAGAATCTGAACTGCCTTGGCATGAGCAATCTTGAGTCGTAGCATAAGAAGAAGAGATGCAGCTCAAAGAAATGTGATTTATCATCAGTTCGTAAGATACTTCAGGCAGCTCATAAAGAATTCAGGAAATATCATTTACTATAATAAATGTCAAAAATTGGCTGCATTTGAAGGGAGAAACTGGAAAAGCCAAGAGCTTGCCCCTTGGCAGTTAGGGTAGACTAGTCAGTCTATTTCACTGAGAGATATGAAAGGTCTGATGCCTTATTTTTCTAACTTCTGTTTTCCTTGGTTCAAACCTTCTGTTTCTCATTTGGAAGAGGTCACTTAATTAGCCTTCCATAGAAGTACCGACACAGCGCAATTACAAATGGGAAAAGCCTTTTCCTTTCTCTCATGTGGTCCACTGGAGTTCTGAGGTAGAACCTGATTGAGGTTCATGACCTTGTGTTGGTTATTCAGGATGTGTTACTCTGATAACTCAGTGTTGCCTTCGAAGGAACTTTTTAGCCCCCGGACTCCTACATTCGTGCTGACAGAATGGCCTAGGTGGACCTGTGGTGACATAGTTTTTTTCCAGACCTATGCTGCTTTTTGCTTGTCTGTGTAATATCTTTATGCCACCCTCCTTCTGTTCAGTTGCTTTTCAGCAGTATAACTCCAACAGATGGTTGTTCAGAATTTTCACATTAAGGTCTGTTGAGCAGAAGCTGTTCACAACTTGCTACATTACAGGCTAAAAGAGTAGCAGATAAAGTTTAACTATTCAGAAGTCACTGTCACATACTAAATGTGCTGTCTGAGTCTAGAAAAAAAGGAATCTAGGATTAATATAAGGAAAAATCACTAGTGAATTCCATTTCTTTTGAAATTTCCTTTTACCTGCATTGGGTTTATTTCCTTTTTGGGAAATTGATTGCTGTCTTCTGGAATAATTGACATGCATGGAAAGTGGAGGTTTGGTTTGTAGATGGAGGTGAGGACCTGCAAAGCCTACCACCTAAACAAATCTAGAGCTCCAGTACCTGTGTACAACTGGTTTTGTGCAGACTTTGTCTTAGTCTCTGCATTTTTGTCAAACTCTGTTCACATCCTGCTCCAGGTAAAGTAAGCTTTAGCAGCTTTTTTTAATCGGTTTTGCAAACACAAGTGACTGTACTCTGAATCACTTTTGCCTTTGTTTTGTTGCCTGAGATTTTGGTGTGAAGTAAAATAAAGCAGATATAGAAGCTGCTAACTTCTGTATTGGATTTTGAATGCTTTGATAAAAATATTCAGTTTAATATTCAGCCTTTTCCTTGGGCTGAAACAAAGCTGGAAATGTAGACCCTTCTTTAAATTTTAATTTTTTTTTTAGGTACTTCAATACAAGTGATAACAACCTACTGTACTGGGGCCTTGATTATCCACCTCTTACTGCCTATCACAGTTTTGTGTGTGCTTACATGTAAGTTCATTATTTCAAGTACTTCTGTGGTTCTGTGGAGAATACAAAACACCCGATTCACCTCTCTACCTCTTTCTTTTTTTCTTTTTTTTTTTTTTTTTTTTTAAATTTCTCTCCTGAGGAGAAAAACTAGTAGCTAAAAACTGCCCATCTGGGCAGCTGATGAAATGGAAAATATTGTTTGTTACTTTAGAGCTAGGGAAGTAGATTTTACGTGTATCCCTATTGCTTAAAATTAATACTGTCTTTCTTACGTCTTTTAATTATTGGAAGGGGGACTGAAGGATTACATTCTTCTTTTTACCATGTCCGTAAATTTTAGCAGATTTAGGTGTGACTTAGGTATTTAGCTTTCCGTGGAAGCCACTGGTGGATCAGTGATGCACGGAGAAGAGGGCTGTAGGAATTAGGTGCATTGCATGGGAAAGCTCTCATGTAGTGAGAGCCCAAGTGACATTTGATGACTGGATATCATGTAAATAGAATTCTGTTATTGGAATACTTTTTCCACAAGGGCTTTACTGCTGTTGGAATGAGACTTATGGAATAAGAATGTAGGTTAAAGTGCACAGGCACAGTTATGTGGGGCATCTATGTGAACTGTAAATGGTTTATATTTAATACTTAAGTATGAAAGGTATTTACAATTGTTTTTTTAAAAGTCAGTGGAACTAGACTGAAGGTGGTTATCTTGTCCTAGTAAATACTGTATTCCATTTGTACTGTTTTCAAAGTTTTGTTTTTTTAAATTGTGAAACAGGAGCTAAAGCCTGTGGTGTAAACTGATCTAGTGGTGAGGAAAATCTTTCATTGATCACTATTTCTCTTTGAAATATTTCTTCTCATTCATCTTAATTCTTGGAATATGCTCCTGTGCATGTCATCTTTATTGCTGAAAGGAGTGTAAAGGGAAATGAGAACTGTCTACATTTTGATGTGTCTGTACTTTGTTTTACAGTGCAAAGTTAATAAATCCTGATTGGATTGCTCTGCACACATCTCGGGGGTATGAGAGTCAGCCACATAAGTTATTTATGCGTACAACAGGTAGGAAAATTATATTTCCTTAGGATGATCATACAGATTTGTCTCGCTTACTAATTTAGCATGTTTAATAATATCATGCAGCTTCTCTGTCTTCACCGGTTTATCCTCAGTTCTTTGACTTGGGTGACTTTGCAGGTCCGTTTATGAACCAAACTCCTGTGTTTTTTTCTCTTTTGCTGTCATTTGTGAAGCTGATAAATATAAAATATACAAACAAGTTTTCAACCCAAGTGATTCTATAAAAACTCTAAACCAAAGCTATTTTTTTTTTGTAACAGAGACCCATTTTTTAATTTTGAAAATAATATTATTGTTTTCCCTTCCATTCTGATAAGTACGCTTTTCATTTTCAGCTTAGCTTGGTTTTTATTGCAAAATAATTTTACATGTAGTCTGGCATTCACTGACTTAACAGCCTCGTGAGGTCTTGGAGATCTGTATTATGAACCATATACCTTATCTGAAAGGGAGAAATATTTGATATTTTCAAAGGTGTCACTTTTCTGTCAAATGCTCACCACTTTCTAGGGATAAACTTCTGTTAACAAAAAAGTAGAAATGTATTTTACCACTTTTATCCTAAATTTCCCTTTCCTGCAGTCATTTTTCTGTCCATTTGATTATTTTGAACTGCTTCTACAAAGAAAAGATAAAACAAGTGCAGAAAGATTTTTCTAGATAACTTAATTCAGTAGCTGTATCAGTAGGACAGCAAACAACGTGGCCAGTGAGCTCTCGTTCTCTAAGCAATGGCAGATGCTATATTATCCTGTTGTTGTTTTCATTTTAAATCTGTTTTTTGCTTTGCGTAATGCTAGAGTTCCACAGAATGCTTTCTGATTGCAACAGCAGAATTTGTTGCTCATCAATAGCTTTTCTGTACTTCACAAACCTCTTAGTCTGGTGTCTAGTAATTGATTGAATTGGAAAAAAATAAAAATCACTAGAACTTAATTACCCTTGAAATGGTCTTTATTAATTTTGAAATCAACTCACTTGACAAACCACTGATGGATCTAGGAGAACTGATAAACCCTTTTTAACAATAGCCCTTAGAAGAATGCATTAAAATAATTCAGAGTGGTCAATGTAAGCTGTTGGTATTACACCCTTATTTTAAGTGTCTGTGTATTTGTTTTGCTAACGACTTGGGTATATTTGTTTAATTGTGGCTTAAGCCTGCAAAACAATTCATCACTGAATAAGTGGTATCTTTAAACATTTTCTTCCAAAGAAGTGTAAGCAAAGAATACTTTCCCTCTTGGAATAATTGCACTTTTTCTGAAACCGATTTATAGAAATAAGCTGAGATTTTTCTCAGACTCTCAAAAAAAACACTACAGAAGAATTCACCTGGTGGTTTAAGCATAGCAGGAGTTGACATAATTCTAGGCAGGTGAACCTGCTGGTTCTGTTTTCTTGTCGACCCTCTTACATATGTTTGCTGTAGGCAGATGATCAAAGCCAAAAACCTACTTTTAGTCTATTTATCCACATCACTAGTAATTCACACAGATACATTGGAGATTGTTATAATCCAGAGCTTCTTAATTATTTGTGTCTCCAGACTATCTGTTCCATCAAACAACTTGACTGGATCTAGTCGTAGTTGATTTCTTTTGAGAATTAAGAATGCCTTCTCTCATTCCGGCATGTGAGGAACTAGAGTGTGCTCCCTTATTGACTGAGGCTGTGCCAGAAGCCAAAACAGCTGAACACATGGAAGCAGCAGCTTTTGGGCATCAGAAATGATAGCGTTGGAAACATTAACAAGATCAAATTCTGTAGACCTATTTCTTTTTGTCCTTTGAAGTACAACTACCCAGTTTATTCTAATGAAGAACTTTCTGGCATTTTAATGTTTATTTGCCTATATTTTTCCCTTGTCTTTCCCAAAACGACCGGAAAAAAAGTAGCTTTGGTGTAACTGCCAAACCTGAGCTATCTTTAAAACAATGAAACATACTGTAACGCCATGTGAGACAGTAGAAAAGCATATTCAGCTGAAACTATAGGCACCTGACTTTTGAACTTCAGTTGATCAAATGACTAAAGTGAAGTTTTCAGGGAGGGCATGAAAGGTAGGCAGCTAGTCTCACTCCAGCATGGTGTAGTTATCATCTGAGGTTTTTTACACCAAATACAACCAAGATGTGGAGCATTAAGAAGTTAAAACTGTAAGCAGAGTCAAAGATTCACAATCCAGATGAAAATACACAACTTGAATAGCGTTAAGGTGAGGTATGTGGGAGGATTCTAATGTAAAATTAATTTTTATTTTTCAGTGTTTGTTGCTGATTTGCTGGTTTATATTCCTGCAGTTATTGTATATTGTTTTTCCTTGAAAGAAACATCTACTAAAAAAAAGGCAAGTATCTGGTGTGTGTGTAAATTAAAAAAAAAAGAAAACGTACTGTTAAAACAGGGTAGAAATGTAACAGTATGAGAGTTAATTAACGTATAGAACACTGTGATGGCTTCAATTGATGTAAAACTGATGACAATCAGTATATCTCGTATTAAAGGCTTTTCAGTGAAAAAGATAAAAGCCATTAATTTATCTTACAGCAATTATTTTAATGCTTTCAATAACAATAACAGGATGCTCTGAAGTTTAGTAGCCATGAACTCCTGAATTACATTCTTTCTGAATTTATTACTTGGGTAGTAAAAACAAGATTTATGCTGTGCCATAGAGGAATCTAGGAACTGCTTTGTCTTGCACAATCCTTGTGGTAGAACCAATACATTTTGGAATAGTAAGTCTTCAGATTTTTGGGGTGGTTCCAAGGTTTAGGATGGGTGTGGGTGATCTTTGAGCGAGCGGATTGGCAAAGGGCAGGCAGGTCTCCATTCAATATTTTCTTATTTATGGAAAATCTTTATCCTTTTTTATTGTTCAAAATATAACTGATAGAAGATTACTTGAGGAGAGTAAGATTCCTACATATAGGATGCACCATGGAGGGGCAAATTTTTGTACTGGAGAAGTAGTTTAAATTCCTCTGTCTAATGTCTGACTTAGAAATAATTATTTTCCCCTCTCTTTTTTTTGATCCTTCTTTCCAGGTTTCCAGTGCTCTTTGCATACTGCTTTATCCAGGCCTCATTCTTATTGACCACGGACACTTCCAGTATCCTTGTTCTGCAGTGAAATGAGTTTCCATTTGTGAAGTAACACTGTTCTTTAGTACTTGTCTTTAGCTGGGCAGGAGATTGCTTTTGTATACAAGGTCATCTGAGGGGCTTCTGCCTCCCCCAAAGCAGAGAGATTAAAGAAAACTGCAAGTCTGAAATATATTGGAGATAAATAGTTGATATTGGGACAAATCAATCCAAATGTGAATAGCATTCTTTCTGTGCCTTAAGCTCATATTTCTGTCAGTCACTTTATTGCAGAGAACATCAGTGGTACAATGACAGTGAAAAAAAGATGGCTTGTGCTTCTGTGACTTGTGTTTGAAGAGAGAGTCACCTTAAATCTTCTTGAGATAGCAGAGGAGTGTGTCAGGTGTGGTTGTGTAAAATGTTCAGTTCTATAAAATGTGCCATTTTGTCTTGCCTTCACAATTACTCGAGACTGGATTCACTCAATGCCCACCCACTGAAAAACTACGCAGCTAATATGAGTTAGGCCCTCAGAGCTAACTAGTCAATATCGGTGGCAGATGCCTTCACAGGCGGGTCTTTTTAAATAAGATTTCTGGCTTTATATTTGTTTTGCACATCAACAAACAAATGCTGTTAGTTGACTGTGCTGCTCAGTGCTGTTGAGCCAGAGGGACACAATCCTGGAGTTGTGATGAATGTAGATATTTAAATATTCTAAGGAGATGTTGAATCTTGGCATCTACTACTAAATCAAGTTTTGACAATCGAATAGTTTACTAATTTGTGGTTTTCTTCCAAGAGAGTGCATGGTGAACTTGGAAGATAATATATCTTAGAAAGCAGATATTGAAGGAAAAAAAATCATAATGCTGTTGAATATTTGAGTTGTTATGGTTCAGGAATTCTGAAATTCGATTTTTGGCCTGACTCTTTAAAGATGTAGATCATCTGGAGACGTCACTTACAAGAATGGGGATGGGAATGAACACAGTACATCTTAGGTGAGAGAAGCTGGTGGTCAGGAGGAGGGACAGGGTTACAATTGTCTAATATGTAAAAGGTGTACAAAGAGAAAGGCAAGAATGTGTGTCTGGTGTTGGATAGTGCAAAAAGTAACGACCCTAAGTTACCATAGGGAATATTTGGTTTTTTTTTAAAATACATGGAAAGAAATCTTTTGAACCTTACAGTGAAATGCTGAAATAGATTGTCTATGGATGTTGTGGAATCTGCAGCATCGAGATCTTTAAGAAAAGGTTCAGCAGACCTCACATCAGGGGTGAGGTACGTGTAGCAGATGCTGTGTCCAAGCAGGCAGATGTGCTGCATGGCCTCCGGGGTCTGTTCCAGCCCTGGGACTCTGGCATGAATAACTTTGCTGCCTGCGACCAGCTTCCGGGATGTCAGTAGATTTACTTAACCTTAACAGTTGCTACACGTCTCTGCAAGATCAGAGCTTTTTGGTATAACAGTTTGTTGATGTGCAGTTGATGAGATCTCAAGTGTACCTGGGGATTTTGAGTGGGAAATTTGGGCTGAAAACAAGGTAGACAATCTGAATGTGTTGTCACAGCTATTTATAATGACAAAGAGAAAACAAAATACTGTGAAAGTATAAGTATGTCTTACTGGTTTCTCTCATTGTAAAAGACAAAGGTAATATTTTGTTGCGATTTAATAGTAAGTGTAGTTATTCTCTTCAAACTCTACTGAGCTTGGGAACCTATTCTCAAAGTCATAAGGAAGTAACGTTGCTTTTAGTAACTATTATTCATTGTTTGTACAGTATTAGCAGCTAAGGGAGCTGGTCATGGATGAGTGTGCGTTGTGAGTATAATAGAATCACAAAAACCTCAGGAGTCCTTGAACTAAATAATAAATAATTTAAATAGCAACGTATTTGAGTATTCTGCACATATCTTTTGGGAGCTGTGAGGGGAGACTCTTGAAAGTTTTATCCTTAATCATGTAAATAACAAGAAAAAAAATGTTTACCCTGATGTATCTTAGAGTACTGTCACGGTCACTGAAAGCTTGGTCGACTGAATATACATTATGTATATAATTAACACGCACACACTATTTGTCCTCATATTTGCCTGTGCAAGCTTTGAATCAAGCCTTGGAAATAGAAGAATTACACTTTAAATAGAAGTAAAATGATTTCTGTCTGTGAACAACATAGTCACAACTGGCAGTGTGTTTCTAAAATGAAATTGGAAAAACTTATTTTGCACGCTGTTTTATGCTTGTCCCTTGGGGCATTCATGACTGACTTCCAGCACTAAGATGTGGACCTTGTCCTTGACATAAAAAACCATATACAACTCAGTGAGCCTTGGCTTGGCCTTGTGGGGCGTGCTTTATTTGTCTTATGACTGGGACCTTTTGGGGTCAGCGGCGTTCTGCTTGGCCTTAAATTATAAGCAAATGGAACTCTACCATTCTCTGCCCTTTTTTTGCTATTTACTTGGGAAGTGCTTCAAGAAGGGACTGAAAGGAAAGGGGTAAGTGACTCTAAACCATTTTATCTTCCTCAGGCATACACCCAGGCAGCCTGGCACTGAGAATGTGGTTCTCCTTATTTGCACATGGGCATTTATGAATTAATTTCTAGCAGAAGATACTTTCCTTGCTGTAATGTGTTCCTCTCCTGCCCAATGGACACTTCTGGTTGAGATCTACATTACGTATTTCCACGGAGCGGATAGCAGAATCTGTTAAGATGTCCTTTCTTAGCACTCTTCTCCATAAGCTAAATTAAATATGGGCTGCGGTGGGCAACCAGGTTAGGTTGACAGCAGTGGCTCTGTGGTTCTCATGGAGTTGTTCTCACTAATCTGGGGATGATTTCAATAGTACTGGTCGCTCTTTTTGTTTAGATTTGTTAACTTCACTTCTGTATCTTTTTTAAAAGAATGTTTATGCTATAAACGAATAACTTTTTGTTACCAGTAGCTGGATTTCTCTTTTCTGACATAGGCTTTTCTCTTGATTGCAGATTAGTATTGTTAACTAAAATAGCCGGGACAGTGGTGGTTTCCTTTGCTGTCTGCTGGCTCCCGTTCTGTACCGACATGGAACAAATCATGCAAGTACTCAGAAGACTCTTTCCCATTGACCGAGGCTTGTTTGAGGCATGCATGTTTTCTTCTCCCCCACCCCGCTGTAAATGTTCTGTATTCTTAGATCCCTTGAGAAACCTTCATCGTGACCTTTAGGGATTTCATGTGGGAGACACACCACAGAACTAGTAATTTGAGATGGCTTCTTCAGCACTCGTTTCTTGCCAGTTATTTAATCCAGTATTTAACCCCAGCTCAGCTGGCATCTTCCAGGATATTATACGAGTAGACAACACTTATCCCATCATCAAACCCATACTTCAATCCATACATTTTTCCATTGAAATAGATTCCATCGTAATTGACAGTGTCAGAAGATGTAACCTTAAAAGTTAACAGCTTCAGTCTCTGTCTTTAGTTCTGCTCAGCTTTTTTTTTCAACGGGATTCATTATTTAAAAAAAAAAAAAAATTAAAATAGTGTTTTGGGTGCAGCCTAGAACTTCTTTTTTAACCCACCTTGTATTTTCAGTGCAAGTTTCCACAATATTTTCTAAAAGTTTTAGGCTGGTTCTGCTTTTATTTTCCTCAGGCTATCGACATTTGCATGCTACATGGTGCTGAATACGCAGCCTTAATCCAGTAGAGCAATTACTCATTTATCTAACGCTAACGCCACAGGAGTCTTGCTGATAAAAGAAAGGGTACTCATTTCCCAAGTAACAGTGAGTTATTGCTGTTTTGCTTAATTAGGGCAGGAGTCTAATATTACACTTCTAAAAGCAGATTCCCCACTTCAAGTTTAACCAATAAAATGAAGCTTTGAATTTCCAGGTTTTGATGTCAAATGGATTTAAGCAAATGCTTACATAGTTTAATTCATCTTAAATTTTCTTTTAATCTTCTCTAGATGTAGATAATACCACAATTGGCATTTTTTTCTTCAAAAGTTAATGCTGATGTACCGAAGGTAGCATTTTATTTAGGGAGTGGTACAGAAGTGTTCTCTGTGTATTCTCTGCTAGTTTATTTAAAAAAACCACAAACAATCCCTCCAGAAAAGACACACCACCCCCCTACACTCCCCCAAAAATCCCCCACAATGACCTATTCCTTAAGAATTATCTGGAATTTATAAATAAATAGTTTTGGTTACCACACCTTTTATTCAGTACCAAGTGTAAAAATAAAATCTGTAAATAACAATAACTAGTGAGTCCGAAAGAGCTTAAGGATGTTAGTCTAATATTAGCCCAAATATTTTCTGAGTCGATCAGGGGAGTGACTTGCTGGATGCTAATCTAGATAAAATGAGAAATTGTCCACGTAAGCAATGCGCAGTAAATTTATACTGGGGAGCGTGTAACAGGTTCTTTGACTTGATTCCCATTTACAGCAGCAGTAACAAATGCTGATGGTTGTAAAATCGTATTGGCTATTAAGTAGGTGTCCCGTGTGTTGGCTGGTGCTGCCAAGCCCTCTGTTCGCTTGGAATCCCCAGCAGATTTGAAGTGCATATTCCATCTTGCTGGTGAGCATATGAGGAAGATGGCTCAGTTGTTGGTGCTAGTAGCTTTCTTGCTGTTATGTCTACACAGCTGTGATTCAAGCAGCTGTTTAGGGATGAGTTTCATGAGCATGATAGCTGTAGTTACAAATTTAATTTTGAAAGTGATCCTAGCACAACTGCTAATGTCTTTAGACTCCTTGATTTATTAGAGGTTAACTCTGTCATTGCTAGCAAGCAGTAGGCACAGCTAAATACATTCAGGTATGTAATGAAATGTGACAGTACACACAGTATCTTCACATTTGAAAAAAAGATTCATATATGCCAGCGTTTAGTCAGGGACGGGTAGTTTCCAAGCCTTATTCTCACAAAATGTGTGATCTCATGAGTTAAGGAGTTGTCTCTTGTGCTGATGAACTAGTTCTCAGTTATTTTAGAACATGTTTTAATTGAGTCTCTTGAAACTTGTCGTCTTTGAAGATCAGAATACCTTAAAGTACATCTAAGAATATGATGGATATCTACAAGTGTCTTTTTGCAGTATCATGGTAAAAACCCAACTATCCCCCACCTCCCAAGCCCCATTCTTGTCACAAACATAAGTTTAAATGAGTGTCATTATCACTAATTACCCTTTTTTTTCCCTTCCAGGATAAAGTGGCCAATATTTGGTGCAGTCTAAGTGTCCTTATAAAGATAAAGAATATCATATCACCTCAAACTCAACTAAAACTCAGGTAAGACATAACTGAAGTGCTTTAGGTAGTTCTTTTATCTGCATTATTTTTTGCAAAATGCATATTTTTTGTCAAAGAATTACAAGAATTGGTGTTTAAAATCTTGAAAAAATGTTTTCTTCCCTATACTGTACTTTTCTCCCAAGTGATGAGGGTTTCTCTGAGTCCTGTTAGGAATAGTTGAAGATGTCCCTGCTTATTGCAGGGGATTTGGACTAGATGACCTAGTTCCAACCCAAATCATTCTGTGATTCTAATATTTACGACTGGAAAACTTCCTGCTTGTTTGTATAGTGATTTGGACTACTCTGTTGGTTAAAACTCAGTTAAAATTTGCATGCTTTCCTCTTCAGAGAATTACCTCTTAAGTCTGAGTTCACAGTTCTGTTTTTTGACTAAGTGAAGAATTCTAGTCTAGGTCTACAGAGTCTGAAAAATTAATGGAAATGGTTCATTCCTTTTTCAAAAGCATTTACGCCAGTGAAGACCATTCAGTGCTCTTCTCTTGTGATTGAGTCTTGAATGATTTTTGTACTTCTGAAAATTACACTTGAATTCCTAACTTATATAATCACTTTTGAAAACTGTGATATCATGGATGTAGTTACTCATGCATTAAAACTTTTTCTTATAAAATTCTTTAGTTTTGCTGTAACGTTCCTGAGCCTGCTTCCTACTTGTATAAAACTAACTGTCCAGCCTTCTCTCCGAGGATTTAAATTTGCTTTGGTAAGTGTGTGTCTTCAACTGCTCCCACCACTGAGCACTGATTCTACTTACAGTGGCTGCCACACGCAGCACCGCGTGGTCTGTTAAATGCTGCTGAAGAGGCTGGCTAAAACTCATGTCTGGCGGGCTCTGACCTGTCTTTTAAATCCAGACTTTTCTTCTTAGCCTCAATCCTTTTTATTTAATGCTGTATTTTTCTTATCCCCCTCTGAAGAGTCTTAAGAAGATTCTGTACACATTAAAGCCTCATATAGAGTTGGAGCTTCTCCTCTTTTTGTTTAGCTTGTGAAGTGCTAGTTTTTCTTACTGCATTGGCTGCAAAATTCAATAAAAAAGTCCCAAGACTGACATTGTAAGCTTGTTAGCAGTTTGAAAAGAAAATGATACAATTTTTCCAAATGTTTGCCTTTTCTTAGTCATATCGTATCATTGAATTCAAGGACATTAACATGACTTATATGCAAAAATCAGTTTTCCTTGAAATCAAAATTAGATGGAGCTGGTCCTAAGGTGTCAGGAGTTACAAGATAAAATTAAAAATAGAAATTATGTGAGTACTGTTTGAGAGTTTATCGCAACATTGCCTAAAGCTAACATTTATCCTTTCTAAGAATTAGTTTATGTTTTACAGTGTGGGTTTTTGTTTGGTGGGGAAAAAAAATTTGTTTACTTTTGGAGTATTGGCTGTTCATGATGATGAGCAAAATCTTATGACAGAAAGGTGGGTAGTTCTCACCATGACTGAGCTTTGCCGGTGGGGATGCTCTTGTCAATAATTAACCAAGAGCGAGGGCTCTTTACATGAAGTGTTTTCTGAATAATTTGGGGTAAACTCTCAAAGAATGTATGTGTTAGTGTGTGTAGGTGGTCACAGAAGGAGCTGTGTGTGCTTGTAAATGGCACTGGAGTAAATTAGCAGTTAATCAGAAAAATCAGACCATTTAGCTCATACATTCCTGTAAAGCCTGTGCCAGCAGAGAAAATCAAACAGCGCTTTGCATTGCGGTCACACAGACTAATGCACCTCTGATTTCCTTTCCTAAGGTTAGCTGTGCATTGTCATTTTTCCTGTTCTCCTTTCAAGTACATGAAAAATCTATTCTTCTAGTGTCAATGTAAGTACATTATTTTCCTGCGGATATATTTTGACCTTTTCCTCATCTCGTTATTGCATGCTGCTTTCTCTCACATATATCTGATTTCAAAAACTACGCATTTGCTTTTCTAACGAACTGGTAAATGAAAGCACATGCATACAGTGGGCTGGTGTTTCCCTTCACTCCTCTCTCTGGGCCAGCGTTCTGACTGCGTTTCCTGCTGCGCAGGGCATAGCTGTTTGCCCGGGCTGGTTAAGGTGATGCTGCCATAGACAGCAGAGACACTGGTTGAACTGGCTGAACTGGGCGGTTGATACCTTGCTAACGGCGACGGTCAAGGGGCGCCCTCTCCCTTTGTCATTGTTCCTCTCTGCCCCAAAGGAGGTGGGGGTAGCAGCTTTGCTCTTCTACTTTGATATCCTCATGTACCTGAGAGTAATGTTTGACAAAGGAAGATTTGGAGAGGTTAATACTTAACGATTATTAAGCTTAACCTCTTAAGAGGCCTGGTGGGGAGGCCAGGGTGGTGGTTGGAGTCTCCGGTTCACTCTGCAGATTGCCATACAGGTGCTCCTTGGAGCCACCACGGAGCCTGGCACAGCATGGGCACGAACCTGCCCGCTGGTGTGTGCCTGTGTTCGGGTTCTGGCTGCAGCCCCTGCCGTGGGGCAGAGTGTTTGGGCAGCACGTTGGGGTTCGGTGGGGCGCAGCGGGGGGCTGGGCTTGGGCGCTGCCTCTTCTGGGTTTTCTGGAGAGCTCTGCCCTGCGTCCACATCAAAGGCTGAGGACGACGTGCTCTCCCTTCGGTGCTTCCATAGCTGGTTTTCCTCTTTTTCATTCTAGACCGGTCTGCTTAATCATAAATGAAATCCCTTTTATGGCTACGTGGTTTTTACTTGTATCAACCTTCAGGTGAGTTGGACACCATTAACGTTATTTAAAACCCGTGTTCTTCCCCAATTCTAGTAAATACATTCTTTTTCCTCTTCAATTCTGTTTGAACAGCATGTTGCCCCTTCTGCTGAAGGACGGCCTGCTGCTGGCCTACGCCGTGACCACGCTGGCGTTCCTCTCGGTCTGTGCCACTTCCTTTTCCATCTTTGAGAAGACCTCAGCGGAGGACCTGCAGCTGAAACCATTCTCTCTTTCCCTGAAGGGATATGTTTCTTGGTTTAAGTCATTTCCAAAGATTGTCAGGTGTCTGGTAAGCACTTTTAATTCCTTTAACTCTTAGTTGCAGCTCTTCATGGTACTGAAGCACTCGTGTAAACCAGTTTTGTGTCCATAACTGCGCGTAAAGCCCTGAACAGGGAAAGCCGCGCTGTCTCAGTGTGGAGGTGTGCTAGGATTTTTCTTCTGCGGTGTCATCTATGTGTAGATTGAAGAATACAGAGCACCCAAGAAATGAAAGGAACAGCTTACTCGTTTGAGCTGTTAAACCCCCATCAGCTAATACATTGTTCCTTCCCTTACAGTTTCTTCTTTCCGTAACCCTGATGGGCGTCCTCTCTCTGATGAGTGCTGCCGTGCATCCTCCGCAGCGGTTACCGGATTTATTCCCTCTATCCGTGTCTGTTATTTCTTGCTTACACTTTTTATTATTTTTGGTGTATTTTAATGTTGTTATACTCTGGGACTCAAAGAATAGTAGAAGTCAGAGGAAAATCAGTTAATCAACCGGTGAAGCTCAAGGACTAAACTGTGAAAGGACAAGAGTATTTCAGTGAGCGGTGTCTGGCATTGCAGGTAAAGCTGTTTGTGATGTAACACAATTCCTGTAACCTAATGAAAATCGGGAAACACGTTACGGATATTTCAACATAAAATAATCACAAACTTTTAAAGGGGAAGTATGTTGAAGAGCACTTGGAAATGTGATTTGGTGTGTTTTCTTCAGAAGTGTAATACTTTTGTTACCATTTGTAAACTTAAAATACCTAATAAAGGACCAAATTTTGAATTAATGCTAAACTACCCCAGCTGTATTAGCCAAACAGCAAACTTTTGTTAGCATTAAGTGTGCCTTTTTCCCAGCAGAAAAAGCCTAAGTGAGGTCGTGCGGGTTCAGTAGAAACTCTGGACTGGGAGCTGGTAAGTCGTTGTGCTGAATTGTTTTAGGACGCAAAGTGTCTCGTGCGCTCAGTGTGTCCCTCCAGGCCCTCTCCGGCTGCCATCCCTGAGGCAGAGCACGTGGTTCTATGGCTGATGTAGGGGAGAAAACTCAGCATTCCAGCAGCCAGGAGCTCCACACACTCAGCCCCGGCACTGACCTGGGCTCTGTGCCTCCTTCAGCTCACCCACGGGCTTTCGGTTTTCCTGTACTCCGTGTTATTTTCCACAGCAGCGCTGCTTTCAGCTGGCTGAAGAACAGCATCAGCCTAGCACCGGGCGCAGGAGGAGTGGCTGTGACGTTGGGAAAGGGGAAGGTCCTTGCAGAGCAGCGGGCTGGAGGACCGGAGGATGTTCCTTCCCTCAGTGCAGGTCAGCGTTACGCTTTGGTTTTAACGCTGCCCGTAGTCTGATGACTTGCAGCAACTGTTTTGAACAGGACTGAAAAACCAAAAGATCTTGGTTCTACTGAAATAAAAGCTGAGGTACTGCGGTGCAGTTTGAAAGCAGGTATTAGGCTCTTCGGGGACACACACACACATGACACACCAACAAAAAACCCAAACAAACACCTCCCCCCCCCCCCCCCCCTCCCCCCGATAAAAAACACCCATTGCATAGTGGTTTGCAGATGTAAACTGAACTAAACCCTGCAGCTCCTCCCTCTGCACAGCGCAGCCTCCAGTACCAAGAGTGCAGAGAATACAAATTGATCAAATAATTACATACATAACAAAGCACGTAGTAAGAAAATAAATCATAAAGCATTTCATGATAGTATAGTTTAATTAGGAGTGAGTCTATCCTTTTCCTTCATTCTGCTCTGACACTATATGTGTGTGTGTGTGTGTGTGTATATATATATATATATATATAAAAAAAAAAAAAAAAGGCAGCCAACCCCCCTTGTTTAAAGGCTTCTCGCTGACCTGACTGCTCTCTGTCACATTCCAGGCTGTCACTGACATTAGCGTGCTCCAGGGCTGGCCCTGCAGCGTCGGCTGGGAGTGTGTGAATCAGCTGTTCTGGGAACTCCCAACTGTGGCAGGAATACTGTACGTGAAGGGTCTACACGCTTGCTGTATTTATTCTGGTTTTTTCCAGCTTTATTTGTTGTGGAAAAAGTAACCACAGCCAACATTCTACCCCTGGCAGCTAAGACAAAATAAAAAAGATGCTCTTGAGTAGTAACTGTCAGGTTAGTAGGGGGTGTGTACAGTTCAGCAATTGACCTACACTGTAACAGTTCATTATAAAGCAACAAAACTGAGATATTTTCACAAGTATTTAGAATTTTTCTGAGGGGGTGAGTCTCATCTGGCGAGCAGGAGCTCTGCCCACAGCGTGGCCTTTCTCTGCAGAAGCGTAGGCCCGGGGGTGCCGATGTCTATCGGGACCCGTAAATAGGGATCTCTTGTCTCCAGAGGCTGCCACAGCTCAAAGCCCCAATGTTCCCTCTAAGCAGGGCTGGGCCAAGGGCTGCCCCACCTTCAGGCAGCTCCAAGAATGTCGACTTCCACTGAAATAACGTGCAAAATGGTAAATTAAGATGGAAGGAAGCAGAAGGGCTTCAGGTTCTGATTAGTCGGGTCTCTTGTGTTCATCACAAGATGAGGGTGTGATCCTTCCCCCCCGTAGAAAAACATTAGTTTTGAGTGTATCTCTTTTCTTTGTCCTTGAGATGGCCTCCAGGGGTGATAAAGTGAGAGTCATACGATCCACCTTGGGTGGAACTGGAAATGGTTCTTAACAGACCCAGCTGTTTCTGAAAGGCAAACGCCTGGTACAGCGAGAGGTCAAAGAAACAGTAACTGCCGAAATAGCCAAGGCATGGAGGAGGAGTATTTCCAGCAGAATCTTGGTATATAACTTTGCATTTCCCCCCCAAATGATTAAATACCAAATGTTGTGATATTTAGTGAGTACTGTGGTGTCAGTTACTGCTGTAACTCGGTGTTGTCCACCACCTTTACTGTTATTTTTCTGTAAAAGTTTTTTATTTTGTTCTCAGACTACAGAGAACAGCTTGGTTGAGACTGGCACGCAGTTCCTTTACAGCCTCTTTCCAGATCAATAATTATTTCATTTCCAGCTCCAGGGGTTATGATCAGGTTATATAAACTCTTGCTGGTTCAGGCTCACTGTCCGTTACCCTCCCAAGCAGGCAGCTGGGGAATCCTACGTGTCCCATGGAAAGCCTAAATGCGAATGGTGTACAAGGTGAACACAGTAACTGCCCCACTTCCCCTCAAACAAATTACCAACATCTTTTTCCAGTCAGACTGCACAGTACAAAACCATTTTTATTAATTAAAAGCTCCCAAAGCTTGAATGTGTACATGTTGAACCACAAACTGGAGCACATTTATCATTTTGGTTCTTAGAATTTTAGTTGTAAAAATCAGTTTAGCTGTTTGAGTAACAGTCCTTTGCTGTGGTAGAAAGGACAATCAATTGGGTCACTTTGCTGGGGAAAAAAATAATCATTCAGCTCTACTCTTTCAACCTGAGAGAGGCTGCACCTCACTCAAGGATTTGAGATGTGGAGTATTGATGAGGTGAAGTTGAGGATAATGAAAAAGGGAAGAAACTGATTTCTAACAACTCTCCCCACACATCATTCAATACCAAAACTAAACTGTTGACCTAAAAAGCAAATGTCACTAGAACCAGGTGGTTTAGCAGTGTGGGCTTGGAGCTGATGCCTTTATGCTGCGTGTCTTGGGTTGACTTTAGAGGAAACATCATTGTAGGTGACAAACATGTCCCTCAGCCACAGCCAGGGAAGGTGTTTGTGACCAACTGAAACATGTTCAGTGAGTGCTCAGAATAACTCCTTGTGCCATAGAGCTTCCTCCAGCTTTGGGCCCAGTCACCCGTAGAAATAAGTTGTGAATTTTTAGGCAGGCTGGTGCAAAAGTAGATGCCTTCATTTAAATCAGACTGGGGGGTGGGGGGTGATAAATTGATTAAACAAGCGTGTGCATGCACACCCACCCTGGCAGGAAGCAACCATTTCCCCCTGGGCTCCAAAGTTCACCTCAACACTGTTTCTTCTCACCTAGTTCTTGGAGGGAGGGTTAGAGTGGGGTTTTTTTTTGGTTTTAACAAAAAACAAGGCAGCATTAATTATCTATTTGCAGTAAGAACATACAGAAAATACAGTTCTTCTCCCTGCAGCAGCAACCCTAAATCAGCATTTTGTACACACGCTTGCATAAACCCAGCACGATGTATTATTTACATTGAGATTATCTGGTTGTGCACATTGTTAAGTTTAAATAGATGCCAGAAATTTTATCTAGACGTGCACCTGCCTAGCGCAACGAGCAATCCCAAAGTGGTATTTGCTGGGGAGATAGGTTTACACTCATTTCTTCTCTCCTTTTAAGTACAGTCAAGCAGATGTAGAACTTGGGGTTGATGTGGAATGCATTTTTCACATAATGCCTGTGTGGAGAGAAGGAATGACTAAAATAAATAGCAATTAGACAACAGCATCATCATTCATGTGATCTGGTCAGAATGAGATGTCTGTCCTCGGCCAGTACAAGCCTCACTGCATGAAAAAATACACTGACACACACACGTACATCCTAAGGCAACGCAGAGCAGCAGACGGTCTCCCCTGAACTGCAGTAACGTTGGAAGATGTTTTAAGGAAATGTCGATAAAATGCTTTTATCTGTAAAAAAAAATTGAGAAATAATTGCTAAAAGATCATTTAGTGATCACAACTATATTTTTTTTTAAACAATAAGAAAGCTTTAAACAGTAAGAAAGCCTTAGAGTGTTGTTATTAAACAGTAAGAAAGGCTTTACAGTGTTGGTCGCACTGTAAAGGAAAGGGATAGAGAGAACCAGACAAAGCAAATGTAGCTTTTTTTTTTTTGGACATAAGGTGCAGAACCAATGATTGCTGACCAGATGATACTGTCCATGGACAGAGACTAACAATGAGTTAGATGTGAACGCTCGCTGAGCTGACGTCAAACCGAAGGCCTGTAGTTGGCAGCATGAGTTTACTTCAAGCTAATAAGCCAGTGTAAGACTTAAACTGGTTATTGACCCGTAGAAAGGTTGCTCTCTGCGTTCTGTAGCACTCGGAAATGATGCTGCAGGGAGAAAATGGAGGAAATGGAGCTAGTTCTGCTCTCCTGCACTGGTTCCCATCCCTCGATCACGCTGCCTTTGGTGTAGTAGCTGGTTTGGAAGCAGTGAGCAGTGGAAGAGGCTCTGGCAGAAGCAGCTAATAAATATTAGGGCAGCAACAGCTTGTGGACAAGCAGGGGTTTAAAGGTGTTTTTTTTTTTTGCTACTAGGTTACTTGTGGTTACAAAATAAAGTTTAACCCTCATTGAGAAGCAAAATGCACATGGCTGAGCTCACCCCAACTCGTTACACACCTTCTAACACCTGTACATCTACTTTGCCATACTCCTCAAGTACAAGAAACAGAATACTTTAACTTTGCAAGGAGAGATGTTCTCCCTCGCTGCAGGGAACTGATACAATCTGCAGATATTCACATCTTTAGAGACTTCTTTGTCTCAAGAGACTTTTTGAAACAGATGAGCCATCAGTTTTCTCATGCACAGGTAATATCTGATAGACAAGGTCCATCACTAACTGGGCTTTTCCTTACCACACTGGAACAAAGAGGAGTAGCTAGAGGAGGAAGCATTAACCCCTACAACGCGTCTCAAGGTGTCTGTTACTACATTGTCTCCTGGTTTCTGCTCCGGGAACGCTCCGGGGGCCGATGTGGTGGCAGCGAGTCGGGGGTGCATGTGCAGAGGTGGCAGGGGAGTGGGTGGTGGGGAGCGGGCGCCCTGTCCTCTCTCGGCAGGGAGCAGGGCCTGCAGGGCCCTGCCTGGCCGTGCCATTCCAGCTGCCAGGAGCGAGGTGGCGGAGCAGGGTGCATGCAGCAGCTCTGCAGGACAGCAAAGCTGGAGCCCGGGCAGGGCCACGCTCCTCCCCAGCCCCCAGCAGCAGCAGCACAGCAGGGCTGCGGTACGCAGCCTCCGTGGGGGGATCCCAGGGCACCAGTCGTCGCGTCGGCATGATCTGAAGCACATAGGTTTCTTTGCTTGCCTTATGTGGGTTCTTGAAAAAACATAAAGTTGGAAGGCAACAGCGTTGATGAGGAGAAACGCTATCGGATGTTTTAGAGTGGGATGGAGTTTTTGCAGATTCAATGTCCTTTTGCTTAACAAACCAGTAACAAATACCCCAGAGTAACAACTGCAGAGTAACAACTGTTTTCCCATCAAGCTATTACAGGCTCGACTGCAGGCTCACATGCTAGATCACTCTACAAACAGAATCATCACAGAATCATTCAGGTTGGAAAAGGCCCTTGGGATCATCGAGTCCAACCACCAGCCCTACTCTACAAAGTTCTCCCCTACACCTCATCCCCCAACAGCTCATCCAAACGACCCTTAAACACACCCAGGGATGGTGACTCCACCCCCTCCCTGGGCAGCCTATTCCACTGTCTGACCACTCTTCCTGTGAAAAATTTTTTCCTAATGTCCAGTCTGAAGCTCCCCTGTTGCAGTTTAAAGCCATTCCCTCTTGTTCTATCGCTAATGACCTGTGAGAAGAGACCAGCACCAACCTCTCTACAATGTCCTTTCAGGTAGTTGTAGAGAGCGATGAGGTCTCTCTTCTCTTCCTCAAACTGAACAGTCCCAGCTCCCTCAATCTCTCCTCATAGGCCCTTCACCAGCTTCGTTGCCCTCCTCTGCACTCACTCCAGCACCTCGATATCTCTCTTGTATTGAGGTGCCCAAAACTGGACACAATACTCCAGGTGTGGCCTCACCAGTGCAGAGTATTAAGTGCCTCCGTCCTTACGGTGATCCTACCTGCACGTGGAGGTGTGGAGAAGGCACAGGGCAGATGAGGGGCTACTCACCTCAGTCAAGGAGCAACGCCAGGAATGCGGAGCTACTGGTAGTCTGAACGTACTCTGTGTAGGAGGAAAATCAGTTCTGATCAACAGAATAATGGTGTTATTGCAGAATTTGTGAAAATCCCTGCACAAATATGAGTTAAGGAAGACACTGCAGTGGTTAACAAAACCCCTTCTACTACATGCAGTTCCTGTATCTGTCTCAGCAGTCGTTTAGGAGATTGTCTTAATTACTTGTGAGTGTATGTGCATATGCTACATCATTACCAATGATGACAAAGCAAAACAGAATGTGTTACGAGTATTAGAAGCTGGTCCTTCTTTTTAGTAATAAAAGAAGAAATAAAAATCCAAAGGGATCATATCAGCAGATTCAGCAGGATCCAGGACTGTGTGAGAGGAACAACCGTCCCCCGAGTTCCCCGAAGGGATGGCAAAAGGAGAGGCACCCCCACCTGAGCTGGGGAGAAGGGCTGGGCAGGTACTGGAAGAGGTAGAGAAGTGTGGAGGAGCAGAAAGGCACTCGGGGAGCAAGAATGTATGGGGAAAGGGTCTGGAAGCAGACACAGCTGAGCACCGAGACTGCCCAACAGCTTTCTGCAGCCAATGAGCAGCTCTGGTTGTAGAATCCCAGAATCATCTCGGTTGGAAAAGCCCTTGAAGATCCTCCAGTCCAACCATGAACCTCACACTGACCGTTCTCAACTCCACCAGATCCCTCAGCGCTGGGTCAACCCGACTCTTCAACCCCTCCAGGGATGGGGACTCCCCCCCTGCCCTGGGCAGCCCATTCCAACGCCCAACAACCCCTTCTGCAAAGAAATACTTCCTAAGAGCCAGTCTGACCCTGCCCTGGCACATCTTGAGGCCATTCCCTCTTGTCCTGGCGCTGGTTCCTTGGCTCAAGAGACTCATCCCCCCTCTCTGCACCCTCCTTTCAGGGAGTTGTAGAGGGCGATGAGGTCTCCCCTCAGCCTCCTCTTCTCCAGACTAAACCCCCCCAGTTCCCTCAGCTGCTCCCCATCAGACCTGTGCTCCAGACCCTGCACCAGCTCCGTTACCCTTCTCTGGACATGCTCGAGTCATTCAATGGCCTTTTTGTAGTGAGGGGCCCAAAACTGAACCCACTCATCGAGGTGCAGCCTCACCAGTGCCAAGCACAGGGGTGAGATCCCTTCCCTGTCCCTGCTGGCCACGCTATTGCTGATACAAGCCAGGATGCCATTGACCTTCTTGGCCACCTGGGTACACTGCTGGCTCATGTTCAGCCAGCTGTCAATCAACACCCCCATGTCCCTCTCTGACTGGCAGCTCTCCAGCCACTCCTCCCCAGGCCTGTAGTGCTGCTGGGGGTTGTTGTGGCCCAAGTGCAGAAGTCGCAGTACTCTTAGCATCTGCTGCTCATACTGCCTTTTGCTTCCACCACCACCAAAGGGTGAAGAGAACTCAGAATTATTTGCTTTATGTTAAACAACACACAGATTGAGAACAACACACAGATATTTACAGCGGCTTAGAGCTAAAAAGCCTCCTACTGTGAGGAGAGGGGCTGGGTACCAACCTAGATGGAGCGAGGCCCCAGAGCCACGGTGGCGGTGGAAGGACTCTCCGCTGCTGCAATTCCCTGGGTGTCACACGCTTCCCGTATCTGGCAGGAGGCAGAGGACCTGCCTGGGGGCCTGACAGGAGGTGCCAGTGACGTTACCCGGATCTCACCCAGACCAAGCTGGTGATTCTGTCCTAAGCTAAGTCTCATAAGCTTACTCCATAAAAAAAGGCATCCAATTCAACTTTGCCTCAGGTACCACTTTTCAGCCTTATACCTAGTAAACACTTTGTTTACACAAATTATCATCAAAAAATACCACTAACTACTGCTTAAAATAGCAAACTGTTCAATCTTGTGTGACAAGTAACAGAAAAAGACTGAGATTTAATTACCAGTTGGTTTCTTTGTAGTAAGTGCAACTTTCCAATTCAGTCTTTATGAAGCCTTTAATCCCCGATTGTGGCATTCTGATGATGCAGTACTTAAAGAACCCAGACATACCAAAGCAACCATGCCAAGAGCTGCGTTTCACTCTGAGAAGCTGTCTTAAAAAATGTAAGCTGCCCAGATTCATATAAAACATCACTAACTCGACTTTCTTTCCAAATATATACCATGACAGCACATTTTGACAAAACAGGTCTATTTATAGCAGTATTTATCCAGATGGCATTAAGATTTAGATATTGAAATAGTATGATTTAGTACTCATACACGCCAAAAACTTACGATGCTCGTTTATAGCAATTTAAGATTTTTTGGTTTGTTTTCTTAGTTTTTTGTGGGGTTTTTTGGTGTGTGAGCTAATGAAGATCATGAGTTGCTCTTAAAAAAAAAAACCCCAAAGCAGCCCTAACAACCCCTCTCACTCTTGATATTTTTATATGCAGAACTTCTAAGGAAGTTAAACTACATTAAAGCAAAGAGAACATTAGCAAAACTTCCGGATGAAAATCCGTTGTGACTGGAGCAGCCTCGCTGCCCTTTGCCACAGTGTCTCCTGTCCCCAGCCCACAAAAAGCATTAAAAGGGCAGAATCTTCCCAAGTTTCTTTTCCCCTCCTACTTCCACCGCCATTCTTTCCCAAGTTTGACTGCTCTAAAACATTTACAGATCTAAAAAGCAGGGAGAAAAAAAATGTTCACCTGTCAGGTGATATAAAACCAATCTTCTACTAAATGTGCCAGAATAATTTTTCTCCACCTCAACCACAGTTAAAACCTTCAGTCTATTCATTACTGTCTTTTTATAGTATTTTTATTTAATAAAACCTATTAAGACTACCATACAAATCTCTTTACTTATGCTTTTATCTTTTAACTGATCAATTTTTATATTGCTGACATCCCTTCTTCACCATTTGCTCATTTAAAAATTCATAGTATATGAGCTATGTCTCTGGAGAAAACGTCTATAAAATTTGTTACAGCTGGCAAATGTGTATGAGTCAGTGATAGCACATGACTAAATGCTTCACAGAAAATAAAATTTGTTTCTGTAGTAAGCAGAACTGTTTAAATGTTATTTATTTTTATGTTTCAAAGAAAATATATTGTGAAGTGCTGCATTGATTTAATACGCAACAATGTCTGTGTACACGCTGTACAAGGAAAATTTATGAAACCTTTGCACAACTCCTTTAATTGAATTTTCCAAATCTCTCACCACACACAAATAATCAATATCTTCTGCAGAGAAAACCAGTCAGAATTATTACAGTCTTTCTTTTCAATTTTGTTGTCATCAGCACATACAGAGCACCTGGATATTTGTAATGTCTGGATAGCAAGTTATTTACACCTCTTAAACATATAATTGCTACTAAGTGAGTCCAAACTAATGTTTCTTTTCTTTTTTATTTAAAATAATTATATTCATGGGAGAAAGCAGTATTTATTCTCATGTAGGAGTTGCTACATGTAGCTGTTAAAAGAACTACAATTCTTTTTAATTTTTCATTAAGCTTAATACTCCAAAGCCTAGATCCACTAGAATTAAAAATTAATAGCTATTGCGTCTGTAAAAAGGTACGTGGGAAAATAGAGTATAAACACAAGTGTGAAATTCATGAACAAATGTGGCTGACACCTAAATATAAAATGCAGGTTGACAGTTCTATATGTATATGCGTCTGAGGTCTATAGTCATACGTCTCATGTGCATTTCTGTATCTGCCACAAAAGTTAATAGCTTAATATTTCATCTACATAGCAGAGGATGTTAAATCATTGGAGAGGTTTGTAATTTGCCCCCTTCTTTCCATCCAAAAAGCTTATCATGCCTGTGACCTCAGACCCAGATACTTCTCAAATCTCAGGCTGTATTTTAAAATACGCACTCTGAAGGTGCGGGTACAATCCGACAGACCCATAACCTGCTGGGAAAGAGAGTGGCATCGGGGAGTCAAACAGAAACCTGCCCGCCGGCTCCTTTCCCCTGCAGTAGACAAGATTACTCACTCGTCCTAGGAAAATCGAAAGCATTGCAGACTTTGGGTACAAGGCAAAGAGGGCTTTGATACCTCTTCTAGACTATAAAGGACTTTGCATGGTTACAAACTAAAAAAAGACCCACTTGCACAGGATGAGAGAAGAGGTACAGTCAGATTTAGCCAGCTTTTAATCCACACAATACAAATTAGAACACAACACACTCCTCTAGATGCACTTTGGGGCAGCCTCACAATGAGTTTTGACTGTAAATGCAGGAGGGCAGAGCCATTTCTCTGGGTGTCTGCATGGGGACATTCGAAATAACAGGAGTAAACAAAATGGGTGAGTGTGCATGTGAACACATGGACTTAGTGCAACTCACATGCTCAGCGCTGAACTAGTCTTAATTCAGTTTGCTTAATGCAGTTCCATCGCAAGTGTTCACACTGAGGTGGAACTTCAAAACATAACTGAGATTAACTCTTCCACATGTCTAAGGGGAAGAAAAAGACTTCTGAGCAGAAATACAGACAGATCAGCTCTGGGGGCACCAACATCAGGACACGGACCTGCTCGAGCGGGGCCAGAGGAGGCCACGAAGATGCTCGGGGGGCTGGAGCACCCCCCTGTGAGGACAGGCTGAGAGAGTTGGGGGGTTCAGCTGGAGAAGAGAAGGCTCTAGGGAGACCTTAGAGCGGCCTCCCAGGACTGAAAGGGGCTACAGGAAAGGGGGGAGGGACTCTTGATCAGGGGGGTAGGGATAGGATGAGGGGTAACATTTTAAACTGACAGAGGGGAGATTGAGGTTAGAACTAAGGAAGAAACTGTTCCCTGTGAGGGTGGTGGGGCCCTGGCAGAGGTTGCCCAGAGAAGCTGTGGCTGCCCCCTCCCTGAAAGGGTTCAAGGTCAGGTTGGACGGGGCTTTGGGCAACCTGGGCTAGTGGAAGGTGTCCCTGCCCGGGGCAGGGGGGTGGGAACTAGATGATTTTTAAGGTCCCTTCCAACCAGTCTGTGATTCTATGACTCTCTGATCTTCCGCACCGAAGAGCAGATGAACAAGGCCAGATTCCCTCCAGCATCACATAAACAAAGTTACGATTCCTTGAAGTCGTCTCACCAACGACCTAGAACATAACACTCCCAGGGCACACTCATTTCCATCGGCTGGTTTCAGCTCCAAGGAATCATCTACTAGCTGGGCATGTGTGCACAACCTCCCTCTTCAACCTCTGCCCCTTCACCGGGCACCTTCAGGGCCAAAGTTGTGCCAGTCACAGCAACTGCTCTCGAGGAAATCCTGCAAAGTGCTGCCAGACTGCAGTCCCTCCGGGCCACCTCTGGCCACGAGAAGTCTTGGCCCAAGGGTTCTCTGTCCTGGGGTAAAGGCAGGTACGCACTCCACGCTGCAGCTGCGTTACAGATCTGGGCTGTGTAAGCACCAGCTCTGGCCCACGCAGCCTTGGGCACACAGGCTTTCTGGTATGAGGCTGACTGAACCTGAATGCAGTTGATTAGCAGGCTTTAGAATGTATTTTCAGACCTTCAGAAAATATTAATTCTTAATTCAATTTCTCTTAGTTTCGCAGCCTGTCTGCTAGGCCAAGACAGTACTGATGACCATCAACTCTCTTCCAAACACTGTGCAGGGGCATTAACTTAGAGCAGACATTTCTGATGTGTGGCAAAACACCAAACCTGGCCTTTAGTGTTAAGAATTGAAGTAAGCATATCGCTTGCAAACACAAGCTCTAAATCTCCATCTAATAATAATCTATTTGAAAAAAAGTCCTTCAGCATCATCTTTTTTTTTTTTTTTTGCTTTTACAGATGATGTACAGCACAAAAAGGCTGCTGGAGAGATCTTGTCAAACTTTTGCTGGAAAGAAGCCTAGGATTTAACTGCAAGGACCTTGGTAGAACTAAGGAACTGCTGTTTGTGTCAGCATTAGCAGCTTTTCCCAAACAGATTGAAAACATAGAAGAACTGAACCTCAGAAAAACCTCTAACACAAATGCCTAGAAATGGGGCTTGCACAGACAAGAGCATATGGTTCATCCTTACAGTCAGCTCTTACGAAAGAGCCCTACAGATCTGTTACATAAAAAGGCCTTTCCCAGTACCGAGGTTCAACCCCTCTATCCATCTCATCATTCCCCTGAAAAATGAGTACTTGCTGACAATTTGCTCTCAAGGAATGGAAACTCTGGAAAGAAACACAGTTTCTAAATAAATTTGCTTATGAATTCATTCAGTTCACTTAATAAACATCTGCTTAGCCAGTTCAAGAGACTGAACTTTTCCCAGAAAAGGCTTAATGACATTTCTTCCCTACAAGTGAATAGAAAGTTGGGCTGAGAAAAAAAACCAAATGTTTTTTAGGTTAAGGTTTTTACAGTCAGAAAAATCCACAGATATGTTCCTGAAAATATACATCTGAAGTCTGATGTATTCCCCTTTTCCCCAGAAGATCCCAAAGCAGAAGGAAGGATATAGGTGGGAGACAGACACCCAAGTATGTCCAAAGGGCAACAAATTTATTCTACTTCATTTGAGAATGATGTAGAAATAGATTGTAAACTGGAATTACCCTCACTCACAGCAAGCCACCAGCAGTCCAGACCCAAGCTATTCAGTTGTGTGTACACAAACACCAATACAAAGTCCAAACTCAAACTGACATGAATTGGGATAAATGGTGAAATATTGTATTCTTACCATTTTATCTGTTTTGAGAAGGAACTCTGCTTATCAAGGAGGCATCTATATTTTGCAGTGTTTCTGAAATGGGATTTTATGTTTCACTATATATACACAGCCTTCAAAAAATTGGATTGGCAAGTGCGAACTCAGTATTACTTGGTCCCTAATCTCTCCAGCTTTGCTGTCATTAGTAATTTCAAGTGAAAAAAATCCATCTAGCTAACCCTGATCTAGTCTCTTAGAAAGCCACCACTACTGTTGCAAAAAGTGCAAACTTCAGTCACTTGTATTAAAAACAATCTGAAAGTTGGGAATCTTTAGAACTGAACTTAATAGGGGTGATCATATTTGCCCATGGGCTTGGCAGGATGAACAGCAACACAGAAAAGAAAGTATTTTTTTATTTCATTACAAAATACAGTCTGAAAATAGTTTTCCTTATCACTGCAAGTATTTGATCTTCTGTAACACTCTCTTTTTGTTTCTTACTTGGACAGCAGACGGAGTCAAGGACATGATTTATGTCAGTGTTTTTCTTTTGGGGAAGCAAAGTATTAGTATAATTTGTAACAACCAGCTTAAGTAGCTTTCCTGTTTAGAATATTATCTTCACTCCTTGAAACGCTCAACCTATTAAATTTTCCTTTAAAATATACATATTGCAACCTACACATTTATTCTCAACACACTTAAAGGATGTTTTGGACTGCAACATACTGACTAGACTTAATCTCTTGGCAGTTGCTTTACAGTTTGCTTACATTCTATTCAAAAACATTTTGTTTACTGTAAATGCTAGTCATGGACAAACAATGATGCCATTTTTTATGCTGGTCACACAAAATGATATACTGAGTTCTACATAATGCTGCCCATTGAGCAGGGAATGTTTTGTATTAAGTTGTTTTAAGTAGAGGTTGTTTATGTAAAGTAAATAAATTTCATGCCTCACCATGTGATGATAATGTGACATTCTGTTTGTATCAAGCCACAGAACAGTCATAAGTTTTAAGTCGTGAGCATAATTAATTAAAAATAATTATGAAAAAACCACATCCAAAACTAAAAGGCAAAGTAAAACATCTCCAAATGCTTTTCTTCTATCACATACTTCTCTTCTCTTACTACTGTACTTCCAGGACTGCAAAACTGAATTTATCCTTTATTAAAGCAAAACTGACATTGAAACTTCCATCAAAATTGGTCAACTTAAACTCACAATTCTATTTTCTATCCTGCTTTCACAAAATATCTCATTTTTCATCTAACAAGACTGGATATACGTTCAGCGTTAGGAGCTAGTTTCCAGAGCAAAGATGGAACTATAAATGTATATCCTGGTGACCATTAAAAAGCAGTGCACAAAGGAAGCAATGACTGTTTAAATCTGCAATGGCCCATGGCACTCACCATTATCAGTGCCAGAGAGGGGCTCTGATCATCGGAACAGAAGGACACAGGGAGCTGTAAATCAGAAACAGCAGATTGCACAAATGAGCCAAATTCCTTAAGAAGTGATGTCACTCCTTTTCATTTTGTGGTAATCTGCTGGAGCTGAGCAAACTTAAGTTTGATCAATTTTCTTTCCTTTAAGAGAATTCCCCACAGCAAAAAGAATTTAAGCCTGTGGAAGAGCAGATACAACCAAAATCAGAGAGGCTGCTTGTGATAGGAAGCAGTCCTGCTGGCTGGGAGAGCTGGCAGACAGAGCAGTAGAGGTGCCACCACCGATTTTGATTCTGGTTTTGCTCTATTTTAAGATAGAATGCATGAAGATAACAGAAATATCACCATATCAGTGGTGAATGTTTGTTGATTTTACCGGGTGTGAGAGAACAAAATAAATCTTGCGTGTATCCCCCCCCGACCTTCCCAGCTAGACAAGGCACTAAGTGGCTATGTGGGCCACACTATGTTAAATGCCACCAACTTCAAATATTTTCACAGCACTAGTTATGAAGAAACCTAATAGTTAGGATTTCACAGTCCCCTGGAGTGTGCTAAATACCTCACAATACATAGAAGGTGAAAAAGGGTTTGCTGCAAGGACTGTATGCTGCTTGGCTTATACACTGAAAATGCAGGGGAAGGAGGAGAGCGAGGAAGAACAAGGATAACAGGTATCCATAAAGGAATGTAAACTCTCTAGGTCCTGACTGCACTTATTTCTAGACCATACCTCAAGCACAAGACCATTAATGATTTCTTCTCCTTGCACAGTTTCATGGAGAAATACCCAATACAATGAAAACAGCAGAAAAGATGAAAATTACATTTGAGTAGTGCAGAAGTTTTCAGAAGAAACATTTGATTATCATCCTTTTCACATATTAAAAGTTACCCAACTTACTTCAAGTGGAAAGAACTAAGGAGGAATCAACTAAAAGGAATCATCAAAACATCTGTTACACAGGAGTTATAAAAAGTTTCTTACCTCGGGCAGGAAGTTTTCCAGGGTTTCTTTTCAACAGCTGCAGTTCTTCTGCTTGACTCACTAGTGAAGAAATAAATCTGAAATCAGTAAACGTTGCCCCAGAGACTTCAAAGAAAATAATACCTGAGCTGCCTTTTTCACTTTCAAAGCATTTGGATTTTTCTTCAAGTGATGACAACAAACCACTTACAATGTAATTGTGCTCCAAAAAATTAACAAAAAATTTTCAAAATTAACATAATTTTGAGAAGTTGTGCTTACAAGCCTTATACCGCATTTTGTTCCCATTTTTGTCTTCTAGTGCTGACGTGGTGCTTTGTTCCTAATTCAGAGATGGGGGAAAAGATGATTCTTCCCCATTTTGAAAGCAACAAAAAGCTAACAGAAAGAGTGGACTAACAGAAAATGTCAACAACAGGTCTGACATCTCATTTGGGCAGTGTTACTGCCCTATCCACGGTGTAGGGTAGTAATGTAAACACAGACTATTGTCACAAAACTTCATTTTGTATAAGAAAGCAACCGAATATATGCATTATAGTGGGAACTAGTACAGTGTATACACATGCAAAATGAAAACTGAATGAGCACTGGAATAGAGTCAGGAGCAATGTTAATTTAATCAACAGTCGCTGCTGGAATTGTGTGGTGCATAAATTCCACTGCTGAGGCACATGCACCTAATGCATGAGAAGAGTCACAGTGCTCCTTGGTAAGAAAAATTCTTGAGCACCTGTGGCTTTACTGTCCACCTGTTTCCAATGGCAAACAAAGTAGCAGTCCCAGCCACCCTAGGCTTTGCTCTCCTATAGCTAGTTCCAGTGTTTTTACACTCTGCAGAAAGCAGAGCAACCAGACAGGTTGTAGAATAACGCGTATGGGCAAAATATCACATTTGCTGCAGCTTAAGAAACTTGTTTTATCATCTTTGCATGCTTGTCCAGAGACTGGACACAGGGACTACGTATACATTCATATTCCTTGGTCAGAGGTTGGGATGAAAAGTCTACAAGAACAATGTTATATATGCAAAAGAAGAAGTAGTGGTAGGTAAGGGCAGTCTTAGCCACACATCTGTACCACAAACATGTCAACGTGGGTACAGATAAAAGGTGTTGCTATTGTGAAAACAAATTAACAAACTGTTCTGAGGCATAAAGATTGGGGCCTCTTGGTGCCTACGGCTACCTTTCATCACTTTTAAAGGAATGACCTGGTAAGGCAGATCTTTATTTCTCCTCTCTGAAAGTCAATAGCTTTTTTGTTTTTTTTCTTCTGCAATTATCCATAATGCAAGTTTTTTGCATTAGAATATTTCCCCATCACATAGTGCCCTTCTAGTTGCGGAGGCAGTTGGGAAGAGAAGTGTGAATGCACTTTTTGCTGCTGAGGATTCACACATCCCAAGAACCTCTGGCTTGGAGTAAGGATAAAGTTTATTAAAAATTGGACACATATAAGTGAAAAGCTTTGGCCTTCTGGGTTCCCTTGGAAAAGTATTACAGATGTGCCATCTGTAAAGTGCCCTTATCCCAACACAACAAGCATCTGGTATGTCTATCATTTAAAGACACATGAATAGCAATTTTTAAAGCCTGGAAACCTATATTCAGCCTAATCCTCCTAAGAGGCAAACAAACAAAACAACTTCCTTGCAAAAAGAGAAGAAAGGCAATGCAATCAAAGTGCAAACGTTTAGCCTAATCACTAGCTAAGTACCCACTAAGTATCTAACTATTTACACAAGAAAAGGTGTTGCTCTTGCAAGTTTTTCCTCCCCATCTGTGAGTGCGAGTTAGAAGAGTGGGCCGTTGGGGTTGCCTCTCTTTTATGTCCCTGCTTGGGCGCACAGGGACGTTTAAGGTGCACTTGCCCTTACCGAGAGAACTCACATGTCCGAGTCCTGGGGTATAACACTCCATTTTAACATAGAGCGGGGCAGGACTCGAGGAAACGTTTGGAGTGATCATTGTTAAATTGTTATAAAGAGGATAAATATTGAAAATCCTCCTTACTTAGCACTTGGGTTCTCTGCACTTCAGCACTCAAGACGCAAGGCAAGTCGGAGACACCAATATTTTCAAGCTCTCTACTGCCCTCTAAAGCCTGGAAAAAAACCCCATGATTAAAGACATTGTTAAATCTCATTCCCAAACTACCTACTTAGATGTCTACAACTTATTAAAAACCTCTCAGAGAAAGAACTTCTGGAATTTTTTCATAAGCTTTAAACGATGCGTGAGGCTCCACCTCAGAGAAAGTCAATGGGAGTAAAAAGTTTAAGGGTGTAAGAATATACGTTAATTTTGAAAATGGCATTCAGGTGCCTTTGGAAGTGTTACTTAAAAATCTCCTGTTATTTACGCTTCACTCGTAAGTCTTCAGCTGTTTAAACAGATTAACACTTGATCCCCAGAAAAGCAATCTTGGCACATGTACAAGCTTGCTCTAATATGTTAGTAAAATGGAAATCTACGTGCAGCTCAGATTGTATTGAACACACTCCTCAGCATTTCATGGGAGACCTAAAACCATACACTATCAATCTCTGGAGAAATAGAAAGGATTTTTCAATAGGGTTTTCTAAATAAACATTTGAATTAAAATATTATAAATTAGTCTTTTTTTGTAAATAAAACCTTGTCAGATCATATGCAAGTAAAATAAATCAATACAATACTTTGAGTACACTGAATTATTTCTCAGATATTGATACACAGCAATGAGCCTTGTGCTAAATTTATTCAGGAAACAAAATGTGAATAAAACAGAAGAGCAATTTGCATTTTAGCACGTATTAAACAGACTATTAAATGATGATACATTAGTGGTAAATTAAATAGTACAATCACTTCAACACAAAGGGATATTTAATCTTCAAGGACAGAAAAATATGCAGTAATAATTCATACTTCAAGATATAAATAATAGTTGATAACTACTTCATATGTTTTTAATCGTGTACAAAATGAGGAGTGATACAAATTAAAAATGGTGTCCTTGGAAAAGCAACTCTTCTAGTTTAAAAAAAAAAATCTACTAAGTTCTGTGGTTTTGGTTTTTTTTTTCATTTTTGTGATTTCCAGGTCAAACCTGCCTGGTTTCAAGTATTTTATTTGCTTCCCTATTCCTTAAAACTCAGACACTGCATATACAATTTTCTTTTCTTTTTTTCAAACCCTATATTAAAAGTAGATTTAAAAAAATAAATCAGCGTAAACCAGACCTGTAGGCTTGTCAGTTTTGCTCTTATATTCAGAATTCTAGCCAATGAACTTTTCACTTTGGACTGCAATTCCAGGAACCTGCATGAAAAATTAAAATAAAACCATTTCAATTAGCTGCATCACCACTTGCTGAAAATCAGTGTTTACAATGTTTCCCAGACTTTCTTCACATTGTAATCAGGATAGATCTAGATAAGCTGTGAACAGATGGGCTGTACAACCTGATTGTGTCATACAACACCAAATACAATTTGCTTTTGGTTAGGATTTATAAGCAAACTGCCAAAAATACATATATCCTAATTTTAAGGCTAGGAACTCAGGTTCAGCAATATTAGAGGATCTTCTTATGATTGTGGAGGAAGACAATGGAAAAAACAGGATTTTAACTCATTTGTTCCTAAGAACAGGAATTTAATCAAGAGGATGAGCTCCCCAAACCCACAGACTGTTAAGACGGTATGACACTGCTTGTAGCTGTAGGAAACATGAGAAATTAAAGCTGAGCCCAACAGGGACAACATCGCGTGATGGTAGCTGTTCAGCTTTGTTGTACTAGCTCCCCTTTTAAGCCACAAATATGTCTTACTAACAGTGTAAAGATGGTCAGCTTTCAGAGTTTAATGGATATTGCAATAAAAATTAAAATAACATACAATCAAATTAGATCTAAAGGGCAGATTTTAATGCATGACTAAGGATTTTCCCTGAATATCTATTGAAAAAAGATTCCTGCAATGACTGTTTAGACTATTTTCTCTTTGAACCATTTAAACATGCAAATCAGATCGAGACAACAGAAAAAGAATCTATTCACTGTTTCCTTCCACAAAGGGAGAATCACCCTTATAAGAAACCTCAAATTTAGAAACAGAACTACAGTATGAGAAAAACTTATCACTGTTGTATTTCAACATGGGAACAGAAGGCTATGCAGAAAAGAAAATGCTAAGGTCAGTGTATTGTACAACATATTTTCCACCTGTAAAAGTAAAGTATATGGAAGTTCACCTAAATACTACTATGTAGGTGTTAGTTTACAAATGTGTTTTACTGGCATGTCACTAACTGCTAGTCTTCTGCAAATCTTGCATTTTTTTAAAAAAAGATACTGAATTATTGAAAGCAAACATTTACATGTCAATGAAGACTACAGATTACTCAAATTGTTCTGCAAATCAAGGTTACTATCACTAAGAAGCAACCAAGGGATTTACTGAACCACAAAAAAACCCTCCAATTGATCAGTTTACAGCTCTTCACTGGTATAACTGTAAGATTTTATTTTTTTACTATCTAACTTGCCATCCAAACAATTCTACTATCTGTCAAGCTCCATCACTTAGAAGATACTTACTGTCCTACAACGAGGAAATTTCAAGCTAATGGTGGTGGAAAGCATCCATTACAAGAAAAAAACCCAACAGACACATTGAGAGTTCAAGTGCAGTAATGAAAAGGAAGAGTTACATCTTTAAGCATAAGAAACATAATATTTAGTTGAATAAATGTCACAAATATTACTTGTTAGTAAAAAAGAATTGCATGTGTAAAATATCTAGCCCCAAGGGAATTTTCCTCTGGACACCAGGTACAACTGTGACACAAATATTAAAGACATACGACACAATACAGAAGTAGAATAACAGAATCAACGTATACATAAGCATATGAGGAAAGAAACCCACTCACGTACAAAACTCCAACTCTTTAATGTCGGTTAACTAGCCTGCATGAATACTGCACCAGCATGGTGATACTTCTTCCAGTAACACAAGCTGCAGCACAGCAGCTGTGCTCTGCCTTCAGTATCAAGAGGACTTGCAGTGTGACCTGTTGTCAGAAGCAAGGAACACAAGGAAAGTACAAAGAAACTGGCCAACAAAGGAATATGTGGGCAACGGAGGTCTGCATTACACTGAGAGGTAAGCTCTTAGTGACAAACTGGGGTAATAGGAAATGCACCTCAGATTTTGGAGAGAAAATGTGCTGGATCTACAGTCAGGAGAATTTAGGTAACAATTTGAATTGGATGCACAAGCACCCAGCCTGAATGAAATACAGGACAGTCACATTACACAGAACAATAAAAAAATACATAATGTTGTAGAGAAGAGATGTGGTATAGCCAGGCTGGTGCTGGGCTGTGAATTAGACTTTCTTGGACAGAGAAAGATATATATATACACATATCTTTCACTTATATATATATTTGGTGTGTATATATATATATATCAAAGACATATGTAAAGATTCCACTGAAGGACAAGCTGAAGCATCAAATAAAAAGGCAGGACAACACAACGGGATAAAAAGATTTCAAGAACAAAAATGTAGACAGTGTTGAAAAAGAATGAGAATAAAGAATTTTTTTAAAAATTTTGCTATTAAGAGATCACAAGAGTCTCTGGTGAATGCAATTTCAGTTGAGTAAAAAGGACGGAAATGGATGGGGGACTATCTAGGATAATACTGTATTAGCAGCATGAAGTATGAACATGCTCACTGAGGAAAGAAACTTTAGCTGGACTTAAGCTTTAACTCAAAGTAGTTTTACTGAGCATATACAACTTCCATATTAAAAAACCTTGTAACTTCCAGGATTTCCAAATTTGGTAGCTTCCCATAAAGATGAAAGGCATCCCCGATACAATCCAACTTACAGAGATTCACAGCTTTCTACTTTTTCACCTAGTTCTATCATAGATGAAACTAGTATTTCCTTTGTCTAACTCTTAGGGATGGATGTGTTTGTTTTGGCTGAAATACGTAACACATTTAGCCTGAGTGCACTGTTGGCACAGAAAGTTTCAGTTCACTTTTCAGCTGAGATTTGGCAATGTTATGAACAATTAAATGTTTTTCATAACAGAAAAGATCAAGCCATAGTAACAACATGAGACACTTCTAACACATTTTATCTCTTCTCCTTCCTCACATATATCAAGTTTAGGAAAGCAGTTTATCAGATACCTCACCTGAAACATTTAAGGGTTTTACTAACTGTGGACTGCTCAAAGTTCATTAGTGTCAGGAAGCTTATAGCTTAAAATAAGATTGTGGCAGAAAAGACAAGAATTTTAAAAGAATTTAGAAAGCAAACACAATGTTTCACCATGACCATCTGTGGCTAGTTTTTAATCAAAAAGTTTCCTGCATTACTGGCCCTGTATCTTTGGCAGTTAATGTTTCCAAAAATAAGGTAAAGAATGTACACTTTCAGAAGAGTCTGGAAAGCCAAAACAGATCTTCCGTTCAGCAGTTTAATTACGATACCTGATTGTGTAGTACCATGAGTGTGACTCCTGTAATTAATTGGCAGTGTTACACGCCCCACACTACCAGTGAGACAGACCTGCCTGGGCAGTTGTATTGCAAACCCTGCATTAATCTGTACCTATAACTGTAAATCTGCCATTCACTGCCTTTGAATATCCAATCCTGTGGAATTATAAGTATTACAAAAATAATCGCTATTAATTTAATTCTGCATGAAACACTAATCTTTCCTAAGTGAAAAATCACAGCGCTGCACCCACCGCGCACTTCATACACTTACGCATCCTCCTCTGTTTGAGGCTGCCCTCTTCTGGATAATCTGCTTTCTGAATCACTCTCCTCAATTTCGTCTCCTAGGGGGTTTGCAAGAAAAGAAAGAATAAAGATGAAAATAAGATATCGAGCATTTGAAGCACACGAAAAAGGTGTTGGTATGAACCTTGACTGTTGAATCATCTTTTAGGAAGACAAAAAACCCCAACAAACCTCACTTACAAAGCAGGAGAGATTCCCTCATAACGAAACACACTAAATTCACTCTTTTGTAATTTGACCTCTCATCAATTCACGTTACATTTATGTTTGTGGAAACCTTGGGATTATAGTATTAATAACTGAAAGTTAGTATAATTCTGACACATAGTTACAGTGCTCTACTCAGCTTTTTATCCTATTAACTGCCTAAAGACAGCATATTAGCACAGGGCCTTATTGCAAAAATATTGTAACCACTGAGCAATGAAATCTCTATTTTCTTCAATAAAAAGTGCCCGGCCCCCAACTCCATCTTGTAAACAACTACAAAGAGATACTGCAAATTACTTTCAAAGGCTCTGACATGCTATATTGACAATATAATATTCTAGCTTGTCATATGATGGGGCATGCTAAATCATATGCCAGTTGCCATTATTCTGCATGGTGAGTCATATTTCTACATTTCAGAGCACTGATATTTTGAGCAGTTGCATGTTTCTGTGAGGAAACAGCAATAGGATATTACCACAAAAGTCCATTCCCATGGATTTGTTAATAAAACCTAGGCTCACATGTGGTGTTGGTGAACTGCCTTTCTGTCACTGTAGGCTGGGCATTCTTAAATGACCAGATTCCAAGATAAACGCCTAACACAGACTGCTCCCAAACCAGGTGGGCAGGGGGATGTTTTCAGTGATGCTGATTAGATTAAGTTAGTGCTGCCCTAAAATACCATCTTTGGCTCACTGGCTGCTATCTACTTGAGACTGTTCAACAGCCACTTAAAGGCCTCCTTACGTATATTATTATGTAGAACAAAACACCTCTGACCACAAAAGACTTTCTGAATTTACATCTACATAACTTACCACAACCTATACAATTCAGACAGAACTCATGTTAGAACAAAAACAGATCAAAATTTTATCTTGTGTATCAATTACTATTGTTTTTAAAGTCAGTACATTTACTTTCTCGATTCTGCTTGCCCTCCAATTAGCGTATCAGGAGAGTGATGTACTAGCAGAAAAAAAGTACTGCATCCCTCCTAACTAATACTTAAAAAATAGTATATACTGTCACACTTGATAGGATCCCACAGTACAATAGTCTTTGGTGAATCTACTGAAACTAGGGAGGCCATAACTATCCATGGCGTTGTGCTCCACACAATCTACATGGTTACCTTTCAATACTTTCAAGTGCTATATCTGTCAAGGTTCCAGCAATAAAGAGGTTACATCTGAACAGAAAAAAAGATTTCTGTTTAATTGTGGCTGACATTGAAGACGTCATATAATATGGAGTTTTTGTAACTTCCATCTTAAGCATTTCCTCCCTCAACAGTATCAGTCACATACTCAGTCTCTCATTTCCTACTGCGATGTCAAAGCTCCCTTTTTTGGTCACGGTTCTATTCTCCTGTGCAATGGATCTCTTGGATCTGATACTCGTTAAAGACAAAATGGTGGAGGTGTATGCATACATATGAAGGGGGAGAGGCATCATGCATTCATTCTTTTTTTCTGAGAAGTTTTCTCCTTAAATAATGAGATCCTTAACGTATTTGACAGTTAGTGACTTAGAATTGCACACCAGTAACTCAGCTTTAGAGTTCACTGAATTTGTAGCCATTCAGACTATACTCATCTATCCAATACCCAAGAAAGATCTTTTTTTCTGGTGTCAAAAAATTTCACAAGGTGTTCTAAATTAGTTCTTATCTATTGTCCCTCTTAACAGATACATGTGCATTCTTACAAATGCTTTGTATTGAACAGCTGTTATTGTAAGGTGAAATTCACCTTTAAGTGAAAGATTTGGTGGAAACTACAACAGGTCTTTGCCATGATCTTAACAAATGCATTGATCCTAGAACAGACCCTCTGGAACGAGGTGTTTTCCACGTTTCACTGTAATACATCACCTTTCTGACATCAGACTAAAAAAGAGAGGCCACACTAAGCATTAAACACTTTGATTTCTTCTTGCTAGATCTAAATTATTACACACAAGTATCAGCGCTCAAGGATAAGTTAACTTTTAATTTTAATATTTTGTAAAACATTTAGAAATACCTCAGAATGACAAGGTGCTATAAAAGTTTAAGCTGTTCCACTACAGTAGCTAAAGGTTAAGACCCCAAAAGATTTCACTTTAAATCTAAGTAGTTGTAGAACTTGCACTTAAATCAGTCACCAGCTATCAAACAGATACTACTTTTAGACCAGTACTATAGAATGGCAGAACCCTGGATTGATTTGAATAAAAATTATTTAAAATAAATCTTAAAAATATGTTCGCCAACAATGATGAGAAACCAGTGAAGATTTAGTATTCTGTTATTTTAGAAATTTATGTCATAAATGAGTTGCGAGATTTTTGGGTAGTTAGGCAATATATGAATTATCAGGCAGCCCAACAGTACATACATAGGACAACATCATAAAGACACACTACCTTATAATTGGGTCGGTTCGTGTCTTTTCCTAAAATAAATGTTACTTTTGAACAATCTTAGCATTCTGTAGGTATTTAAGTCTTTTTTGAGGCACTCCTCCACACTGTTATTCAAAAGAAAGTCATGTTCATCTACAACACTTAAAATAAAAGTGTCTTTTCAGAAGGAGAAAAATTGTGGGTCTAAAAGGACAAGCTGAAACCTGTGATATAAGAGGAAGTCTTATATACCACCATCTTGTAGCTATATGAACACAGGAAAAAAAAGATGACTAGTACTACATTACTGAGTAATTATCCATCTAAATGTCAGCTATGATCATGTGATCAGTCTTTTTATTGGCAAAAAGAACGTTCCCCTATATCCATACTTAATATCAGTATGAAAATACAGTACATGTTCACCTTTCCCACTGACATCCTAATATACAGGCATTTTAATTCAAGACATTTTGCCCCCTTTTTTTCTTTCACCTAAGAGATAAGGCATGCAATGCAAATGCAGAGATGCTGAAAAAGTTTTAAAACTTGTAGTAGATCTAAACATTTGTGTAGTATCACATGTTGTGTCACCAAAAAGGCTTTGACTAAAACTAAAGGAAAGAGGTCTTAAAGCAAGTAATTACAAACATGTAAGGATATTCAAGAGAACACATCTAAAGAGCTATAGGATTTTTTGACTGATATAATTATATACAATTTTAAGAGCTTTTTGCACAGGTAAGTGTTAAAGTGCAGGTGGATATCCTGCCAGGCTGAGGTATAGTTTCATATTCTGCAGACAGCCACAAAATTAAAATCTGCATTTATACATAATAGTTGGGTTTTTTTCAGAACTGCTTTTGTGATGCAGTGACACTAACAGAAAGCTTACTGCTCCCAGTGCCTCCGATTGTAGTCAGTATGGACATATGTTGTTCTAATCTGATTCTTCCTTCAGGATACAGGCAATCTTAATTCAGCGATCGTCAGCGCCTCGGTATAACATGCAGTCACTTTGCTTGAATCTGAATAGTTACTGCTCCATTCTGGATGAGAATGTAGGATGTCACATCATGACAAAACAACTAATTGAGGTATGGTATGAGCTGACCTTTCCATGACATGACAGATGCCAGTAGAGGCATACCAACTGATTGCACGAACAACAGCCACATCTCTGATCTGGCAGAGAACACCTATTGGCACCTCTTCTCATTGAAAAGTTTCTTTGTATAGGATGAAGAGCTTCATATTTACCAGGAGGGAAAAAAAACCCCAGACATAGGCTCTTCATTTAATCCAGAAAGTACCATCAAATCCTGAGACTGGTATAGGAGTTAATACATGCAAACAAAATTTCTTTCTTACTGATGAAAGCAGAGACTGCCATAGAAATCTGACCTGGGAATACTTTGAAAATACTTTTCTCTCTGTAGAAAAATAGAGTAGATAAATTTACATGTCAAAGACTTCAAGTTCCCTAACTAAGTCAGAATGCTGCTCACTGGAAGAGTTACTTTTCACAGTAAGAAAGAAGTTGGAAAACAGTGGGGTTAGATTTCTATCTAACTTGGTTTAAACTCCAAGGAGAAAATTCAACACGTAACCATGGATATCTGTGGGAATACGTAAGACAATGCTTTAAGCAACTTTGCTGAAGAGGAAAATAATCCCAAAGAGAAACTGTTTATAGTCTTTCAAGAATGCAGGGGTCTATACTTTAAAGGGCTGATTAAATGTCAGTAAAGATTTCTGGATGTGAAGTAACCCGGAGTGTGGAGATACTCACCGTGCCAAATAATTATCTTTTTAGGAATCAAGAAGAAGGCATTAATTTTGAGAGGAGGAATTGTTCACAAAACAGGGCAGGCACTGTGGCAAAGGTCCTTACTTTCTGGTAGACAGAGACTTGCTCCCTCCATCCCAAACCAGGCCCTTCATTGCAAATCTCAATACAGTTCTCAAAAGGCCACAAAATTAAACACACATCAACTGCATATATCTTCAATTTTGTGAAGGCAACGGTGTTCTAAAATACAGGATCTTTCAATATAGCAGATTTGCACAACTAGTTGAGACATGCCATCACTCACTGAAAGAATGAGGAGAAATTAGTATAATTCTTCCTCCAAAGGCTTCTTGGAATGTCAATGGTTGAAACAGTTGGTTTTGTACTAGTTCCAGGGGCAAATGCCCAATTCAGAAGCATAGCACAGGTGGAGAACAGCTATTCTGGGGAGAACTGGCATCAGCAGAGAACTTGGTAGAAAAGTTGTGAATATTCTGACTGGCAGTGAGTGCTGATGAAAAACTCAACTGTGTTAAAACTGTTTGACAAACAGGTAGCAAGGACACAAAGCCAGGTCATAATGAAGACTGGCAGCATGATAAAGAATTAGGATATTGCTGCTTCTGTTTAGTTTCCTAGCATGACTACTAATTAGGAAAAAAACCCCAAACCTCTGCACACAGGTCTGTAACTACGCATAGCTATAGTGCTACCAGAACACCTGGTACTTCCATGCTTCCTCAAGTACTCTGCTATTTCTAATAAGGAAAAGGGATGTAATGCTCACAGATTGTAGTATTTTCAGCTTGAAGGCTTCCAGTAATTTTAATTTTTTGGTCAGCCAGCTTTGACAGAATCCCAAAATTTCTTAATCACATTCCTTTAAAAAAGATAAAATCCCTTTTTTCCTGGAGGAAAAATCCACTTTTGCAGATCCATCATGAGAGCATATGGTGCAATAACTAGTGCAAAAATCTGCAGACATCTAGATAAATTTCAAACAGTGGTTATTCTATCCTGCTCAGAATATTTCTACTCATCATAATTCATGAATGTTAGTGAGGCCTCAATTACTGCACATAAATTCCAAAATATATGGGGCATAAAAAGCTCTTTAACCCAACAAAAAGGCATAACAAGAACTGATGGCTGAAAATTAAAGCCAGACAAATTCAAAATCAGATGGGAGAATTTTTTTTTTTTAATAGTGAAGGTAATTGAACAAGGAACTTGCTAACAAGGAAAGCGATGGATTATTATTATTATTTAAATAATTTGAAGTTTTCAAATCAAGACTTAACCATCTTTCTAGAACTTGTACTGTGAGGAAATGAAAGCTCTTGGGCTCTATATAGGAAAAGTAACAAGAAAGTCTCTCTGTATTTTTTTTTTTTTAATATAAAAAAAGTCACACCAGGTGACCTAATGGCTCCTTAACACTTAAGATGACCACAACCTATATAGCCATAAAAGCAGGTTAGTCTACTGAAGATATACTTCTTGAACAGTCATAGTTTGCATTAAAATTGTGACTGTGTAACTAAGCGGGCATATATCCTAAAGGGAACTGGAAATAATATAATTATAAAAAGGCATAGGCATATTTTCTGAGAGCTAATGACATTCAGTGTTATGTTAGATTAATTAAAAATTGCCTTGAAGTGCCTTACTACAAAAAACAATAGTAAAAAATTACATAAAAGAATGCAAAGCAGAAGAGTTAAACTAACTGAACCTCCCTTTTAGCTTTGATTTGATAAAATCTACGTAACTTTCAATATTCATAGAGAAAGACTCAGAGCTGAGAAGTGCTGCATGTATGGAGGTATGCATGCGTACATGCAAGCATTTACCACCAGAAACCTGGAAGTACATAAACCAGGGCTTACATTGCAAATCTCGACATAGTTCTCAAAAGGCCACAAAATTAAACATGCATCAACTGCACACATCTTTTTTTTCCAGCTCTCCTGACCATGAGGGAGTCCAGAGCTCAGCTGTGTATTATAAACAATGGATTGCACTGCCTTGCAGGAGTAAACCAGGACCTCACTGGAACAATCTGAAGTAGCACACAGCAACCTCAGAACATCTCCACATACAGTCTGACAAAGAACAAAGTCACTGTCAGTAGCACGTACCAGTTCTGCCACTGAAAGCTGGGACTTAGAAAGAAAGCAAATGAAGGACATTGGTAGCGTTACATGCCTAACCAGTGGAATTAATGGAATTATTGACAAAAATGCCAGTGCAGGGTTTTTTGCTAAGCCAAAGTCAAACTTTTAAAACACTCATCAACAGAAAGCAAAACTTGTTTTATAAACAAGTTGTTTCATAAACACCCCCAAGTTTTATACTGAAAAGATTCGAGCTTTAAAAAGCAACATCAGCTTTTCCAAAAGAGATTAAAATTCTTTAAGAGGGAAAAGAAATCAGACATACCACATGAGACATAAGTTACTAAATCAAGCCCATAATCAGAAAAATGTTGCAGTAAGAAAGACAGAATGTTCAACTAACCATTTGACGGGTGATTTCTGAGATTTTGTGCATTATGAGTCGTGGGAGATGAAAACGGACTCATTTGGCGTGTTCCTGTTGTCGGCGAGTAAGAGTTTAGATTCTTCTGTTTGGTCTTCAAGTGCATTTCATCAGGCGGCTAAAATGTAGCAAGAGACAAAGAATCTAGATGAATATTGGCTAAAGATAAAGAAGTACCTATGTCCCTCTAAACCTACAACAGCTGTAAACCTCCCTTCTGCAAACTAAATATATTCTGGCCTCAACCTTTCTAATCAGTAGAGTTACATATTGCACCCAAAAGCAGACAAAGCCCTCTGAACATTTACTATATGGTAATAGATTTTTCTAAAGTAATTCCTAACTTTATGTACTCCCATTTATGGAAAGCCCATGTTGTGGTGGATTGACCTTCGCTTAGCTGCCAGGTGCCTACCAAGCTGCTCTATTACTCCCTCTTCTCATTAACATTAGTTTTAGTCAAAAAAACCTGCAAATAAACCGGCCCTTCAAACACTAGCCTCCCCGCTTGCATAAAGAAAAAGTATGTGGTTTCCAGAGAGGTATTCCAGCATGAACACCTGGGTTTTTTTTGTTTGTTTTCAAAGCAGTCAAAACCTGGTATTATTTTTCCTACAGTATTAAGAATTTAAGACACATGAACTATAAGCAACTATTTTCAGATTTTAATTCTAGTAAAAGAGTTATTTCTAATGATTTTCTAAACATAATAAAAAAACAAAACAAGTGAGTTCCTTAAATCCAAAATTTTGTCTCTGGTTTATGATTTCGGTATGTCTAATGATATAAACAGAGTTATTTAATAATGTAAAAGAAATTGGACCGAGAAGTTTTCAGAAGAACTAGCCTGCAAATCTGAAATATTAACTGGGATTATCTGGGACAGAGTTCACTCTCTAGATTGGATTCTGAATTGCAACTCCGAGCCACTGGGATTTCACTGCACTACTAATATACAAAAGAAAAAAACAAACCCAAACCACACTGTTTGCACAGAAAGGGCTTCAGCTCTAGTAACAACTTGATTCCAAGTAAGAAGTCCAGCAGCTTTGAATAACACCATCAATGACTGTCAAAAGGAGACACACGCAGAAACAGAACACATAGAGCACTTAAAGGAGACTCTATTGGCATCAGCAGCATCTTCATGTCATCTTACACTCTTAGAAACCACTGATCAAGTGGCTACAGGATTTTCTCTTGGAAACATTATATCATCAAAGCAAATCTCACAGAAAAACAGAGTAAGAGATTTCTTCATTTTTTCATTGTTACAATCCTGGGGCTTTGAGTTTGAGGAGCAAATTCATTTATGTCTAGTTTTGGAACTCTAACAAGCAAAGGAATGACTCATCCACTTGCCAAACCTTTTCCACCAACTTGAGCCTCATTCCATCTGTAAAACTGAATATCTATCATTTGTCTTCATGTCACTCATAACAGTCACTCAATTTCATACAGTATTTCTTCATTGGAAGCTTTATTGTACATGATTATCCTGTAATCTCTTTAAGTTCCATTTATTATTCCATTTATTAATGTTAGAAAAAGTATAATACGTAAGCTTATTACACTGTTTCAGTACCATGAATGAAATACAAGGTGAGGATCTGGAGTTTATACTCATTAAAGAACACACACCAAATTGGGGAAAAAAAGTTTTTAAAATAATTAATCTGTCAAGCTGGTATTTGCACTTTGGTAACTGGCATTTCCACTGCAATTTCAAATTAATAACTCATTTATTCCCTTTCCATCCCTAATCGTATGTTATCCTGTTTTTCTGGAATGAGACCCTCATGCCACTCCTTTTTAAACCAGATCAAACAAAGGGCATACAAATGTTGCAGTCCAGTAAGGGTTCCTCAGCACCGGAATCTCTTGCATGCTCTGGGAAAAGGTCTGCTCTGGGGAGCTGGTTGAGAGCAAAGGCAGTCTTAAATTGTTGAGGTGTTATAAGGAAACTGCTTCTAAAAAGTATACATTTACAGAGGCAATAAATATAAAACTAGGAATAAAAGTTGCACCTAGAAGTATAATGGACAATTACGTAATCCTTAGAAGTTTTCTTCTCAATTCCAGTTAACAGTTGATTTAAATGTCCTGAAGCACAATACTCCTGTTTTTCACACTTACATGGATATGCATACTCTTGTTAAGTCTATGAATGTTTTTATTACAGCTTCTACTACGTTCTTGACTTCACCAAATTTCAGGATGAGTTCTAGAAGCTAACGTGTCATACAAATGCTAAGTCTCTGTTATAATATTATTAAATTCCTCTTGATTAAATAAAATTCCTCTTGATTATACAAAAGTATAAAGAACGTTCAATAACTCCTCTAAAAAGAATACAGCATATTTTTGTACCCTTTTGCTGCTCTTCACTACTAAACTCTTATTAAAATATCCTGATTTTAATCTCCTTCATTTGAAGGCATTTCTTGTGCCACTTGTACCACAGCCTATGTTCACACTCAGATACTTCACACAAACCATGTGTGTTTATTAACTTACATTCCTTCCTAGCATCTATAGCGTTATTTAATTATGGTACACTTTAAATCTTTGACACGTATCTGTCAGAGGCATCGTATGAACTAAAAAATCATAGTGTAAACCTACATTACTGAGATTCCAGTAGAAGTTTTTATCATTCAGATGGGCTTTTGTTAAGTTTTTTGCTGCACAAGAATCTGAATGCAGGTAACCACCAAGTAACTCTTTCTTTTTATCTTATGGGGAGGGGGCAGGGAAAGAATAGCTTTAAGGCACAAAAAGAACTGCGTGTAATTTCAGCTGGACCACTCATCTACAAAAACGTTACTACAGCCCAAGAAACAGATGCAAAATTACAGTCACAGCTGCATTCTGAGCAGAACAAGTTGGGTAATGGTACACTAAGCTGCTAATTAAATTGCTAATGATTTTTTTTAGTGCCACTGCGGTATTTTGCCACCTTTGTTTAAATTTAAAAAGAAAAAAAAAAGTATCGAGAAAATTTTTTAAATCACAAACTTCTATTTTGCTAAATGCCAGGGAGACCTCCAAATACGTGCTGCATAGAAACAAATCTCTTCAAAATGACACAGACGTGGAGATTTATTGGGAGTTCATTTGCTGACCAGCTATTTCTGTCTAAATACTTTCCCAAAATTTTCCTTTCTTTAAACACTGCCATCCTCACAAGCTCCGCTGTATTGATGTCTGCAGCAACACCCACTGTTGGTAGGAGCAGATAATAAACTGACATATGTCATGACATGCTGGCACTGGGAGTATACTATAGCTGCATTTACAAAAAATAATAGCAACAGTACAATTTTATTTTTATTGTGATAACTGTGGTGAAATTTATTGCAGTGTTAGTACTTTATTGTTTCATTATGCCAGATTAGCTGAGGGAGGTAATTATATCCTTGACATGAAAATGCCTTTAATGTTTTCATTTCAATTTTGCAGTTTATAATATGCAGATTACAGCATTATCATAATTCCATATTGTTACATGTACAATTACATGGCAGAACATTTGCTTGCAGGATAATGGAGCTAATTTCTAATAAATGATTTCACTAAGGATCTTAACTCATTCAGCTCTTGGGTAAATAGTGATGGCAATAAAAATATGCATATTTCTTCATTGTTTTCAAGTGATTCATGCAGGTGTACATTACTTAAAGCCAGGCAGTTCTACAACAAATGGAATACAATAAATTTTATACTAATATTTTCAGCAGTAATTTTCTGCCTTGTAAGGTTTTTCTAGACAACATCCAATCTGTAACAATATAAATGCAACTCTAACGAAGTATAATGTTTATATATGCAAATATGTGTGCATATAGATATATATATACATATATATAGCCCAGATGATTTCATACACCGAAAAATACTTACATTATCTTTTTTAACAGTGTCCAACTTTAATGATCTTTTAACTCTGCAAGAGAAAAATATGGACAAGTTTTATGGTCATCTAGACACAAAGATTTCTGGTAGTAATGTCTATAATCTGTAATTTTAAAGACATTTTCCTTTCTTGTGTTTCACATTTTGTTATACTACACAAGAAAACTAATCTCATCCAAAGCAAATACATTAACTGATTAAAATACTGTGTAACAAAAACGTTGCTTGTTTAAAAGGATAAAGTGTTTGCATAAGAAAATCCAATTCTCCATTTTATACTAGAGATAAAAATCAAGACACTGAAGTGAAATCGCACTGTATATTTGTCTCTTTCTCAAAGACTGTAAACAATGAAAAAAATGCAAAAGCATTATCATTTACATACCTTCCGAGCAAGGGTTGAAATTATTTTGCCATTAGTAGAAATAATGTATTAGGCATTTAAAACACAGGTACAGCCAAGGTGAAAAAAGTAGTTCTTCCCATCATTTTAGCTCTTAACATGATTCAGTGCTACCAGACTATGACTTAACTGGGGAACAGATGCTCTATGTCTTTACAGGTCCCCAAACCATAAGAAACTATTTGCTAGTCTTCTTCACTATACTGATTCAGGAACATGCCAAGCTCTCTCTGCAAAATCTGCTCTGCTGAACTGGATGCCCAGCTGTTAATGGCAACGCTAGGAGAGGAAAGCTGAATATTTATAATACTTTATATCGTACAGCTGTCTTCTAAAGAGCAGTCATCAAAATTTTATTGAATGCAGACTAAATGCTCAAAGGAAAGAAAGGTCAACATAAATTAAGACTATTTTTCCCAGAGACAACTGAAACTTTTTAAGCACATTCCTAAATCTTAACAATAGTTTAAAGCATTATATAAAACAACGAGGAAAAAAATTTAAAATCTTTGTAAGAACAGTCCCCAAGAAACATTATATCAAATTAAACAAGATTTGGAAAATACATCATATTTCAAGAACTTATTTCACAGTTTTCATCTTGGAAAATAATGTTTTGACTTGTGGGGAATTAAGATGACCTCATTCCAAACATATCCTTTTAAAATTTATGTTTCTATTCCAAAACTATAAATTAAAATATTGGAAAAAATAGAATGAAAACACATCTTTGAAATATAACTCAGGTAACAGTCTTATATGAATACTGTTTTACAACTATCTCTATTACAAAAAGGGGACGAGAAGTATTCTGTCTTAAAAAAGCCAAGTAAACAGGTAACATTTAAATTAAAAAAGCGTGTGAACTTCTTGCCAATGGGCAGTCCAAGCTGTAACAGTTTGATGGAAATCTTTACAATGTATTCCTTTTTTAAATAGAAACCCATATTGCTTAAGGAATACAGACTCCATTACATCTTCCACCCCAGTGGCAGCAGAGAAACATTCTATTTATTAATACATCTACTCTGAAAGGATGCTCTAGGGGCCGATGCATTTGCATGTTATACTAAGGCATGTTTTGATGGAAGTTTTTATGATGGGCTTCAAAAGAAGCTGGAAGCCAAACTATAGCAGAATCTGGACTCAGCATAGCTGTAGGATGAAGATAAATGAGAAACTACATGAAAATCCCACTAAATTATAAACATTTAGAAAACTCCTTAAGAGAGAAAGTTGTGGACTGGTCAAGACTATGTTCTTTAAAGTCTGTCGAGTCTGTGTACAGCAATAGAGGTGCAGACAGCCCAAATTTTTCTCTGCTGGCCTGCAAAACCCCTGCAAACACCCTGAGCTTTGGCAGCGAAGAGGCAGCCTCATTCCAGGCAAGCACTTCAATGTTGGAAGGAGCTGCATGGATACAATTTTGGCTTCGGAAGGTCAACTTTGCCTCGCTTTTCCCAATCCACCCTACCCAGCAGCCTGGTTTGCTTGTGGGCTTGTTTTCAATGCTTGTCTTTTTGATGCCATAATGTGAGAAGGTAAATCTCAAAATAAGTTAAAATTTGTGCTCTTAGCCTACACATAGTCCCTGGCTAGGACGACTGAAACAAAATTCATCCAGACATATAACAAAATGGCCAAAGTGTCTTCTCTCAGATCTTTCAAAAGATGAACATGGAGAAAAAACGATATGTGTGCCTAGGTGTAAACAAAATTCCTAAAGTATTGTAGGAAACACCACAGCGGAAGAGCATCAGTTTTAGTTTGGTTTATCTTTTTTATATGGCTGGAAAATCCTTGCTTTGGCTATGGTGTAGAATCAAATGTCAGAGCGTGAACAAGAAAAGGAGAAAGACAAGGCATATGTGGTGACAGTACACAACAACTTATTTACCTGAGTTTCCTACCCTTGAATCGGTAGCCTGATGAGGCTTAATTTATTTTCTTAACTATGCAGAGTATGGGGGCACGTTTATAGCTGGCTGTACAACCTGCCGTGATCATTTTGCCCATAATATGTATCAGGTTAAAGAAGTACATATTACTTCTATAGCATATTGTTCATCCATCATTCCAGGTCATAGTGTCAGTTCCTTGCTAATACTGGGAGACCTTTACTCACTTGAAAAGTGCTTTGATGAAACCACTTATATGAGGAACTGCTTAACCATGAGAGTCTAGGCATGCAATTTAATTTTCTATAAAGAAACGTGGGTTTTTATATTGTTTTTAATTCCACATACACTTAACCTTCTCTTCTTCACAATTCATTTATGAATGAATGCAATGGTAACAGCCACACAGAGATTTAATGCACAAAAACCATAGAGAATCAGGGACTTGATTATATTATTTCATTAAAAATACCCTGGAGAGCATTGTAGTGCATTTTGAGGCCATTTCAGTTAGCTTCCTCTTAAGTTTCTGCTTTCTCTGGGGAAAAAAGAAAACACCTCTATGCTATTTACCTATTGCTTCATCTTCAAAACCTGCCAGCAAAAATACCTTATTAATTGAAAAAGCAGACAAAATACATGATCATTTTCCATGTTCAGCTTAAATGGCAGTTAAGCTCAGTGTGCAGCCAGTGAGAAACAGACTTCATCACCAACAAATCAAAGCTTGTGTATTGGTAAGTGTCCTTTGTATTACTACTGTCTGGCATGATTACTTCAACTTATCATAGACTCACAGTAAGGTTTGGGTTGGAAGTGACCTTAAAGCCCATCTAGTTCAACCCCCTGGCCCGGGCAGGGACACCTTCCACTAGCCCAGGTTGTCCAAGGCCCCGCCAACCTGGCCTTGAACCCTTCCAGGGAGGGGGCAGCCACAGCTTCTCTGGGCAACCTCTGCCAGGGCCTCACCACCCTCACAGGGAACAATTTCTTCCTTCGATCTAATCTAAATCTGCCCTCTTGCAGTGTAAAACCGTTACCCCTCATTCTATCCCTACCCCTCTGATCAAGAGTCCCTCCCCACCTTTCCTGTAGCTCCCTTCAAGTACTGGGAGGCCGCTCTAAGGTCTCCCTGGAGCCTTCTCTGCTCCAGCTGAACCCCCCAACTCTCTCAGCCTGTCCTCACAGGGGAGGTGCTCCAGCCCCCTGAGCATCTTCATAGCCCTGCTCGAGCAGGTCCGTGTCCTTCTGATGTTGGTGACCCCAGAGCTGGACCCAGCACTGCAGGGGGGTCTCACGAGAGCAGAGCAGAGGGGGAGAATCCCCCCCCCTCGCCCTGCTGCCCACTCTGCTCTGGGTGCAGCCCAGCACACAGGTGGCTTTCTGGGCTGCCAGCGCACATTGCTGGGTCATATTCAGTTTTCTACCCACTAACACCCCTAAGTCCTTCTCCTCGGGGCTGCTCTCCATCCCCTCCTCGCCCACCCTGTGTTTGTGCTTGGGATTGCCCCGACCCATGGCAGGACCTTGCCCTTGGCCCTGTTGAACTCCGTGAGGTTTGCCCGTCCCACCTCTCCAGCCCACCCCAGTCCCTCTGGATGGATCCTTCCCTCCCTCCCCTCCATCACACCACACAGCTTGGTATTGGCAGCAAACTCACCGCTGTCTGTGACGCTAACAAAGGTGTTAAACTTCCACTGGTCAAGAGAAAGACTGGCAGAAGTTGGAATCTATGTTAGCTCTAACACAAGTTATCTTTGAAATTGCATAAAGAGCTGTAAACTTGGACAATGTCCCAAGACTATATATCGGCAGCGTAAGTCTTACAGCCTCACCTTACTGGTGTTGAAATTAGCAACATCCTACACATTTTCTGTATTGTTCCCCAGAAGCTCACAGTTAGCAAAGATACACAAGAATCGCATCAGATTTACATGACTATCGCTTGATAAATTGCAAAGAATAGGAGAAATATGAACAGGATTTATTCCCACTGGAGACAACATGTTGAGATACAGCCTGACAGAAAAAGGAGATGGAACATGTCATGCCCTTACCACCGCAGGCCTGCAATACCTCCCCACAGCAGCCTTCCGCACAAAACCCAGGTGTCAAACTCTGCCCAACCAATCCGTAAGGTGGCTCCTGTCCCTCTTCCACCCCCTACCGCAGGCTTTATCCATAAGGTGTGCAGAGATAAACAAACTCCCCCTCGCCTGGGGAAGCCGGGAACAGCCATGTAACAGAAAGTATTACCCATGCCAACGGGCATCGCCCACCCAAACTCCGTCCGGATAATGGCTCTGCCCCAAGAAGCCACCATCTTAAATGTTTCCCGGTCCCATCCAACTACTGTAAGACAGAGCTAGAAACAAACCCCGTCCTTCCCCAGGCAGCAGCGTGCTCCTTCCCTCTCTGGGATAACCCGAGGGGCACATTTCTCCTCAGGGAACAAGCTCGCCGCCGCCCAGGGAGCCCGCAGGCCGCGGGGAGAAGCGCTCCCCCTCCCAGCCTCCCACACGGGCCCTGGCTCCATCGCCCGCCCGCCCCGCTCCAACGGCTGCCAGCCGCCCCTCAGCGGCCGCCCCGCGGGGAAGAGGAGCTTATCCGCTCCGCCGCCACCCCCCGCCCGATACCTACGACATTGCGGCGCCAGGAGCTGCTCCCGCCGCCTTTGCGGATCTCCCGCCGCCGTGCACCGGCCAAACGCCGCCGGCTGGAAACGGCGCTGAGAGGGCGGGACGCGGCCCCGGCAGGGCGGGCGGAGGCGCCGGGCCGGGCCGGGCTGGGCCAGGGGAGCCCGGCGCCCGTCAGGCCTGAGGGGCGGGAACCGACTCGCCGGGTCCCGCTACCCCCACGGTCGGTGCTGGGCAACGAGGGGAGCCGGGCCGGTGGCGGCCTCCCCGCCCCGGGGAAGGTTTGTGCGAGGCCAGCTGGGGCGGGAGGGGAGGTGTGGCCATCCCGGCCCCTCAGGGCTGCGGGGACCCCGGGCAGGGCGGAGGGTCCCCGACGGGCGGGCGGGAGAGTTGATTCCCATCTGGCGGGCTGGGGGAAGGGACTCTCATGTCTTTTGCGTGAGGTTGGATGGTAAATTTTGCCCAAGAAGACCCCTACGCCCACCGGAGAGGGAGGTAATGAGATTCATGTGGTAAAAGTTTCCTCATTTCAGTTTACAGTTGGACTCGATGATCTTAAAGGCCTTTTCCGACCTAAATAATTCCGTGATTCTGTGATTCAGGTGAGCGAGGCCTGAGCGCTTGGGCTCGGCAGTGTAAGAAGCAACGGCACGAAGCTTCCCTGCCGGTGTGTGTTTGCTGTGGGCGGAGGTGAACCTCGGCCACGGACCCGCAGCGGGAAAGGTCGGTATTGCCAAGAAGGGTATGACTTAATTCCTGGTTGGAAGAGGGTTTTTATTTGTTAGAATCATAGCAACTAAAATTCAAAGTAATAGTTAGGCTGTGTCGTCCTCCTATTTCAGCTGAGGCCGGATTGCTCCCCTCTGTCTATTTTGTCTAAAGTGTCATTTGTCCAGTAAAAATTTAACAACCTAAGCCATGGGGCTGCTGGCAGTGCTGTCACTAAGCTATTGCTCACTGGATTTCTGAGCAATGTATTGGCAGCACTTCTTGGCAGAACTGTGGCCCACATAAGAAATATCTCGGTAATGGGAAGTCTAAGGAGTATAAACAGAGTTCACATTTTATAAACTAGTTACTGGAAAATTAACATTTATTCTTCTTTTCCTCCTTGACTTTAACCCCCTTCCATTTTGTGTGTGTAACACTGGTGCTTAATTATAGTGACACCCGTTTGCAGTAACCAGACTGTATCACAGTGTCCCTATGGGGTCCTTCTAATGCCAGTGTAATATTAAAGTGTCAGGCAGGCGGTCTGTGTATTATAAATAGGGTACTTCATCCATGATAAGCGATTATTATCTTTCTTTCCCAAGTGTAAAAGACCTATATAACTCAACAAGGTGCGAGTGATTTAGGCCTCCAGAGTAAAAATCCAATGAGTCCTGAAGGGGACCCTATGATGTCGTTGTCTTGTTGCTGAACTTGAGATATTCAATTTATTATACTGGAATATATTTTCTGAAGTCAACATTGGGTAAAATAATATGAGAGGCTGTTAGACCAACAGTACAACACGATTTAGTGTCCCTCTGTGATGGCCTTCTAAAAACCTTAATCACCCTTGGTAAAAGCAGGAGGCTGCTGTTAAAGTTTACTGGCCATTGGTGAGCAAACAGTATTAGCTACTGCTTTGAATTGTTTTAATAATTTAGAAAAAATGCATTCCATATTTTTTCCATTCATTTACAGTTACATGGGTAGTGTTCTTGTACTTAAAAGGCCTCAGTTGTGCAAAGTTTTATGCACGTTCTTAGCTTCAGACTTACTTATTTCTATTAATTATATTTAGATAACCCATAAAAGTAGAATTGTGTGTTTAACTTCACATACTTGAAGGATTAACAGTTAAAATATTGACTGATTTTACTATTAGCTATATGTTTTATTGAGTTACAACTGTAAAAACAGAAAACAAAAGCCTGTTCTGGTATGGGTTGGCACCAGAAAAAAAACATGTAATCAATTCAATAATGATATCACTTTTTTAACACTGAATGTTATATGGTGTTTATGCCATTACGCAGTGTCTCTGCTGAAGCTGTGTAAAGCTACCCAGTTTTCCAGTGAAATCAGAATTGGCATTTTTTTTTCCACCTTTGCTATTGCTGGTGAACTGTAGCAAGAATGAGAGTGGCACTGGGAGCAAACCAGTGGTAGGTGTGACATGTTAATTAATTTATCATTGTGACAAATTATACTAAGCATAGAAATAAAGTCATGAGAGGCAACAAGTGAGCTTCTTCACAAATTCTCCCATTGTTTCTGTCACTTTAGCTAACGTGGCAAGAGTAGAGATTCTAGTGAAAATGTGGTAAGGACAAGTCCTAGCGGTTTATTTCTAAACAGGGATAGCAATGGCTTGTGTGACACTTACCTTGAAAATTTGTTTTTATGCTTTCAAATAACGTGACTATATAATCATTGTGATATCAAATATCTGAAATTAAAATAAAATACAATAAAATGAAACTTTTTGCTGCCAGTAAAGAATAAATTGTGAATAATAAATAGAGCTCAAGCTATTTTTGTCTGTGGATCTTATGGTGCTTACCTGTAAGTGTAGATAAGTATTCCCATCCCAGATTTAGAGAATGGAAAATATATGATCTAGATGTTAGGATAATTTGTGCTGGTCTGTGTTTCAGAGGACAAAGCACAGGCATTATTAAACAGGCGAGACTAACAAATTCTAACTGTAATTGTATTCTTCACAGAATGGCCAGCAGTCCTGACAATAACGCATCCCTCTCCGTTCAGAAAGTCACACGCTCAGAAAGTTCCCAAGCAAGGAAGTCCCAGCATGCGGAAGAAGCAATCTTTTACATGAACTGCCGAGCAGCTTACCTAACTGTTTTAAAAAGCAGTTTAGAAAATATTAAATCCAAAGAACAACTCAGTTTAGGTAATGACTAGATATTTTTTTCCCCGTGACTATTGTGTGTGATGATTACAGTGGGTAGTTTACAGTCAGCAGTTCAGTGGTGAGAGTATCCCAATGCATAAACTCAGTAACTGCTTTAAGGAATTTACAGTAGTTTTAGATAGCGTTCAGATTTCAGGTGTTGGTGGCTGTGTATTTGAAGACATTTTCATCATTTACCTGTTATAAAATATGTTGCACAGTGTTTTTATCAAAGTTTATAGAAGTTATCATTCCTCAAAGTTTTTAATTTTACTCAGATCCTTGATTTTTGATGCTAGGTGTTGGATGACTTATGGAAGTGGGAATAGTATACAGCGCTTTTCATCTGTAAATCCTTAAACTTGTACTGAATTACAGTGTTCATGTAGATGAAAATTAAAAGTTTTCGTTTTGTCGTCCATTATATGTTTGTGTATAAGTGGTATTGCCATCTGCAGTACAACAGGAAAAAATATCTTTGAATGCTTCAGAAGGTGTTAGTAGATACTGAAAGCTGTGGAGCTTAACAACATTTGTTTTGAAAACCTATGGAATTTCAAAGTTCCTTGCATGAAATTATTAGGAAAGTTACAAAAGCTTATCTGAAAAATGGTAGATAGGGCTGTGTATTGGAAGTTAATTTCTTTATGATATATCTTAGTGACCAAGTAAGATAAGGAAGGAGTAAGATAAGACTGAGTAATAACCTGTTCCAGTTGTGAAATAGGTTTCACTATCCCAGGTAAAATTTCTCAAGCAAATACAATACCAACTTTGCTATCTCTTGGAGCTGTAGGATTGTGTACTATGTCTTACCATGCTTGGGATTTGGGGTTTTTTTATTTTTTCTTTCTTACAGCATTTTTGTCCTTTCATGAAAAAGTTTACTCATGGTTGTATGTAATAGCATGGGATAGTGTTAGGAAACTCATGAAAGTGTCTTTCAGTCCGATCTTCTACCTGGAGTTTTGTGATGTGAACATCTTAGCTTGCTTTATTAGAAAAAATGTTTCCAGCTCACATGGTTGATAGAGAAAGCATGAGAACATAAACCTTCAGTTAGATAAAGAGAACCAAAACATATCATTAAAAAAAATAATGATTTTTATTTTGTGGGTTTTGGGGTACAGCTCAAAATGCATTTGGGATTGGTGGTAGTACACGTTGCTTTCTCAAGTCCTCCTCATGGATTATGATGCTGATAAAGGGTATGTGTGTTACAGCACTGCAGTCGTTTGTAATAAAAACCCCAAGCAATGGGTTAAAGGCAAAAACATGCTAAGCTATCAAATAATTTAATTATATCATAATTCTAGTGACTGTAATTTTTTTTTTTTTTGCTTATGTGAGGAAATATTTCTCACTAATGGCTGCATTGCCAGTGCCATTGGAAACCCCCACTATAAAAGCTGAGGGTACTTCTCTGCTGCACTTGATTGAGCTTCTTTCCCTACACCAGTACGTGAAATTCTACCCATTAGCACGCATGTTCTTTCAGCATGTGACTTAGTGTTATCCAGGCTTTCAGCTGTAACAAAAGTGCCTTTATAACATCCTAATGATAGTTTTGGATAATCTGGATTTTAAGATGGGAGTGGTGTGAACAAATGTTATCTCTTTTATATATGCTTTGGCTTTCATCTCTATCCATATGCCACTTCACTACATAGCAAGTGTTTGAGCATTTTGGTTTCAAGGTCAACTCAGAAAGGAGAATTAGTTGCTCAGGCTCCCAGTCTTTTCAGAGATATTTAAGAACTTCTTTCAAAATTTGTAAGCATTGAGAGTTATTATAGACTTATATTGCATCTTAAGTAAATTCTGGCATTTATCAAATGAGTGGTGCCAGTGTTTAAGCATTTCTTGTTACGTGATGTTTGGGTAATATTCTAAACTGTAAAATATTAGAGATTGAAATTTTATTTGTAGGAGCTTTACTTATACACAAATAGTAGCTTCATTTCCTGTGTTGTAGTATTACTTAAGGTATTTAGCAGAATCAGTTTGTAAAGACATATAAAAGCTGCAATCTAATTGAACTTTCAGAAATACAAGCTTGGGAGGCATGTAGGGTATGGCAAGTGCTGATCTCCCTGGATGTATAAAAATACAGAATTGTCATCTATTCAAAGGATACTCTGTTAAATGTAAGTGAATACTGTGCTATATTGACATTTCTGGGAACTCGGCTATCCATGTAAACAAACACACAGAGTAACTGCCCTTTCTTGGCTGACCTTGACATTGAAATCCTTAAACAATTGCTATGTGCCCAAGTGTTGCGTGGATAAAGCTCTAAGATTTGGTGTGTTCTCCTGACTCCGCTTGTAGAGGTGACAGAGCAGAAATCTTTATTTAGTCCTTGGCATTCAATCGGAGATTAGCAACAAAGGTGTCTGGTTTTGTTTGTTTGTTTTTATGGTGACACAGTTGCCTATGGAGAATTGTAAGGATGGCACCACCTCATTTCACAGATGCTACTGAACTGACTTGGTCACTGGTCAGCTGGCTAAAAATCAAGCTGCCGGCCTAGGCAGAGATGAAGATCTCTTGTGTTTCCTTAAAAAACTTGATTATATGGGAAGATGTAAAAGCATCCCTCCATTTTCAGATAGACTGTGCATTTGGATTTAATTTCAATTTAACATAATACCTTCTTCACACTGAAAACTGATAAAAGGCTGTTTTCACTATAGACTTTTAACTAGATCCAGCAAATTAATTTTGAAGAATGCCAGGTGTAGGAGCAATGTGACTCATTGCATGTGTGGTATTGGCTGTTGGTCTTAACAGTGTATGTCTGTTGGTATCATTTTTCCTTTACATTTGAAATTCATGTCATGTAATTTGAATTGGTCAGTTCAAATGTATAGTTGTGACATAAAATATTGTTTAAGATAGATTCTACACTAGATCTCAGGCCTTGGCAGAGTAAGTGGAAAGACTTATGTGGATCTCAGTAGAAATGGGATCTAATAATGTGCAAGCTTACAAATAATAAGTTCTTGATATTAAGGCAGGGGATATAGACAATGGGCTGAATTTTACACTTGTCACTTGAGGAGACTGTCTTTGAGTTAATGGATATTTTGCTTAAATAATAGTTTGAACCCATTAACTTTCTTTAAGGGAGACATCCCTTGAGTTTAGTAGAACAGTGCACACTAGTAAGTGGAAGCTGCAGATCCAGAGCCTTTAAGCAAAATAATTCATGTGGTATTGTGTTATAAAAAGTCACAGACTGCTCTCTGGCTTCTTCCTTTTTCTGTAGAAGAAAATGGGTGTGATTCTCAGCAGTGAGGCATACATCATCTCGGTGCTGGATCATAGTTTGCGAGGGATGATCTAGGATGCCCGGCACTGCCTGTTTGATGACTCCTTTCAAAAGAATATGTGAGTGAGCTCATCTGCCCCTCAGGCTGCTTGAACCTCTCTGGTACAAACTGCAGAATTCAAGGCCAGGGAAGGTCACAGTCAGTCTGTATCAGTAGAGTACAAGATTAAGACTATAAGCAAAATTATCCTTCAGACCCGCTCTTCCCTTGGATGGATTGGGTTTTAAAAAAAAAGTCTGAACATAGAAAGTGATTAAAGGATGTTTTGAGAAAACTTCTTTACTGACAGCTGGTATATATAGTTAATACTGTGTTTTATTGTTCAGTACTTCAACAGGCTGGAAGAAATCCATCTCAGAAGACAGTTAATAAATACTGGACTTCACAAACGACCACACTGAATTTTGATGATTTTTGTACTATTTTAAAAAAAGAAAAACCGGCTACAAAAACTGAATTGCTTGAAGCATTTGGAAAAATAGACACAGATAACACTGGATATATTTTACATGATGAACTTTATAAAATTCTTACAACGGTAAGTATCAGCAGAAATTAATTATCCATCTTTAACCATTAGTAAAGAGTTTGGAAATTAGATGGTAAAACTATTCTGAATGTGTAAACACACATTCCTGATCAAAAGAATCAGTAAGTAATTCATGTTTTTTTTTATTCTTCTGCAATTTGATGTCTAATTTTCTGTGGTTATCTGATGTTTTCTCCATTTTTCCCCTTAGAGTCTTGCAGTTGATAACCTGTCTCTCCCTTTCAGCAATTGTGCCTTGAAGGTGGAAGCTGGCAGAAAAATTTTTTTTCATATTTTCACAGATGCTTTGTTGAAACTCTATCTATACTGCAGTGGAGCCACAGAAAGGGAAGCACGTGTCTCTCCCTTGGTTCAGTTCATGCAAATTCCTCTATTCTCTACAGAGCCCCTCGGCAGCCCGTTGGGGTTATGAACTTTTACTGAGAGAATTAATGACATACCTTTGCTCCACTCATAAGTTGTTGTCTTTTAAAAAATAGTATTTTTATGTTATACATAAAATATTAAGGCAGTGCTTTAGTTTTATCACAGCTGTGATGTTCTGTCATGCCAGTGACCTCCCTGGATCTTATAGTTAGTTCATTGGGGTCTTAAAGTAAACTGTGCTAGGGTAAGTCAATACTTTGGTTAGAGATTATGCATTATCAACCCAAATAATGGCTTAAAATAATGACATTAAAAGATATCTGGAACTTCTTACTTAGCTGCTGAATAGCCACCGTATTTTTAGGTTTCATTGTATAATCTGAAAGGATAGAAAAGATTTTTATTTTTTTTTTAAATAGCAGCTGAGATTTTTATGATGATAGGAGATTGTAGGAGATGGAACTTTAAAGAAAACACTAGTGAGAGTATGTTAGAATGATGAGTGTTGGCATGATTAAAATCCAGGTCCTCTGAGGATCTGCAAAGCAAGGAAACCAAACCCCTGAAATGGAACAGCCTTCCAAGTTGGTCTAGGGCTGATGCTCTGACTTTAAACTACATAGACGGACGTCATAGATGATTACAATGATTTTCTTTCTCTGTTCTGTCAGGTTCTTTGCTCTGTATAGCCGAAAAACCCACTCCTTCATTGTACAAGCTGATCATCTTGCACAGCACAAACACTAGAGAGCAGTAACAATTAAAAATGGACCAGTAGCCGAATTCTAGTAGAGTGCTCAAAAGTGAGAAAACAAATGTAAGGAAATGTGGAGGAGAGCAAACTGGGACAGAAGGAACAAACAATTTACATACTATATTTGTTGTGGTTGACCCAGTAAAACAAAATTACTTATTTACTTCAAACATGTGGCAGAACTTTCAATCCTTGTTCTGCATGAACAAAAAGATATAGTTGCAATGGTAAGGAAGTATTTTTTGTATAACGAAAGATGATAGTAACAGATGTTTAGTGCTACTGTAGTTATGCCATGAAGAGCTATAGACTGTATTGTTAGATAAAGTCAGGGTAGGGCTTTATATAGACCCAGGCTGAAGAACTTGCTAGATGTGCCTGCAGTAGCAACTGGTGCTGTTCAAAGGGGGAAGGATCAGGACTGGATTTGTTGCAATCCACTATGTCTCTGGGACCATAATGTCCACATCACCTGTTTACCAACAGTAAAGTTTGCATTAGTTTTCATCCCAATTTTATATATATTCTTTATATATTGCTGTGTCATTGCTAACAGCCCTGTGCATCTGTGTAGAGGAAATTGCTGGAGGACCTTGTGGAAGACATGCTTTTTTCCTGAGAGAGGTACCTGGTGTCCACCTGGCAAGTGGGGCTCTCAGATTGGTGTTCTGACGTGCAATTCAGACTTGGTTCCAAAAGGCATGAAATTGTTTTAGCTTCAGACTAATGATTCCAAGTAGAGATAGGTGTAAGGCAAATCCATGCCTGGAATAACCTTTCTAGTGAACTAAACTGCAGTTGGAGACAGGTATAATGGGGTAGCTCAAGTAAATAAGTGAAACTAACCATTATGAAGTTAGCTCTTGGTTGCTAGCATGCTACAATGTAAGTAAGAATGACTGAGCACTGGGATTCCTCAGTTTATGGAAGATTTTCTGAAATTCATGTAAGTCATTCATGGTAGGTTTCCAGAAGACACCGCAAAATTGCATAAGCTGGTGCAATTCATCTGTTCAGTATTTAGTAGCGTTGTAGGGACATGATTCAAATAAAAATCCATTTAAATCTAATCCAAGGTAAGATTCCCTGAAAGGATATTAAAAGAATATTTCTTTGTGTTTTTATTAACGTGTGCTGTAGGTGAACAGCATTCTTGATTAGGAACCCAAACTGAGGGTTTTTTTATTTCAGAGAGGTGAAAAAATGACTCTGGATGAAGTGAGTACCATTACTAAACAAGCTGATTTTAACTGTCGTGGCAAACTTGACTACAACAAGGTACGTTAAACAGAGTGATATTATTTGTTCTTGTGTTATTGATTTCATGTTATTGGCAGTATTAGCATTATCAAATACAATACAGACCACCTCCATGTGTTGGTCTATTCATGACCTTACCTCAGGCCCCCGTCCAGCTGCCCACGTACTGGAGCGTGGGCTGGTACATACAGCTCTAGCTATTATCCTTGAAAAGGTTATTTGCTGCAAGTGAACTTAATGTGTTAGGCAGAGCCTAACAGTAAGCATGAAGCCTAACAGCATGTGTGAAGGTAAGAGTTAAAGGAATAGCAGGATAAAGATGATAGTTGGCAGCAAACATAGCTAATCGGTACGAGTTGCTATGTCTCTGACATTTCATGATTTTTTGTGTGTGGGACATTATCATGTATGCTGAACATCTGATTTTCAGGATGTAACACCTTATCAGTTTTTCTGACATAATTTCTTAAGTTTTGAACTGAATAAACAGTCCAAAAGATTTGTACATCCATATAGTTTCATAGGAGAAAAAGAACCCCCTATTAAAAATCATGTTAAAAAAAAAATATCAGTCTTCAGATATCTAGAAATAAATATAAATCACCTCTTGGGTTGAAAGTCGCGCTTAATTTTCATTCAATATTGGACCTTCTCGTTGAATCGTGGCTCCATTTTACTGTGTCACTTGAGTGGTTGCTCCGATTAACAAAAATGAAAATTAATATTGTGCTTTAAGAGAAAATGCATTACATCTATTGATATGTCCTTTCCTTACTAATGTTACATTTTAATCCTTAAAACTGTGAGAAAGAATGTTCCACTTAACAGATTAGTTTTCTTTAAAGTTTTGTGACTTATACATGACAACCAGTGAGCAGTGCTGCAGGACTGCACGAGAGAAGCTGGAAGTTGATAATCGATTGAAGCAACAGCAGTTTGGAAGTCAAGCTGAAACTTCCTCTGAAGGGATCACAGTGCCAGTATCAAAACCATCACCAAGAATCTCGAGGAAAACTGATCACAAACTAGCACCAACAAAAGGTATTTATAGTTCATATTGGGAGTTTGCATTCTGTTGGAGTTCATGCTCTGGGTCAGTGAAAAGCTGAGTCTTTAATTTTTTTCTCAGATTAGTGAGGATGTTATTGACTAATATAAATTTATACTGTGACAATTGCATAATTGTCTCAGTAGAATATCTGACCTCTGTGTTCAAACAGACTTTGGCTGCGTCTATGATTGGAAGCTCTCAGATTCTTAAGAGTGAGTGTTGTTGACTCTCACGTGACAGTCCAGAGGGAAGAGAGAAAATAAATGCTCAGATGTTGCAACACAGCAAGTTATTTCCTTCCCAGATCAGAGATGAAACCTTAAACATTTATCAATAAGCAGTCTGTTTGTTTCAATTATCGAGGCTACTTTTCAAGTACAATCAATATGAGAGTTTAATTTTCTTCCTGAAGTTACAAAGATACTTAAAAACCTTCCCAAACTGGGAAAAGACCACAGGCTAACAGACTGCCAAGGTACCATGTGTAAAATACTCACATGTAGTGTGTTCTGTTTAAGTTGCTTCAATTCTAGGCAATACTGAAGAGGTGCAGAGATGACAAAACAGTGATGAAGACTGAGTTTGTGTAGCTAAATCAACAATTGTACTGGCAGAGTTGGCCCAACATAAGGAACCAGAAAGTAAAGGCTTGGAAGTAATTGTATTGGGCAGCTGTGCATAAGTGATGTGCTGTCTGGCAGGGAAACTACATTGTCCTGAAAAGAAATAACTTTAAATTAGAAGCAGGTTAAACCTATCCACTCAGGACAGATTTACCTTGATTCCAAGGTAAATGGAATCATGTGGTCACAATTTCTTGCCCTTCAGGCAGATTTGATGCCAGGGTTCTCCCATCATATGCCCATTCACCTGGGATGTACAGTCGGGGAAGTAAAGATGTTTTGCTAATGAATTATGAAATGTTACATAATTATAAGGGAAGTCGGCTCATCTGATTGAAGTTCTTGTCATCCAGTTTTCCTCTGTGTGCCTATAAATGTAAGGCTTTATGATAAATTGCACTAGGGGTGGGTTGAAATAATGTCACTGTAACTAAATATCTGTGTTTATAGGAGACAGCAGAACTCCTTCAAGACCCTCATCAGCTCAGAGTTGCAAGGCATCCATTTCTACCACTCTCAGCCTGGGCGCCAGTAGCAACAGAAGCACAAAGCTAATTGAGCCAGACACGATGAAGGTAGCGTGTAAGGTAGTCCTACTGAAATTATGCTGTTTTCCTCTAGGCACATATGTTATTGCATTTTAAATAAGAAACCGTTTTTCTCTGATTTTTCGCTTATGTTTTATTAATAGTTTGTCAAGGGCAGCTATAAACTACCAAGAGGTTTCTTGCTACGTATTATTATTAACATTTTTATATACTGTTGGTTTTGCTGACATCTAGTTATTGAAAATAATTTTTCAGGTGTGAAGGTTTAATAGAACAAAGTGTGTTTTTTTTATAAATGAAACCACTGTTGGATAAAACGTTTAATGACTTTTTGAGAAATTTAGAATTTAATAATTTATTAGGTTGGTGAGAACTTTAAATGTGTAAGTAGTCTGAAAGATTGTGTATCATAAACCTTTATATGAAAGGTAATTGGAAATAAATAACAGATCTGTGAGCATATTCAGTTTGTTGGGCATTACTTTGTAAATATATGCTGTAGCCTGAAAATATTGATTTTTAGTTAGACTAATATGTTCTATCAGTATTTTCTTTTAAATAAATCACTCATTCAATATAAATTCCTGTGGGAGAAAGACAACAAAGTCACTTTGCTAAGTCAATATTTGTAGAGTGTTAATATTGATCTTCTTCCTTTGTTTTCCCTTTCTTGACTGAACCTTTACTAGTTTTCTTTCAACAGAAAATAATAGCTGTAGAAATATAAAACATTAACTGGAAACTGCTAGGATACATTAAAAATGTGCACCTTGAGACTCCTGTATAAAAGGGAAAAAATGGTTATGACCACATAGTATAACTGCTGCTAGAAAACGGAACTGATTGTTCTCATGAGTTACATTTTTGTTTCAAATAACAACTCTGTATTTGTTATTGAACTCCAAAGTCCTTTATATCTTGGGCATTGCTATACAGTGACATTTGTTCTATATTAAAATTTAAAAACATAATCTCGAAGGAATTTTTTGCAGTCTGTTTAGGTATCTGGACCTCCATGCAATTTAACCTGCAATTTCACCTTGTTCAAACATGATATGTAGTATATAAAAACCATCGCACAGTTTCCCAATATTGGATTCCTCTTTCTTTGTACAAGCTAGTAAGAACTGACTGGAAAAAAAAAAAAAGCAGCTGCAGATATTGATTCCTATTGATTAGCATCATACAAAAACTGAAATCAATCAATAAATGTGAAAAGGTGTAAGTAGAACTACTAATTTTTTTTAACCCTAACTATTAAGGGCACAATGTCAAAATCAATGAATAAATACAGAGTGATTGATTTGTGGTGTGGCTCAGAATCCAGCACTCAAAAATTCTTATTTATCTTATATTCAGAAATATTTTTTTTTCTGCAGTTCACCTGTCTTTTTGGGACAGTAAGAAAATATGGCCATCATGAAGTTTGACCAATGCCAACTTTTCATTTCTGATAGAACAAAACAGTGAAAGTCAAAACATGGTGAAGGTCTAAATATAAAATCGTATAGAAAACATGGAATGTGTTCATAGGACATTCTTCCATGTGTTTTCTTTTTGCCAGTGGAGTTTTGTGACATGTTCAGAGCCATATAAATAAATTTGGGGACAAAAATAGAGAAGTGCGACAGATGTGTATAAACAACATGCTGACCTGTTGGGCTTCAACTGTAGCTGAATCACAATTCATTAAAAGATGGCTAATGGAGATCTTAAATTTCTGAAAGTATTCTTTGTGTTGGTTTTAGTCAAGACTGGAAGACATTAACAAAAAAAAGCAGTGTATCATGTTCTAAAACCTTTCTGCATTGGGCAGCTAAATTATCCCTGCTAAAGAGTCTTACATTTGTATTCTGCTCTACTGAAGTCAGCGAAAGACCTGTACACACAGTGGGTAACAAAAGAAATATCTGAGAAAAGTCTTTTTGCCAAAAGAAACAGTTATAGGCTCTCACTCATGTCTGTGAAGTAGCCTCATGCAACTGAACTAGTGAGACTTTTTCTGTCCGTAGTAGGGAATGGCTTTGTACAAGACAGAGTGTTGAACTGAAGTTGTCTGCTTAATCGTAGGAACAATTCCTCTCGCAAACATTCCTTTTTATTTGGAATTATGCGTGATTGTGTGGACAATTTCAGTAATAACTTAACTTGTAATAGCAGTGGAATGCATTATTTGGGCAGGGACAGCACTGGCAGCAGCAGGTAGTACCTAACATTTCTTTATGATTATCATTTTTAATACAAACATTTCCCACTGTGTTAGCTACTATTTGGCAACTTTTGTTATGCTTTGAAGTGACATACTAAAATCGAACCAGAAAATTGCCTTTTAGCTTCCCAAATTTACATACCTGTTTGTAATTTGACATAGGTAATTTAGAGAGTATAGCACCACCTTACGCTCTCTGCAAGCATAACAGTTTAGTATTTGATTCCTAAAGCAGTCAGACTTTTTGCTTGCTGTTGCTCACATCTTAACCTGCATATTGTTCCTTGAGGTATTTTCCCTGCTTACTTGCATCGTTTGATGTACCTGTTGTAACAATGCCCATCTGAATGCAAAACTGCAAAAATGTAGTCTTTCATCTGAAGTAACAGCTAGAAAATAGAAGGTAAACAGGACAAAGCACCATGGACTATCTGTGAGATGATGGTTTGAAGACCACTGCCATCGTGAGAAAGGGGGAGTTGAATGTGGCTGTTGGAGTAAGTTTTGCACGTGAAAATTGTCACGGTATCTTTTTGAATAGTTATAGCACATTTGGACTGCTGTTTAAACTTACATTATGCATTCTTCTTTCTCAGAGAACAGCCATATTGCTTCATTAGCAGACCTTTTGACTTTGATCTTTGTGAAATGTCGTTAATTTTTCAAACAGTTTGTAAGGTCTTAAGCTTAGAGACTAAATGAGCTAACCAGTTATGTCAGCTGTGTCAAGTTTTAAGGAAAAAAACTCGATTTACTGCACATGGACTTTAGAAGAAGTTAGGAGTCATGCAAGTATTGGAATTAACAGTTTACTGAGAATGGAATAGTACTAGAAGTGATTTAACAGACTAAACTACATATTCGAATTCTAGCACTGATTTACGTTGACTCTAATGTTAATATCAACTCCCATTATCCACTTGTTTGTCTGAGAGAACCCTATCTGTTGCTCGACGTTTAACCCTCACTGTTTAGTCCCAGTAATGTTTTGTCTCTGTTCACTTCTTTCATAATTATTTTTTGTGATTGGACCCTTTTTGCTTATCCTGTCACTAGAAATCTAGTTTCATGGATAAAGATCAGTATAAAATTTTTAGGTGGCCTTGTTAATTAGGTCCATACCACTGCATAAAAGGTGGCCAGGGACTGATTTCTGACTCGGTGGACCAAGTAGCTTAGGTAGCTCTGCTTCCCCAAGGCTTAGGCCTAGCACCCTCTCAAGCAGATTGTGTCCACTTTAAATGGCACTTGGCTTGCTTTTTTTTGCTAGAACCCACGTGGTAGTGTTGTGGGTTTACGAAATTCTGTTTTCCAGTGGTGTTTACAATCTTACGTCTCTGCATCCCAACCAAGAATACGTGTTACAAGCTGTAGGGTGGGTCATGGCATGGAGTGTGCAAGGCTATAAAACCTGATGGATTGTAGGTCACAGGAAAACACATCCAGTGCAGTTATATGCATATTTCTTTTTGAAAGCAGTGCCTGAAGTGAAAAACCCTTTGAAGTGTGTACACATTTTTAAAGAGTGCTAGTTGTAGTCATCTGAAACTGCACCATGGAGTGAGCTAACAGCTAAACAGCATGGGGGACAGGTATGGGGTTGAACGCTTCGCCGTGCTTCTTGCTGGCTTTTATTTCACAGCGTAGATGTAGCTGGTGAGATGAGATCGTTGCTCCTCTAAGAGCACACTGTTCCCTCTGCATCTCTGATGGCAGAGAAGATAGATTTCCACAAAGGTCCCAGATCCAACATGTTATCTTAACTGGGAAAGATTATGGGAGATTAGGGGAGGAGGGGGACTTGGATATTAGTTTCCATCAGGGATTGGATGTCCCACTTTCTTTTAGATAGCTTAGTTGATCTTTGTCTTTTTGATAGCCTGTGCTCTGAGGAAGTGTGTTTAAAGTCTTTTAGTCTTTTAAAGTCTCTTAGGAGTTCGTTAGCAAAGTCTTAATTTTCTCTAAAAATCCCAAACCTCTGACGAACAGCGCAAAGTTGCAAAGTATATAGTATTTGTACTAAAAGTATTCCATATTGTATATGCCGGTATGCAAATATAACTAGCAGAATTTGACATCTCAAATTGGTATGATGCATAATGCTACTGAAATTATTGGGGTACTGAGGCTGAAATAAATGTTGCTTTTAGATCAACATCTTTGCTAGGACAGGGTAGTTTTACCATAATAATAAGTAATTTGAGATTAAAATAGTTTCCAGGTATGCAAAATTTGGACGTCTCAGTATTTATCCACATTCATGTTTTCAGGAGGATATATTTTTATTCCTTTAGTGTGAAGATTCTCTTCATAGCTGAGTTTGTGCTGTTTGGGTGAAACTTATAAGAGTAATTCTGAGGCAGAAAATGGAGTGAAAGATAGTATTAGATTCTGCAGTCTTTCTATGCCACACAGGTGGTGAGTTTTCTCAAAGTACATCTCTCTCTTCACTTTGATTAATTTATAAAAAGTTCTTAAAGCAGAAAGGAGTATAATGAAGATTAATTTGGTAATGTTTGAATGAGAAATGTTTAGTATGGAGGAGTCGATCCTGTTCTCACAGAAATCAGTGGCAAAGCAGTGGCACAGGACTGAAGGCTCTTTAAATCTAAGTCCCTGAGAAATTTATATTCTTAAGAAATGTAAAATTCTCAATGGGAAGATCTAAACTCAGGATCCGAACTGCATGTAATACCAAGTGTACGTACAGTAGCAAAGTCCAGTTCTTGCCTGACACCTTTAGGTCATTGACTGTAAAGTACCATCAACTGAGAGTGAATGTGTTGTAATGAGAACTGGCTCTTAAGAGGAGAAATGAAATGTAGCACTGGGGTCAAGACTGGCCTTAGACCGAGTTAGCAGTCAGCCTCCTCCTCACTGGGAGTTGCATGCAGACCTGCTCCATTTTTTACAAGTTCTCTTCTCAAATCTGTGTTAGGTTACCGGTGACTCTGAACACCAAGCATAGGTACAGCCACCTGGGCAGAGCTCTCTGCTAAGATTACACTGAAAGATTCCTTCTGCTAGGCTCTGCTCCGAAACATCTTCCATTGCTAGGAAAGTAACTAGAAATCATGGACTTAATCCAGACCAGGGAAGGCAAATCAAGAATGTCTTCCGTTCCTCAAGACATACAATATGTCTGTAAGGACTTTATTTTTATTTTGCTAAAGAAATATCATTCAAATGATATTTGAAAATGAAAATTGGGACTTGCTGTTTTTAAAAAATAAAACATTTGAAGCATGTAGCTGTTTTAGCATCTCGGCGAAATCATGGCTTCTCTAGGAACCATATTATTCACAAATACAGTGGTTTTCAGTTTATATCTTTCCAATAGCTCTGAGAAAAGTCAAGAACAACCACTTAATTTGACCTGTACTTGTGTTTGTGATTTGTCTGAGTAAATAACTCCTCATTGTTCAGCTAATCAGTTATGTTCTTTGCTTGATTGGCTTAATGGAACTAATCTAGCAAAATTTCAGCCTTTCAGTGGTAAATCACACAGTTCAGAGAATTTCATGAGTTCAGTTTGCTTCTTTATGGCAATTCAAATTTAATTTCAGCTATTTGAGCACTGGGGTATTCTGTATGTTTTTCAAGCATTTTTCAGAAGTGAAACAGTGTTACTAACTGCTCCACAAAAAATGACTACAAAAAGGACTATTGGAGAAAATTAATTTATAAAAAAAAAAAGAGTAGATGATCAGTGCTGTATCTTGTAGTGTATTTTATGCAGGATTTATTACATCATCAAATTAATATATTTCAGAGAAGGCACTTTTATCTTCATCAAAGATCAAGGCAACATCTAATAGTTGCTTGGTTTCAGGAATGGCACTGTGCACAGTCCAAAGGATGCTTCTACTTAGAAGAAGATGGCGAAATCGTTAGTCACAAGTACAAGCTGAACTTACCTCAAAGGTCTACAGTATGTATTACCATCAAGCCTTTAAACATTCGTCAGGTAGAAGGTAAATGTACTTGTATTTCTTTGGAGAATTTTCCTCTATAAAAAATATTTTCTCTTCTGTTGATACATCTCTCCCTTTCTCACTTGCAATATTTCGCAAATGCGATATAGCAATACTTTTCTCTGTTGACAGAGTCCTATTAAAAATATAACTTAACTTGTCACACCATATTTTCTGCTGTGTCATTTTGTGCTCACTGCCTGGGCAGTCCATTCTCTTTCTCCCTTTAGTCAGCCAACTCCTTAGGTTATTTTTGGCCATAGATTTGTGAAGTTTCTTATGACAAAATTCAAGTATTAGCACTGTTATCAGTGTCTTTAAGGTGTTAATGTACTTTGTGGAAAACAACAATACAAAATTTAGTGAATATTCTCCACCTCAGATACTTTTGTAAATACTTAAAATAGGTTATGGCCTTTTGTGGCAGTATGGTATCTTGATGTTTTGATTGTGAATCTTGTCTGAGGGATTTATTGCTTAGTTTGCTTATTTTTTCATCTTAAAAGAGTGAAGCCCAGCATTAGAGCCACCTGAAATTAGACAGCATTTGTGCTCCTTTTTTCCAAATGCTATTGGCTTTATTCTCTCCAGTGATTTACCAAGGAGCTCTATCTAGTTGCTATGTTGGAATTATTTTTTCCCCAAGTAGATTATTTCCTCTCTAATCCTGTGAAACAGAAGCCATTAGATCCCAGAGATGTTTTAGAGTGGACTGGCTGTTGTGCTACAGGCTGGTAATTGACTCTGGTTGAGGTTGGTAATAAAATCTTCACTGCAAATAATTGACAGACAGTAGTAATTTTCCACTTACTACCTGGCTGAAATGGGAAGCTGATAAACAGACTTCTAATGATGAGGAAACATGGTCCAATACAAATAGATTTGAGTAACAGAATGTCTTAGTGTTCAGCTCATAACTTCTTTTTTCATGTGGCACCCTCTTAAGCTGTGCCTAGAATAGTTCTGCTGCAGGATTGTCCAGACACTCTGTGTAACCAAAAGAGTACTTGTCTTTTGTAAAAAAAATTCTACTTTTGCATGTTACTATATAGAAATATCTTTGCGGGGTTTTTTGTGACGAGGAAGGCATAATATCGGTATGTAAGGATTCATGTTAGCAGAGGAATTACTTTTTTATGAGAAATGAAAAATATTCTCAAATTTTTAAAAAAGTTGTGTGGTACGTAGCCACTCTTTAGTATTCTTGACTCCTAACTGTAGAAGAACTAAGCCCCTGCATTCATTTTGCTGTGTTCTGATTAACTTGAAGGCTACTTAATAGCTCATTGATTAATTGCCCTCAGGAACTGAGCAGCTACATGAAACCAAAGGGATTCAAATGGCATCTAGTCAACATACCTAAGACCGGGCCTCCATTCCAATCCAACCCTAGAGAGATAAATCATACATGATCAGACAAACAAATCCTATGTGATGCCATGTAGGGGGATCTTGCTATTTAGATCTTAAAAATGATTGAAACTTATACTTCTGAGATTTACATCTTCTGGTATCCCTAGCTTTTGCACATAGTCTGGATTTTCAGTCAAGATGTGTTTAACAATATTTTACAGAACATCAGAAGAGAATATGATATAGTTTTGTTAACATCCTTAACTACAAATATCTAGTAGCCTTAGTATAAAGAAAAGTAGTAAATGATAAAGTGGTACTAATGGTAGGAACAGTGAAATAGCTTCCTTAAGTACCAAAGGTTTTTGTATTAGAACTGTTAATAGTAATCATTATCTGTGAGACAGTCACAAGACTTGGAACAATTTCTCTGATTGGCCTAAATAGGAAGGAAATCCCGATAGCATAGAGTGATTTTTTTTTTTTTTTTCCATCTTACATTAACAGGGATCAATATTATAAATACCATGGAAATATCTACTTTGTGGTTCAAGGAAAAACAATTTTGTGCCATTTATTAAGCATTTATGTTGGGAATGTTTTTCTTTTTAGGCAAATCTTGTCATTGGTTGTCAGTGGATACAGCTTTGTATATTCTGAAGGAAAACGAAACCCAAGAAAATCTACAGCTTGTAAGCTTTACTGAACAACAAAACAAAGAGGTTAAATATTTTTGTTGTTTTCCTATCTTAATTGTTACATCTTTAATGTATGTGTTAATGCCACATGGGTGAGTTCCCATGTGTTTGGAAGGAATTAAAACTATACCTAATCAGACTAGAAGAGAGAAGAAACACTTGTTCTGTGCATGTTCCCTTTCAAAATTAGCAGAACTTATGTAAGGTAAGATGCAGTACTGTCTTAGTTGGGCCCTTTGGATGGGCTGAATTGCAATTCAGCCACATGTATGGAAGTTTAATGAAATTCTTGTGAGGACCATATTACCATGTGGTGTGTTGGCAAGTCTTGCTGAGTTGTTGGTTATCTGTATAGATACTTTGTGGAAACTCACTTGTATTCCTGCACCTACAAAAACAAAATTTCAAAGGTAAAATTTGTCAAAATTTCCTTCAATTTTCTTTCTCCTTGCCATATATATGATTTTGAACTTCATAGTGCACAGAATAGTTTTATCCTAAGGCAGAAATAAGTGAGGAGAAATGGCAGCATGAACTCACGTCTCCCTTCTAAGCCACAGGGAATTCAGCTTGCTTCTTAAACCCTAAGTCACTTGTAACTTTTTACATAGGAAATTTTTGTTGCTAGTTTGAACAAAGCTGATAAATCAGGGAGGAAATTAAAAACTTGGTGGGTTTTGTCAGCCTTCTTCTGGCTGCTTTTGTTTTAAAGTTTAACAATTAAAGAGTGTTACAAATCTGAAAAGTGATAGGACTGTTATTAGACATTTCTAGTAATGACTGTTCTCCCCTCATCTCTGGTCCTGTATGTTTTTCTAACTTTTATTATAACCAAGAGATTCACTAGTTTTTGTGTCTTTAAAATGGCATCACACAGCATCTCACTGTAGACATGTTTTCATTAAGAAAAGAACCTAGCATTACCAGTGTTTTCAAGTAATTAATCACTTTTGTTTGAATATTGCTAATAATAGAGAAAGGTATCATTTGAGAAGTAACTTACAAACTTGTCTCTCTTCCTTTAAGAGTAGATGTTTGGATGGAAAGGGGAGCTTGGATCAGGAATTTACTGGCTGCTCCCATTCACAACAGGCTGTAGGTTGAAGAAGGTAAAAGCACAAATGACTGGAGAAGCAAAACTAGTGTATAGGGGTGAAGATGGAGAACTGGCCCTGACCAAAGAGTTCCGGTGAGTCATATTCCCAAATAGGCATGGTAACTATTGTAACAGTGTGTGCTTCAAATAACATCTAGCTTCTAAAAAGCTGTATGTTACTAAAGTGCTGTTTGTACAGAATGTTCTCAAATAGACTGAATGGTTATTGACAGTATTATGAGACAGCAAAGGAAACAGAAGTATTTGGAAATGGTTCTGCCTTTTTCATCTTAGAGCTGCTTTGTTGGATATATTTGAAACAATTGATTTGGATGGAAATGGCCTTCTGAGTTTGGAGGAATACAATTTCTTCGAACTGAGAACTAGCGGTGAGAAATGTGATGAGGAAGCATGGGCTGTGTGTAAGGGTAAGTTCACTGCTGTGCTTGATACAACTAATTAGGGCTATCAATCTCTTTGCAAGCTGTTTATAGCATCCTACTATCTATATAGTATAGAAGAACTGAGTATTTTGTAGCCTGTATGAAGAACACATATAGATATTGTTCTCTTCTCCTCTGTTTCTCTTTTTTTCCTTTTCCAGTCTCCTCTCCTTTGTTTTGCTTCACTCTGGTTTGTGTGCCACTGACCTGCTGAGAAAATTCTTCCCATTGCTAATTGCAAAGTTTTGTAGGTGAAAGATTTTGTAGCTGCCAAAAACTACAGGTTTTCGAATCATGGATCATATGGTGAATTAAACTGTAACAGGTATTCATTTAATCAATCTCTTTTCTGCAGATCAAGCTGATAATTCTTATCACAAAGTGTTGAGAGGGACATTTAATTAATGTGTATATGATGCTTTAAAAATGGCATCTAGAACTTACGATGATTGTTCAGAAAACTAGACATTAGAAAATACCTATTGCAACTATGTATCTTCTTCAGATATAAGCAGTTTTTCATTAAAAATCTGTCTTTTGAAGGTTCATATATGGTGTGTCAGTTTGTCCATATTGTGCTATATGACAGCCGTGAGATTCTGACACTTCCGTGAGTGAGATAAGGAAGCTGGCAGAAGTTAAGACTCTTGCAGCTGTGCTTTTGTTTTCTGCCTGCTGATACATCTCATCAGTGTTACTGGACATCTTGCCAGCTTGTAGGTGCAGTGTTGGGCCATAAATGTCAATTTTGAAGAAAAAAGGAATTCTGTGGCACTGCTTTAAGCTTGTATGCACGTATTTACCTCATAACAGGGCTAGGAGAATTCAACCACCAGTGTCTGTAGGCTGCTTTAATAATACAGTGCATGAAAGCAGTGGTTTCAAAGCATGGGCAATTTAGCTGCAGTGACACACTGGAAATTCAGAAGCCATTGTATGAAAATTAGAAGTTTCTATAAGAAATACAGTTTTTCTGTAATTCATGTCTGACGTGCCAGTATGGCGTATCATTGTATATAGGCCCATATCATGTTTGATATCATTCCTGTGTAGGCTGTGACACCTTGCTTAATTTGGGCCAAAATAATTTAGAGCTGACAAATCCTGCTAATTATTTCTCCCCAAAACACTCTAAGATACTGGACTTTTTCCTAAATGATGAGAAGATCATGCAAAAATACTTTTTTATATATGAGTTTCTTGTCCCTTTCACGCCTGCACAGGCTATTCCCCACTTTATGACTTTGTCAGTGTTACACCTCTGTGCACTGGTCTCAACATGAGTAGGAGGGGTGTATGTGTGTGTGAAGTGTGTAAGAGAGGAGAGAAGAGAATATGGTGAATGTTTTACCAGGTCGTTAATCAGTTGAAGAGTTCAGACGAATATCATAAATCTTGACACCAAAGTTCAAGCCATTTATTATAGCATCTGTACCCTTAGATAGATTTATTAAATTGGTAATCCCTTTTTAATAATATATAGTAAAGATTTAGCATTGTTATGAAGATGAGAAAACCATTTTTAAAAATCTCTGACACAAAGACATTTCAATTATGTGTTTGCTGACATTAGAGGGGTCGATCTATGATATTCTATCTAGAGAGGGGTGTTAGGATTAGTGGCATTTTATTGCTTTTTAGGAACTAAGTAAATCATTTCTGTAACAAGGACCTCAAGCACTAAGGGTGCTGGCTCCAGTAGACTTTTCATTTCCCATTCCTAAAATACCCCATTCTGTAAATCTCAACCACAACAAATACTGCTAGCAAAAAGAAAAAAAAAATCAATCGAACTCTTTCTGTTTTGAAATCTCGCCCTCTTTGGGGTTATATAAGGGGCCAGCTGTTTCTAGTCACATCTAAAATCCACAGGGAAGCTCTGCAAAGAGCATGTGTCTGATCAAGGACATTCCCAAATAATATTGGAGAGCCTGAGGCTGCAAGGTGGCTCCATCTTTGAAACCTCGTTAATGTAAGTGGGAGTTTGGCTTTGGAAGGATATAGGGTGTTTGCAGAGAGAACAGATGTTGAAGTACTACCTTATATTTCTTTTTAAACAGAGAATTTTGATATGAAGAAGAATGAACTAACAAGACAAGGATTTATGGATTTGAATCTCATGGAAGCCAATGACCGTGAAGGGGATCCTAGTGACCTTTGGGTCACTTTATTGTCTCTGGGCTACAATAAAGCGTTAGAAATGACAGAGGTATGATAGCCATATAGCAAAAATAACTGCTTCACATACAGCTTGCCTCACGTGTTTAACTGCAGTACTGTTCTGTCTGTCATAAATGGATTTCAGTAGGTCAGTGATCCAGTCCAAACACTGTTAATACAGGGTTTACACTATGACTTTCAGTCATTATGGTATCCTGTTTCTTAGGATAACACTGACATTGTTGAAGGAGGAAATCTGCCTTTTGCTTTAGAGAAAGCCAGTATTCTGTGGGGTTGTGGAGGAAGGAATCTTGGGTTATACCCATTGAAATAATTCACACACCTTGCTGGTGGGAAGCGGTAAGAAGACAGTGATGGTAAACTGTGGCCTGTCAGCAAACCTACAAAATGCAGGACTTGCTCTGCTTAAAAAAGTCACTTTCCTGACCCAAGCCACAACAGAAGTGGATAAGGGTAACTTTTTTTCCCCAGATTCAGAATTCATAATTTTCAGACATGGCTATTTTTGCTACTCTTGCCTTTCACAACAGTGTCTGAAGGTATTCAACATAAAATTTTAATGCAGGGGCTTTGGGTGGCACGCTTTACATGACCAGGGATTATTTCTCTGATGTTTCTGTGTGCTTATAGATTTTTAAAATTGATTTTATTTTTACAGAAAGAATATCAGTATTGCTGTTAATAGTTCTCACTAAAGAAAGAGGATTTCTTTAATGAAGAGAAAAAAATTATAAAACATTAAAGAAAACATTAAATGTGCAGATAATTTAATCATTTAAGTTTCATTCACAAGAAAATCAGATTTTTTAAAAATCATAGTCTGATTATATTGTTTCTTTAACTTTTGTTAAACTAAATCAGGTCAGGGTAGTCACCATATAAAAATACACGTGTGTGAAACAAATATATACAGAACCAAAAATACTGAATATGGTTGAGAAACATCAGTTGTCTCTCAGTGAAACTCTTGAGATCATGGTGAATGATTTCTTAAGGATGAGCACTTTCTCCTTTTCCTGCGAATATGGTTAGGAGAGCAACCACGAAACTGTCTTTCTGCATTTCAGACGGAAGAGGGAGCTGTTCTCTAACAAAGAAGATTTTTGGGGAGGTTTTTATCAAGTTAGAAATTTCAGAAAGGTATTTTGTGCCTTATACTAGCTGTGGTTCGTGGCTATAGTCTTTGCTTTCCAAAGGACAACATATCTCTCCGAATGCTTTAGTCATTCATCTACAAATGTACATCTGCTTAACTTGTGTCTATAATTTAACCCTTTAATTCTTCAATTCTAGATGATTTAAGAGATTGATATTTCAGGAACATTGAACCTCTAACAAATTAAAGACAGAGCTTGAGAAATCCTAGTGGTTTCCAATAGCCATTTGAAAGAAACTGAGGTGCTATTCCTGAGTCTAAGAAAATGCAAACTCCTGGTTGTTGCACATATTAATCTTAACCAAGATACTGTAAGAGCAGAGTGCTTAATGCAACATTGCAGATATTTTGAATCTGTATGAAGTGGCACAGATAGCAAGAGTGTGATAGGTAAAGAAGACAGGTTTATTTCAGACCCTGAAATACATTCATACTTCATCTTAATTCCTGTACATTTTGCTATCTGAGGAAGTGTTTGCTATGTTGGAGCTGAATGCACCAACGTGCATATCGAGTGTACTGTGATTGGCATGAAAAACGTTCATTTGTCCTGAGCTTTCATTTGTTTTAAGAGATTGTCGCAGGTCTCAGGTTTTGAATATTTAACATTCAGTGACATACTTGTATTTGGGTAATTCTACTTCAGAACATATATGAAAATACTTAGGAGCTGTGGATTAAAATCTGAGGGGAAAAATCTACAGATAAAGTGATGATAAAACTTTCTACATTGCAGGCATGCCCCTTTGTCATTGACATCTACGCAGAAAAATGCAAACCCAGAATTAAAGCCATATATCTAGAGGCAGGGAGCTCACAACTCAACAGGGCTGTTTGCAAGTCTGTTGTTAATAAAGGAGAGGCCAAAGTAATGGATGGCTGTGAAAACATAATCATCTATACCTACAAAATGGGCAGGAGAATCACTTCTGTCATTGAAAACAAGGTATGGCATGAGACTTCTGTAAGGTACTTTATGGTAATGTCTGTTATTATTCTTCCCTCCTTGCATCATTTTTGAGAATTACATTTTCTGCTATTTCCGATATTGAGTTTCTGTATCTAGTTAATTTAAAAAAAAAAAGTGCCTGATGCAAAGCTCTTTTTGACATATGACAGTCTTCAAAACAGTCTGGAGCAGTGCTCTTGGAAGGGACAGCTTCTTGTAACGAGGCAAGCAGTTTTAAGAATCATATAGAATCTGAATATTTGTTTGTGTTCACATTCCAATCTTTCAAAATTTTGATAATTATTGGAGACATAATATGTTCATAGTACCAGGGAAAAAAAAAACCTAATAACAGGAAATACAATTACAGGAAGAGCAAAGACTACAGGATTTACAGTATTTAATGTTTTCAGTGTGTACATGAAAGTAAAAGAGCAGTGATTTGCATTGATTGTGTTTTAGAAGCATATTATGGATGAATTGTAAACTGACTGGCAGGGCTGCTTTATTACTAATTCAAGTTAACAACTGTAAATCCAAGCAAAAGTGGTTGGTGAGAAGCAGAGGTTTTAAACCTTCTTGCATAGATCCTAATGAATGTGCTGTTCATCCTCCATTTCATTTATATCAGGAGCTGTGTGTAAGTAAATACAGTGCAGTAAGATGCTAAACTTAATATGTTTTAAATCTTGAAAGATCACAGCAAGAAGTATATTTTTAAACGGACAAGCATGCAAAAGGGTGTGGGTTGGTGGACTAATATTAGGACTGAATGACGAGGCTCCTTGGAACTACGGGTTTAGATCTGCACTTCGCCCTTTAGGGTAGATACACTGGAGTTATTTATATGTTTGGGGTATGTCAGAGAAGGAGATGAGGTCTGTACTGAGGCAACTGAATGCTGTCTGATTAAAATCACTGACCACTGCCATTTATACCATTTAGGTTTCATAAATACCTCTGTTCTGCATTGAAGCAAATAGTTGCACTTCCCTGAAAATCTCATTAGACTGGAGCCTTTTTTGGATTCTAAATGTGTGGAAAGAAATAATAAAAAGGCAGTTTTATGCATCCGTCATCTTCTAAGCTTCCCACAGTGCAGGCAGTCTGATTTTTATCTTCAGTTATTGTACTGATGATTTCAATGGAAATAATTGTTTCTTTGTTATTTCTGTAATTAAATTAAGGAAATATGCTAGTTCCTGAGGGATTCCATTTTAGCCTTGCATATGCATTTAATCAGTGGGTTAGAAGAAGGTGTCTGTCTTCTAACCCTCCCTACTCAGGGTGTGAGCTGGGGAGACTGAAAGACCTTGCATTTGGAGCCTCAAATTTCTCAGGGACTGAGCAGTATCAAGTCTGTTGTCTGCCTGTTTATATACCAAAATAAATAGTTAATGAGGCATTTCCTATCATCCAAAGTACAAACTTACTATTATATACCCTCTGTGCTAGGTGAATGTTTGTGACCTTATTCCCCTTACCATAAGTATCTTCCTGTACTGATTAATTCTTTTGTTTGCCTTTATCTCACTGCCATGTAGAAACGAGAACTTCACTGAAGTGATGCCAGAGCAGCTAGACAAAGTAATAAGCAGCTTAACACTAGATTGTGTTTACATTTCTGCAACATTACCGTATTTCAAGAATTACCATATCTGCACCCTGCTGTTCACAAACCCTTTGTACTGTAAGCACCAGAGATAGATCTTTTTTTCCCTTCAGGTCAGTCCTTACCAGTCTTAATAGTAGCTTCTCTGCTGCGTAAGGCTGATTGTGTAAAGTAACTGTGTTTCTACTCCATTTATCAATACAAAGAGATTGCTGGATAGCATTGTCCAAGAATCAAACATCTCCCAACATCTCTCTCTAATTGAGATTTATCTAGAGACAGCTGAATAGCGGGGTATAGTAGCATGTCCCTAGGTCTTGTGTCTGAGTATTGCTGGGATAAACTGGTGGTTAAAGAGTTTTCTGCTACCCAAGCTTTCAGTTTTATATATTGGATCCTTCTTACATAGTTTAAGCAAGAGCATCTGTTCTTTAAGTGATTATACTTATATTAACTTGTCAAATGTTTTTTAAAAAATCTCTATTAATGAAGTCTTCAGAAATGGCCTGCAGGGGATGTTGCAAACAAAAATTTCACAAGCACCCAGTGACACTTCTCCAGATTGCTGTCCTAGCCTCTGGTGATTTGCAGCTGAAGGACTACTTGAGACAGAAATACTTTATTTGCACTTAAAATCTAGTATGGCTTTGTCCAGTCACCTTTTGAAACTCTGTAAGTGCTTTAGGTATATTTAACGAGCCTTAAATGACTTTTGGCAATGGATCAGGGCTCTGATGATGCTAAGGTACATTTGAAACTGTTACTCTTCAAGGAGAGTAGACATCAGCATCCTTAAAGCATTTCGATCCTATAAAATAGCAAAGTCAGAGGAAGTAAGAGCAACATGGAGTTGTTGCATAAAGAGCAGCCACTTAACCATTAAGGCTAATGGGTGCCTTCGTGTTTTTTCACTTGCAGTCTGAAAACAAAGTGATTATTCATGTCAACAATGAGCAGAGTAAGAACTGCCTAAGTAATAGGGGACTTACTGTTTTTGCTGTGGAAGTGGCACCGAAATCCACAATGGTAAGATTTTCATTGTTTAGCCAACTTAAAATCTAAGCAAAAAGAAAAAATCACGTGATATCTTTACAGTTTCCTTTTGCAGGTGTTTTATCATGGAAATGAGCTGGTGGATAGTGGTGCCTTCATCACCAGTACAGATCAGATACAGTTCTTGATATTTCAAAGCTGAACATGTACTTGATGTATCCATGTTTCCCTCTGCAGATAAAAGTCCATAGTTGTTCCGTTTTTCATGGGAGTGCCTGTTTCAGTTGTCCATTCAATATATGTACCATTTACTAATACTTTTTAAGGTTGTATTTTCTTTTGTTTTTTTACTTTGCAAATTTTCATCAGATGTATTGATGTCTGTGAGAAACAGACCAAGCATGTGCTAGTCAGAAATAAAAATATATGTACTGCATTCCTTATGCACAGTGTGATTTGCAGATGGCTATTTTTTGTTAAACTTGGCTTATGGATCACATTTAGCCACAAGGCAATTTGATCTGCAGATCCCTATTCCAGAGCTGGGCAGGCTTTAGTGAAAATTCTAAATGAAGGTTCTAAGGGATAGAATGAGATTGAAAATACATTACAAATGCTATTTTTCTTCATTCATTTCTGAAGAAAATCCAGTTTATATTAGTCTAAAAGTATGGTCTCTTTCTTTAAAATAAGAGGCATGTGAACTATTTTGTATTTCACAGCTTTCCAGTGTAGATGCATTCAAACCCGTTGTAAACAGGTACAGTCCCATGACACAGGCAGGGTTGGGGCCTATTCTAATATTGCTGCTGACACTTTAAATATCTATAGCTGATCCTGTAAAGGGTTTTACTAATTTTAATTTCGGCTTCGTTCAGTAAAAACTGTAGGCTCAGTGCCCCTTATGGATATTTTGCTGTCATGCAATTAAATTATTGAATACCAACTGTCATTATAGATGATGAATGTTCAGCATTTAACGTTAGCGATATAAGTACTGAAACAGTTCATTCTGCTTACCTAGCACTTTAGGTAACATACGCGCAGTTCTCCAATAAACAACTATTTCACCTCTGTTTTCTCTCTTGTATACAGGTTTCTCAGCATGTGATGCCGCTGAACGAGCAGGAAGAATGGTTTTATAATTGTGTGCATTCCCTCGTACGTTAAACTAGTTAGAGAGATGTTTCTTGGTAGCATTCAGACCAGGAAATTTTTTTGGCAGCTTCTAGACAATTTGTAGTCTTGTCCTTCTCAAAAAGCTGGCATACACTTACACTTTGCAGAGTTTGATTTGTTAAAGCCAATGAATCGCATAAGTACTTACTTATTTCTGGTGTCACACTTCTGCTAATGGCTTTTAAGAAACGTATACTGATAGCTTAGGGATGGAATAACTGTACGTATGTAAAATCCTTTGAGAGTAGAGTATTCATCACATACAGTCTAACAAAATACATTAGCATGAAAATATTGAGACAGTAAAAATTAGTGCTGTTCAGTAATATGGCTGACAGTTGTAATATAATTGTGTTTTATAAAGGCTAGTTTCCCTAAATATGCTCTTGTTTTCTATAACATGTAATGTAGGTCCATCACATGCTGGAACTGCTTCGCTGAGGAAAAACTTTGTTGAATGGGTCTGATGGATTCCTAATTAAACATTCTTGTGGTTTTGACATGAGAAGTATGAAGGAGTAGGGTTCATGATTTAATTTTGCCACCTGGTAAAGGATTTGGTTCTTTCCTTTTAATTTTTTTTTTTTTTTGTCATTTGAAGATAATACTCATCTTACACTTGTTCTGAGTAATTACTGCCTGGTTTTTTATACTCTTTTATATAAAATAAAGTCTGTCTTTTCATATACAATAAGGAAATAACATTATTTGAGGAAAATGAAGGTTTGTCTTGGGCTTGTGTCTGTTAACAGGAATTACTTATTTTCAGGTTAATAATTATAGTAATTATTATTAAATAATGATAGTAATTATTATTAAAATAGTCTCCTATTATTATAATAATAGGAGGCTAAAGTCCACCAAGTTTAAGCTGCAATAGCAATGAAAAACAGCTTTGAGGTACTAAAAATATTCAGCCTGTTATGTTTTTTCTGGTTCCTCTAAATGTCTGTTAATGTGGAAAAAAACGGTGACCCTGGCCACTGGATACTTAAAAAAGTGTCTGAGTTTAAAATAGACATTAAATGTATGTGACCTCATCTGCAAGGGCAGCAAGTAGTCTTGAAAAGCTATATTTATCTGCCAACAACTCCTGCACTCTGCTGTTGCTCTGCTGTAATCGTACCCTGAGCAAGTAAATGTCAGGTACAAAATGAGAGCCCTGCTAGAGGCCAGCAGTGATTTACACACTTCAGTTGGTGCTCGGGCAGGTTTATTGGTGATCTTCTAGTTTTTCATTTTTTTTTAATTCAAAAGTACAGCAGATACTGTTTTAATTTTCAGATTTTCTAAAAGCAGTAGAAGTCTTATTAAGAGACCTCACAAATACTTGGTAATTTCTAGCAGATAGTTCTGTAAACGCTGCCTCAGGCAAGGTGTGGATACATCAGAAGATCCTAGTTCCCTCTCTAAGAAGGAGCTGGGAAATAATGAGACACTCTCAGTACAATGCAAGCACTCCATTATTTGCATTTCTTTTGTTTATAAAATCAGCCTTGTTAGATGTGGCAGGAATTCATATGCTACTCTATGCATTTTAGGAAAGGAATGGTTAAAACTGAAGTACTTAGCTGAGAAATCATTGCATGTGAAAAGACTTGGTTTTGCTGCAGGTAGGGTCTAGTTAAACATGACAGAGCAATTCACAATGGAATCTTTTCTAATCCTCTTGCTGCTAGGAAGAGTTTCATTATCTGACTTTTTAAGTGGAGACACAGGCTAACTCTCCGTGGTAGGTTCTACCTTTCCTGCCCTGGAGGAGATGAGAATGGAGATCTCTTGTATCTGCAGAATCTTCTCTGGTTTGCTCCAAGATGAGGTAACACCAAGGCAGTAAGACATTCTAGTGTTTCTTTTTAAGGCTGAACACAGGTACCAGCCTATTTTCTCTGGGACAAAAAGCATCTTCTAACACTGTAATCTGAATTTCTGGAATGTTACCTTTCTTCTGAGAACTAGACCTAGAATAACAAAATGCACCTTCTTTCTGACTTTTCTAATACTGGCTTTTCCTGACCACCTTGTGGGGGGGCATTGGGTGGGTCTCCTGCTTGTGTTGGGGGGTCAGTGGAGGCCCCAGGGTGACATTTTGTAAGGGCCTATGGTTGACATCCCATTGGGGTCTGTGGTGACATTTTGTAGGGGCCTGGGTTGATGTCCCGTTGGGGCCTGTGGTGACATTTTGTCAGGGTCTATATAGACATTTTGTCAGGGCCTGGGGTGATGTCCTGTTGGGGCCTGTGGTGACATTTTGTCAGGGCCTGTGGTGATGTCCTGTTGGGGCCTGTGGTGACATTTTGTCAGGGCCTGTGGTGATGTCCCATTGGGGCCTGGAGTGACATTTTGTCAGGGCCTGTGGTGATGTCCCATTGGGGCCTGGAGTGACATTTTGTCAGGGTCTATGGAGACATTTTGTTAGGGCCTGTGGTGACATCCTGCTTGGTGGCCGTAGGGACCTGGCCCCGGCCGATGCAAGGTGCCAGGCCAGCGAGGTGCTGGGCGCTGCGCAGGCCGGGCCGGAGCCCCTCACTCTCCCTCTCCCCACACAGAGCTTGGCAGCGCAGCCTCCGCACCCCCGAGGACTGCCGGCGCGGGGCCCGCGGCTCGGCGGGCAGGCTCCCGTCGTCTCGCCTCCACCTCACCGCCGGTACGAGACTGGGAGCGGGAGGGAGCGGGAGGGAGCGGGAGGGATCCCCCCCGGTCTCCCGGCGCCTTTAAGGGGCGGGCGGCGGGGCGGGAGCGGCGGCGGGGCCGGCTGTGGCTGCGGCTCCCCCCGCCCCGGTGCCGCGGCCGGCCGGAACTCGGTGCGGCGGCCGGCCATGGTGAGGATCGTGACGGTGAAGACCAAGCCGTACGGCGACCAAAAACCCGGCACCAGCGGGCTCCGCAAACGGGTGACGGTCTTCCAGAGCAATGCTCACTACACCGAGAACTTCATCCAGAGCATCCTGGCCACCGTGCCGCCGGGCGAGCGGCAGGAGGCCGCGCTGGTGGTGGGGGGGGACGGCCGCTTCTACATGAGGGACGCCATCCACCTCATCGTCCGCATCGCCGCCGCCAACGGGGTAGGGCTCCAGCGCCGCGCTCCCCGACATTCGCCTTGGCCTCTCGGCGGGGAAGCGGTACCGGCCCGGGCCGGAGGCTGGTCCCGCTCCGCGGGGCTCCGCGGGCAGCGCAGGCCTGCGCGAGGGGAGCGGGGCGGGGTGCGAGCTGCCAGCGGGAAATCGCGGGCGCTTTGCGTGTCCGCGGAGTGGAAGTAAATCGGTGAACGACACGTCAGCGCGGGAACTACATTTCACACAGGAAAAGTCACTTGGTAGACTTAGAATCATAGAACAGTTCGGGTTGGAAGGGACCTTAAAGCCCATCTCGTCCTAACCCCCGTGCCAGGGACCTTCCACTAGCCCAGGTTGCTCAAAGCCCCGTGCAGGCTGGCCCAATACATCCAGGAGCAATCGGACATCTGCAGGTGCAGAGGTGGGGATTTAAGTGCAGCTTTCCTGTTACTGCTTTTTCTCTCTTTGGGTCATAGTTGTTTTTTTGCAGCTAACAGCACAAATCAGTGGCACGTCGTGCAGGGGGTGAGGTGCATTGGGTGGGGAGCAACATTCCATTCCGTGACGCTGGACTGCGTCTCGCTGCTGGAGGCTTCATCCCTGTTGATTCGTCCTGGCCCTGTCACTTGGTCAGCCCAAGAGGAGCCCAGCAGGGAATGTGATGGTGGTAGGGACAGCTGCACTGAAGCTGAATTTGGAAGGGGAGACTTTTCCCTACATTTGGTCTTTTCCAAAAGAAAATCATCCCCTTCTCCTGGGACACCTGACTCCACCTTGTCAGCAGCAAGCTTTCTTCCTCATAGACCCAACAAGGAGGGTGGCCTGAGGATGCTTGGTGGTTAGGGTTGGACATTAGGGTAAAACCTTTGAGTTACCTATTTCAGCTTCCCAGTGGCAATCAGATGCCTCAAGGCCTTTAAATGTCTGGCTTCTTTAGAAAAAATCAATTAGAGACTGCTGCTACCTTATAGCATAAAGAAGCAAATAACGGTCTAAGTCATATAGAAATTTGTCTTTCATGGGGTTTTTTTTGAGATGGGTGTTCCAACTTTCAGTCCATGTCCCAGCATCCCTTAGCAGCAGCCGCTTTGCTGTGTGCACCTGTGGAAGGAAGGGATAGTGCAGCCTTCACTGACAAGAAAAGCAGAAGACACTGGTTTATTTATTTGTTCTAAGAAGGGTTTGGAGTTGAAATGTACAGTGTTCGTGCCTGACTGCGTGCACAGACAGCACCTTGGATCCCTATGAATAAGCATGCTAGGAGATTTGTTCCCTGGGATAAAGCCTGGGTTTGTGCAGGTTTTTGGATGTGCACCCAGGGCCTGGTGGGATGTGGCAGCCTTCCAGGCACCGAGGAATTCGCCGTCATCTGCACCTCAGCTTGATTCCAGAAGTAAGCAAGGGCCTGGAGGTAGAACCATGCTGGAATTTGATTAGGTGTTTCCTTGGGAGAGGGTTGAGGGCCAGTCGCTGCTCGAATCCTCCTCCTAATCGTGCAGACACTCATGTATGGCAGCATTACAGTGCTGAGCTTTCTGCCAGAGTTGCAGAAGCAGGTCCCAAGGGGTGCACTTGCTAATGGCCATTTGCCTTGTAGTATTTTGTCCGCATGAATTCAAAGTGCTAGGACAGAATTGGCTCTAAAGTCGGAAAAATGTTCTGGAAAGGCAAGAAAGAAAATGGGAGGTAGGGGAAGAAAACAGGTGAAAAAGTATGTGGGATAAGAGCCAAGACACTTATATGAAGTGAGAAGTTTTACTTTTAAAAGCTTTTCATTCTGAATTGTTAATTTATAGAACAAGATACTGGCCATGGCCTGAGACAAAATGCTAGACTGTTTCAAGCAAAGATTTGGCAATATTGCAGCATTACCAGCCATCTACTGATGCAGGTTTTCTATACCTTTGTTGTAGCAGAACAGAGGTAGTGGTATAGGCTTGCCAGAGTGCTGTAATGCCATGAAATTACCTCATTTTTTCCCTGCAGAGATTCAAAGAGGACTGGCAGGTCAAAAGCACCGCAAAATCATAGATCTAAGTATCCCATTTAAAAAAAAAGAGGAGGAAAAAGACCGCCTAAAGGAGCATTGAAGAGAAGAGCAAAATATCCCCCAAATTCTTTAATAAATGAACAGCAGGTAAAGCCTGGGTAAGTAACCAGAAGGAGGTACAGTGAAGTGATCTACAGAATACAGAGCCATTGAAAACTTGATACACAACTGCTGGCTAAGTTTGAGGGGCACTGGCCTGGATAAGGCAGTGCAAGTATTGCATTGCCAAACTCAAGAATGGCAAAACCGTCAGGTCCCAAGAAATGGGGTGACTAAAAATAGAAAGTTTCTTTAGCAAATGCAAAATGCGGGTTTTTAATAAATTTCTGTGTACTTCCTCTCCTATTTTGGAATGGTTAGGGGATGCTTGCTCTCTGTAATTACAAGTTCCCTGATAGCTACCACAGTGTAGTTGAGTAAGAGCCCATGAAAATCCTGTTTCTTCACAATAAATGTGAAGTAACTGGAAGTTGCCTACCCTTCAACCCTTCTGTTGACCGGTAAGCATGTGTACTGCAGAACAGGGAACACATGGTAAGTTGTTCTGGAGACTGTGGTTTTTTTCTGAGTGCTGGGGCTCTCAGAGGGTCTCCTGATTCCAGCAGCCAATTCTCAGAGAATGACTGTAATTTCATGCTGAGAAATCCTGAGTAATACAGAGAAAACTCCAGAGGTGGCTGCACTGCCCCATCCGGACACTTGAACTGACTGCTGTTTTGTCTGTAGAGAAGTGATTATTACAGTGCATGTGAGGGAGTGGTATATAGTTACAGCATGAATGTGATAAACTGAAAACAAGAAGTAAGAGTAAAGATATAATGAAGATAAGTTTGGGCTACAGCCTTTTCTGACATAACTCTCCCGATTGCCTGACTGACAAGGTATGTTACACCAGGCTGTATTCACTCATCTGAAGTCAGCCAGCCAGCCACCTGCGCCAAAGCAGGTGCTGAAAAACTGTATTTATGGCCCTAGGGATTAAGAGGTGATTGGATTAATACTTTAAAATCATGTGGTTTTAAGATCTGGTTGAATGGTCCTCTTGATCCCCAGGAGAAACCTGAGGTCCACAGTTTATGATTGTTAGTTTTACAAGGTAAAAAGAAAGGATGCTAAAGTGAGTTTTAGTGCTGTCTCCATCTGGAATGGTTAATATATAACTAAGTACTTATATTTGACTAGCAACAACTTAATTTGTAGTTGTGCGATTAAGGAATGTTTATCCTGTTTATGAGTTTGCATATATATAAGTCAGCTAAAATAGAGGTGGTTGTTTTTGCCCTTCTCAGTTGGCATTCAGTGTAGCCTGCCTGCTTTGTTTTGGTCTGTTGTGCCAGGTTTCCTTCATGTTTTTCCCACATAGTTAGCGAGTCTGACTCTTTAATTACATGAACAAAAGCTTAAAAGCTCCTTGTTGGAGCATCACCTGTCAGTGTAGAACTGTGGCTGTACAATAGCTTTGTGTCAAAAGCATGCAAAAATTACAGATTTGAAGGGATAAATCTAGATGTGATTGTATAGCTAGCACCAGATTGATTTTCTAAGTTGTCACCTGCTATTCAACAAATCTACTGTGCCCCTGGTTCCTTCTTAAAGAAACAGATTTCAAAGTACTGCAAAGTAGCTGCGTTAAAGCAAATTGCTTGAAGGCGTTTTGAATGCCAGGCAGTGCTTTGCATGTTAAATACTAGCCCGGTTTTGTTTTACTGCTGCAGGACAAACGGTGCTTTTATTAGAAATACTGCTCTCTACCCTAGAATGTTTGGTTTCCTGGCTTGGCTGCTATTAACCTGTTTTTCCTACTCAATTATCCCAGGGAAACCAAGTGTTTAAACTCTGTTGCATTGCTCAGCAGCTCTTTATTTGCCACTGCTCTACTTTCGTAGCTCTGCTCCCTTTTTGTGTGCTGTTCTGCCATCCAGACCAGTTCCCTTTCAGACGGTGCTGAGCCTGTAACAAGCAGTACGGTGCGGTGCAGACTTGGGGAGCCATGTTCTGGTCCTGGCTAGAGTGTGCCCACGTTCCCAGCCACAGCATCCCAACTGTGGAAGGGGCATTGTGAGACCAGCACATCTGTGATCTGCTTTGGGCTTACTGATGGGAGGTGTTCGTTAACTGCTCACCCCTGTTTCAGCCTCACTTGTTTTTCTTACCTAGTTTTTAAGAAACCTGTCACTAGCGTCTCTTCTTGTTCGTGTTTCTGCACAATGATGTGCAGTCAGCCTTAGCGTTGTTGGTTTGCAGACCTTCATCCATTCAGCAATCAGCATCCTTATCCTGAAGAATAGAATCCCTCAGTCCTCAGGGTCAGATCTTCTCTTAAAGTAAAAAAGCTCCTGGTGTTAAAAACATCAAACTAAAGTGATGATAAAGTTCTTCCAAAAAGCAATGCCCACGTACCAGGATTAGACGCAGCGATGCTAGATCCTACAGCCCATTAAGAAAAACCTCAATTTCTAGTCCTTCTGTTTTTCTCAGAAGCAGAAGGGCAAATTGAGATGCGGTGTCTGAAGTAAGGAAATAAATACAAACTATGCCATCAGCATCCCCATGCAGATATATCCTGGCTTCAGATTGTGATGGGTTTTAGAAGATAACCATGCATGCAGCAGCTCTTACAGCTCGGAGACTGCTTTTACACTAGCTTAGCCTCCTTTTGCCTGTAAAGTTAATTGGCTTATATTGGTTTATAATTGAAGGTTATTAAGGCAGTCGTCAGGTTGTCCAGTTTCAGGGCCTCTTTGGAATTTTAAACTCTGCAATAATGAAACTCCAGTTCAAAGGAAGACCTAAGGTGCTTTGCAGTTAATCTCTGCAAATCCAGCAGACGGAGTTGAAATTCATACTAACAAATGTTTAACTGCAATCTCCTGGAGCAATGACTCCCTATAACCAGAAACCTCAGCTCTGGCTGTGCTGGTAGGGCAGCAGGATGGAGTGTAATGCCTTCTCGTTGTCAAGGCAAAGTTTGGGATAGGTGAGCTGGACTGAATAGGTGCTGCTTTTATGTTTTATGCCATGTCTGAGCTGCACCAGGATCAAGAAACGCACTGTGGTGGGTCCTTGCCACCCCATTGTGATTCTCTCTGACCTAGCCAATGTTTTGGTTAATGTTACAGCTGCTGAACTGGAACATACCTTAGAAATAAACAGAAATAACATAGAATATCAGTAAGAAGTGCAAAAACAGATGCATAGGCAGAAGTAATAAAATATGAATGTGATATGTACATTTATAATCACAATACAAGTTGTATTAAGCAGCAGATTTGATGAGTAGACTACAAAGGCTGTTGGCTTATCATCCAGTTATCCAGAAAAACAAATGTTATTCCTAGATTTGTAAATAAAGTGGTTGTAAGTGAAACCCAGGAAATAAAGTCTCTGATCTGGGGTACCACCCCTCAGAGGGGTGCAGTCTGCTTGGGGGGGGACTCCAGCAGGAATGACCTGAGGTTGGGCAAATGGGGCCAGTGAGGAAGAAATGAACATAGCCTAGAGGTGGGGAGGATGCTGGCAGTCTGCAAATGTCTGCAATGATGCTGCAGGCAGAGAGGTAACAAATTGTTCTCTGGCCTGCTGGGGAGAGGGAAAATGCAACAGAGGAGGTTTAAGTTAGACATTAGAAAGTGTTTTGGAAGCTTAAGGCTAATGAAAGGAGTGTGTTGCCTGGGGAGGTCACTAAATCTCTGCCTGGGAAAGCCTGTAATGAGAATGGTTTGGGTAGGGTTGACTACAGCCCTTCCAGCCCTCTTTCCTGCTGCTGTACTTCAGCTGCTTTTTACCCCTGGGCCCACAGACGAAGCTTCTCTAGCACATCCTAGTAAGTCTGTGAGAAAACATTCGTGTATGTCTCTCCCTCTCCCCTTCTATCCACACTGTCCCCTGCTACGTATAGACACCTCACTGTCTTGTGTACGTACTGTGGGTTACCGGCTTGCTACCAGACAGCAGCTTGGCTCTGTACACCTCAAACCAGAGCTTCTGTCCCTGACCCTGCAAGATTTAACCAGGTATGTCTCTGCTCCTCACACCAGCATCTGGCCGAGCCAGCCAGTACCCTCCCTCCGCTCCACAGCATTGTCTGCATTTTGTAATTCTGGATTTTTTGGGTTCAGGTGCTGGTTTCTAACATGATCCAGGGACAGGGGCTATCTCTCAGCAGACTGGGGCCAAAAATCCCAGAGCATTCCTGGGTCTGCTTGAGGTAAACCAGCTGGAATGTCTCTCCTGTTCCCCAGTGCAGAGGCAGGACAGCAAACGCCAGGGCAGGCCGAGGTAATGTGCAGATTTGGGTGTGCTTTGAAAAGCCGACCTTTGAACAGAAAGTTTCTCAATCTTGGTTGCTGTTGTATACTTCTCTCCAGGCAAAGAGAGGATCAACCCTGCAGGTGGTGGTTTCATCCCTAACCCTGCCTCTGCCACCCATCTTGCTTGTCTCTTAATTTTAACCAGGGTGCAGTGTAGGTACAGAACAGTGTCTCTTAATTCTGGAGTGACTCGTATATCCATGGTTGCATGTAAGGGTGCTCGTGCTGTCAAGATGGTCCCAGATATTTTGCCTTTCTGGATTTTCTACTTCAAAACCTGGATTTTTAATTAATTCTTATGGACACAAAGAGTTTTGCAGTTGGAACAGCACTCCTTGTATGACTAATAGGCTTGCAGTTGGTCTATTTATTTTACTTTGGCTCCATTTGTCTTGGCATTGCCAAATGTCACACACACAGCAGTGGCTGCCTGGACCAGAGTTGTACTCGGGCAGAAAGTGCGTGGTTTTGGCAGCTGAACAGCAGGGTTTTTCAGGGCTCCTGGCACCCTCTTACGGTGAGTGTGCAGGCAGCAGTGCAGGGACTAGAACTTTTCTGTGGGCAGGAGTTAGGGAAATGTGATTTCTGTCTTATGGGAAAGCCACAAAATAAGTGTGAAATACCTGATTTGACTCTGTTCCCTGGGATTTCATGCTGTGTACCTTTTTTCTGTGTACCATGCAGAAAGCATGGTACATCTGTGTACCACAGAAAAAGAGCATAAGGACATAACACCCATCACCCTACGGTTGCTGTCAGAAAAATTCCTGAGAAGCAGGAAAAAGTTTGCATCTAAACACAACTCCACAGTAGGGTACGTTGACTTTATCCGCCCGCTGAATGGGGAGAGAGAAGAGTGAGAGAGAAGAATGGGAAGAAGCTGAAAGGAGAGGAGAAGGGCTGCTCACGGAGGAGGGGGCATCCTGCAGTTTGGAGAAGCCTGACCCAAGGGTGTTTGCAGGGGATGAAGAGTGAGAATTACTTTTCAGTCTGGCTTTTGCACAGTGGGTTCCCCACCTCCCAGCTGTTTTGCTTGCCTGGATGTCAAAATACAAGAGTGTAGCTTGGAGGAAGGTTGTGCTGCAGGTGGGTTAGTGTCGGCATGGGAGGTTGGGAGAGCCCAGCTGCCTGCTCCCAGGCTTGGGGAAGGCTCCAGACAGCCATGGCCCCAAGCAGGTGGGATGAAGGAAGATGGCAGAGCTCACATAGCAGGAGAGGGGAAGGGGCAGGGAGCGACAGTATTGAGCTCTGCAATGTTTTGGTGAAGTTTAAGTCCTCTGAAAATGTCTTGTCTTTTTACCGTTAACCAAATTCAACAATTCATAGTTTTAACTCTGTTCTGGTATGTCTGAAGTGCAAGACAGTAAAAGGGGACCTTTTACTGAGGTACTGCCTACAGCAGACTGGTTGTTTGGAGGGGGAAATACTCTCACCAGCCTCTGACTGCCATGAGGAATAACAAATATGACCACAAGGAAAAGTTAAGGAGATTGGGGTTGTTTACTGTAGCAAAGAGAGAGCACTCAGAGTCTATATGCTAAAGGATTTTTTTAATGTGTGAGAAGTTGTCAGGAGGAGGATTATGATCAATTTGTTTTCTGTGTGTCAGCTCAGGACTTAAACCACAGCAAGGAAGATGTACAGCAGATTGTAGGAAAATGCTTTTAACTGCCAGGGCTAATTATGCATTGGCATGGCTTACCTGGAGAAAAAGATTTCAAGAACAAGTTATAGCAGCTTTCTGGAGGATGCCCTAGGTGTATTTGATCCTGCACCAGTGCTGGGGAGGGAGCAAGATGACCTGCTGTATTCCTTTCCAGCCTGTAAGTGATCTGTAATGATCACAGGCATCCAAGCAAAGCCTCCCAAATCACAGATCAAATGATCTTTCCCCAGTCTCTGCTCCAGACCTTAAGGTGGAAAGGATCCACCTTCGGCGAGCTTGTTTTCACCTCTGAATCTCTGGCCAACCGCGTGATCACCAACCCCTGTACCAGTCCTGGCTGGCCTATTACTGGTGATTTAGTTTATCCCAAATAGTGATGCCCATGTTGCAGGCAAGCCCTGGGACCAGGTGAGTGCCCCAAAGCTGGCATTGATGGATTGTTCTTGTCCCTATGCTTTACATGCACTAGCTCATCGCTGAATTTTGTATTTCCTTTGATAGAGTGTGTTTCATATTATGTATGTAAGCATGGCACTAATGACCAGCACCTTCCTCCCCAGCTTAATTTAGTTTGATTCCTCTGTCCAGTACACGTGCACTTAATTACACGCACAAATTCCTAACCCTGCATAGGCCTTTTCCCTGCCAGAAAGTCCACGTGCATCTCCTCCGTGCAGCCTCCAGAGCTGGTAGGTGGCCCGTGCCCTCCTCCTGTTACTTCACGCTGTGGCATTTCGCAGGGCAGTAAGTTTATCTCACTGGGAATAAGAAAGGAAAGAGCTTGCTTAGGCCTTTTCCTGCCAGGGGACTGGCTGGTGTGAGGCTCCTTATGGCTCGTTTTGGGAGCTGGGTTTTGTTTTCTGTGCCACTAGAGGGAAGCCTGTGCCTTTGCATGAAATTAAAGGGCGTCTCAGCTGCGGGATGCTGAAATAGCATGGGTGTATAAAATACAAACCAATTGTTTCTAGCTGCGTATCCCAGGCAGTCTCAGTGTTTGTGTGAAATATGTGTTGTCCTAGTTCTGCAGTACACGTGCCTCTGTGTGGTTTGGTGGGGAAAAGAGAGGAATTAAGGAATCAAATTCTGAGCCTGTGCAAAATAAATTGCTTCTGGGGCTCTGGATGGATCAGGCAGCTTGGTTCACGTGCGCTGTGTTCAGGCCAGTGCCCTGCAACGGCCTGGCTTTTGTCTAAGCCAGCGCTTGCCCCTTCGGCAGGCTTGGGTAGGTGGCTGTGTGGGGCAGCAGCCTTCGAGGTTCCCACAGATGGCTCGGAGAGCTTTGCTTTCTGAGAGCAAACCTGAATTAAATTCCCCTTCCTTGGGAATTAAATTCCCTCCCTAGGGAAGCTCACCTGGCTCCTCGGCTCCCTTGGGGGGGACCTGGTTGATGCATTCACAGAAGGTCAGGAGGAGCCTTTCTCTCCAGAGGTGTTTTTCTGCCTTCAGCCATGAGGTTTCCCCTCAGTCTCATACAAATTATCCAGCCCGATTTTAACCTACTGATGCATATAACAGGATCTCTTTACCCCTTGGAAGAAATTCTGTCAATTATTGGAGCAATGACAGAATCGGCACCTCAGGAAACAGTCCCCTGAGTGTCTTCATAAATTGTCACAATTCAGCTGTGTACACATCTCCTTTTCCCACCTGCTTTTTGATAATGGGACAAACTGAGTCATTACAAAGTGTATGTTCTTTAATTGCTCCAGTAATACCTATAAAGTGTTTCCAGCAGCTCGGCAGAGGACTCTGAGTGTTATTGAAGAGGTTTGGAGGAAACTGATGTCAGTCTAGCAAAGTTACCTTCCCCATGTTTAGGAAGATGATGCTTCATAAAAGTTTCTTGGTATCTGAGTCTCTTCTGTATGTGTTCAAGCTGCTGCAAAATTAATAGCTTTTTCAGATGCAGTTTTCCAAAACATTTTAATAACTCTGGGTGCATATACTGCCCTTGGTGAGGCTTGTGTGGGCATTCAGTTGAAACTGTTTCTCTTGTGGCTTTTTAGCTACTCTGGGTTTTTCTTAATGAAACAAAGTTTGACCCACTGTTCATCATGGATAATGTCCCTGTGCTTGAGAGGGAGCCCATGGAGAAGTCAGGTTGTCAGAGCAGGAGTCGTGTGAGCAAACTGTAGGTAACAGATCTGTTGCCTTCCATTTTAAGAGTGACCTTTAACTTGCCAGACTTTGCAAAATAACTCTAGCAGAGTGCTGCCATGCCCGCTGGAGGCTTTACCTCCCGGGGACCCACCGCCGCGGGGAGCGACGTGACGGCCGGCCCCAGCCAGCGGCCTGGCTCTGCCGTGCAGATCTGCTTGGCTGGCGAAAACGCCGGGCTCTGCACCGGGGCAGCACATCAGGGCATCCGAGCAGAGGGCCGAGCTGCTCCCCCCGTCACTCCGGGGAATCGGATCCACTGACGGTGCTGGGCTGCGGTGGGTGATAGCACAGAATGGCAAGGAGCTCTGCCAGTGGAAAACAGAAGATGATGAAGACGACAAAAATCCCCTTTTCCCAGCCGTTTCAGTGAGGGACGGCAGTGTGGAATTGTGTATTCTCCGTGACATTGATCCTCCACAACAAGTGCAAGAAAACGTCTTCAGTTACAGAAACCACATTCAGCTCAAGGTTCAAGGAGCTATTTTTGGGTGCTCAGCAGCTTCACTGAACTTCTGTCTAATAGGTGGGCCATTCCTGGTGTCAAGATTGATTTTTGTATTTTGGCATAGTTTACTTTTTAAATGCATTTGTATGGAAAAAGAACATGGAAGACGCTCCTCTGCCTGTGTTGACCATGGCAACAGCTCCTTACAACGATCAGAAACCAGGAACCAGTGGATTACGGAAGAAGACCTTTTATTTTGAATCCAAGATGAACTATTTGCAGAATTTTATCCAGAGTATATTTTTTTCCATAGATTTAAGAGATCGACAAGGATCTTCTATGGTAGTTGGAGGCGATGGGAGATACCTTAATAAGTCTGCAGTGGAACTGATAGTCCAAATGGCTGCTGCCAATGGGGTTGGTAAATGTTAAATGACTACATTCCTATAGTTGTGTAGCTGATAAATGCAGAAAACATAATAAATTAGTCACTACGAGATTTAATTTCCCCAAAGACTATACTCAACTGCTAATAGTTAACTTTTTAATGGAAAATCATTTTGGTAGTACAAAAATGACTCTCTTTTAATTTTTAAGTGATGCAGTTGAAGTATGTGGGAATACACGTGCAGCAAAGAAAATAAATACTGCTGGGTTTTTGTGTGTTCTCATTTTGTGTTTTGGCATGCTGCAAGCTCTTGGCACCTGTGGATTTCATAGTCTCTCCATCAGATCATAAAACCCTGATATTGTTACGAAGTGAAGAATTGGTGGAGCCATGGCTCGCTGTTCAGTGGCAGCTCGGCAGAAGCTCCTTCAGCACTGGTCTGAGCTGCTCAGCAAATGAAAAGGCAAAACACAGGGTTGTTTTGTTTTTTTTTTTTTTTTTTTCCTCAACAGGTGTAAGTTGTGGCTGTTTGATAAATACTCTGGGAGCCTTTGAAAACTGAAAAAAGATGAGAGTTAGCAAGTGAGTGGCAACCTTTACAGTGGTCTCTGATAGTGCTGGAAGTCTGTGTTTCAGAAGCAGAACAGAACACTTGTCTGTTTGCAGTAGAGCACGGTTCATGCACTGCAAGACTCTTGGGCACTGAAGTTTTCCGTTTGCTTTTTAAGAAAAAATGACTCTGCTATCTGTCCTGAGTCTCTTAGTGCAGAGCAAAACTTTATGCTGAGAGACCTGGCTCTTAGGAATTTGTTTGACGGAAAAACTTAGCTGATCACAGCAGGGTAGTTTGTAATGAATGGATGAATAGGAGGAGAGATTTTTTTAATTATTTTTTTAAAATCTACATATTTTCCGTTTTGGAGAAAAAAAAATCCTTTGGCATTGCAATTTAATGTGTTCCTCTTAAGCCGGTGTATGGAATGAGCAGAAGAGCTGGAAAATGTGCACAATTTTCCTGCTGCTTGGACTGCTTGACACTAGGACAGATTTTCTGCTGGTAGAGGCTGATCTTCACCAGCTGAGACTTTTCTCATGCATTTCTTTCCAGTGGTGTGGCCCATGTCTGGCTAAAATCTAGTTTCACTGCTGGTTTTGATATTTTTCATTGATTGTTTTTATACAGTCAGGCTAGTACCTGCGACTATCTGCGTTGTGCTCATCTTGCGCTATAGAATAGAAGGGATGAGTCCAAGGATGTTTTCAAAGATAAATAACCACAAGAAGGGGATGTATATTGTGTTTTGAGTATGCAAAAAATCTCTTTGTTGGTGTGTGGCAGAGACAGGTACTGTTACCTCTACAAATGTGGGATCAGCAGGATTTCCAAATTGTGCCAAGCACACTTGCTACATTGGTGGCATCACATTGCATGTTTTAATGATGATTATTTAGGTTAAAGGAAATGACCAAGGTGGTTTGTCCACTTAACCTGACTTCTGAAAATACAAGTGGCTGTATTCAGAGACTGTAACTGTGGCATAGTGTATAGCATTGGTACATCTTGTGGTGCATCTCTTTTACAGAAAGGGGACTGGAGGGGTGTGCTGATGACATGATGGAGCTGTAGACACCAGCTTCCTTGGCCTGGAAAACGTGTTTTTGGTGTGAAAGCAGCAGCCTACATCACTGGGGGGCAGGGGGGGGGCTTCAGGAGGTCTCTTTCATTGACTGTGTGCATCTTAATGGTGCTTTCAGTAAAACCAGGGTTTGCTTGGATTGTTTCAAAGTGCTGCAACCCAAAATCGCTGCACAAAGTGGGTCTGTTTGTGAACAGGTCTGTTTTGAGCATTCTGTGAAAGGTATTTCTGCATCGTTACATCCTTTGATTTTTCTCATAAGAAATTCCAGGGAATTAAAAAATGATTAAGTGTAAATTGCTCCACAGCCGCTACACTGAGCGACTTTTTCCAGTGGTTACCACAAAGGATTTAGCATTGGATGGGAGGGGAATGACAGCTGAAAACCTCTGAAAGCCAAGGAGGACCCCCAAATCAGAGGGAAGTTTGTGTGGAGACAAGTTTTTCTTCTTTGCCTTCCTTGCTGCAGGAGCAGTGATGCACATGCAAAAGCCACAGTTCAGATGTGCAGGGAGGATGGTTTGGGTAAGGACAATGGATTTGATGTGTTCACCCAGCTCTCCTGCAGCTGCTCTGTGGTTTGGGAGGGAAACTTGCTTGTCTTGCCAGTCCATCACAGCATCCCTTGAGCTGCACACGAGGTCTGGCGGAGCACTTCCCCCCCCTCGAAGGGAAGCTGAGAAACAAAAGATGACGTTTTAGAGAGGATTTTCCTGGAGACTGCATTAATTCTCGGTGAAACTAAAGGAATGAGACTTGGAGGCTGGAATAAAACATGAGACAAGGTGTGCTGGCTTGGACTGAGAATGGGGGAAAAAGCAAAACCCGTGTAGGTTGGGCTACTTCAGATTAAATGTATGGTGTAATAAACTAGTGCAATCAGCCTGGCAGATGGGCACTGTGAGGGCTGGAATACTACCTACTATGGCCAGCTGAAAAGAAAGTAATTCACTTTGGGTTTGTAAACTGCTGTTTCATATTTATGCTTGTTGTTTGCTAGAGGTGCAGTTCTTTCAGCGGTGCCTCGCTTGCCCAGCTGGTCTCTGACAGCTGTAACATGTGATAACTGATCGGCAGCAAAGCTGGGGCTTAGCACCAGGCAGTGCCGCGGGAGAGGAATCGCAGTCATCCAGTGCCCTTGGCTTAGCACCGAACGCGGACCTTCAGTCTGGGAGCGCTGCCTTTTGTTTCCTGGTTTATCTTGTGTTTGAATGAAGTTATTCCTCTTTTCTCCGCCGTATACAGGGTCTAATCTCCTCGGCTGATGGAGAGTAGTCTGGTATTTTTTAAAATCTGTCACCTCATTTGGGGGCTGTGGTAAGGAGCGTGTTCTTCCAGAAAAATATTCATCTTCCATTTTATTACATGAACTCCAGCAACTGGATCCTGATTACTTTGTATTGCTTAGCACATTGCTCTGGATTTAATCTTGGTGATATTACTAAATTTATGGGAAGGAGGTGTGTTACCTGGTGCGAGTAAGAGAATCTGCAGCTGGTCCCATGGGAGTAGTGACAATGACCGATTTTTGTTTTGTTTTGGCTTCTCAGTCCCATTGTGTCTTTTGAAAGCAAAGTTCAAGACCATAACCAAAGGGGTTTGGGTTTTTTTGTTGCTTAGATGCCTCTGGAAAGCTCAGCTCTTCAGTGCAAGCTGCCATTCCCAGTTGAGCTGCAGCATTCATAAAGAAAAATGCTAAAAAGGCACAACAGAGCAGGGTCAGATGCTGACCTTCACTGTATGCAGTGGAGAGCTTTGGCAGCCTCCCAGGAACAGGCTGTTTGCTTGCAGAGAAGCAGCACCTCTGCCATCAGCACGGCTCCAGGGGGCTCTGGTTTACCTGTTGCCAGCATTTGGGGTTTTGGGAGTTTTGCTGGTTTTCGGATTTGGGACTCACAATAGTTTGTTTTGCTCTTTAATTTTCAGATTGGCCGCTTGGTCATCGGGCAGAACGGCATTCTCTCCACCCCAGCAGTGTCCTGCATCATCAGGAAAATCAAAGCCATCGGTGGCATCATTCTGACGGCCAGCCACAACCCCGGTGGGCCCAATGGCGATTTTGGCATCAAATTCAATATTGCCAATGGAGGTAAGGTCGCTTGGTTCGGGTTGATTTGCTTTGTTTGGCCATTTCTTGTGTTGACCCCAAGGAACCTAATTTAACTGTCTTAATATCACAGAAATCCAGTGCCCTGAACAGTGGGTTTCCCTAAACAGAGCAAGTGATTGATCTGCTCCCCTCATACCCTGATATTTCTCTCCAAGGGAGGTATTTCCAGCCCTGGGTCTTTTGCTGTACTTCTGAAGTGCACCTCTCTTGCAGTCTGATTCTTTAATGTCTTCCCCCTTGACCATTTTGTCTTGCAGGTCCTGCTCCTGAAGGTATCACGGACAAAATTTTCCAAATCAGCAAGAAAATTGAAGAGTATGCAATCTGCCCAGATCTCCAGGTGGACCTGAGCACCATTGGGAAACAGCAGTTTGACTTGGAGAACAAATTCAAGCCATTTACAGGTAAATGACTGTTCTTTCTCTTGGAAAGTTTCCTCTCAGGTGGGGTTGGTGTGGACCTGCTGTGAATGGGCAAGGACATTTGGTGTTTCTGAAGGACGGACAGAGCCATTCTGACCTCTCCTTCTCATCTCTTGGATAAGCCAAGCAAGAACATTGGTTCTGATCACCCCCCTGGCATCCTGTTTTGCTTTTTTTTTTTTTGCCTGCATCTTACTTTGTGTAGATACTTTAATTATATCATTGTTTCTGTCCTATAAAAAGTTGTACTAGTTAGGTAAATCTGATCCATCAGACTTCACTAAAATCAGAAACTGTTTTGTCTGTAAGGTTACCATTGACGTGTACTTGTGAAACAGACAGCTCTGCAGTTAAAGTGCATTTTTCTGGTTAAAAATTACAGTGTTTAGTCTTTGTAACTGATTTTTTTTTTTTCCATGGTTTCACATATAAAAGCTCTCTCTGTGAGTGGGAAAGCCATTACATTTCACACATGACTTCTGTCAATTAGCAGTGAAATATGAAAATACATTAAAAAAAGACTTTTGAAAAACACTTACTGCAGGTATTTTTTACCATCTCCTGGTGACCTGTGCTTGTAATTAAAAACCCCCACAATTAAATCAAAAGATTATAAAAGTTGGTATTTCTCTCAGTCCCCACTTCTATATAGTGTGATTTTTATGTTAATGGTGTTTTCATGGCTCTGTGTTTATATGGCCTGTTAGTTGCAAAGGTGCAACTCTTTCAAACTATTAGGTGCACAGTTCTCTTTGACTTTGGAAATTGGAGATCTGATTTTTTTTTTTTTTTTTTCCCCTTTTAATGCCACTCTGCAGGTAAGTGGAGTGGGACTGAGCCCTCTCAAAAGAAGTCCAGGGAGCTGTAGCTGGGAACAGTGTTTGTCTTAAGGATTTTGTTGGTCCATTTGGTCTGTAACCCAATTAGCAGTGACAGCCTGTAATTAAATTCTTAATATAGGACCATTATTATTGTCTTTATGAAATGATTCTGTGGGATGTTTAAAGGCTTTATGCTGAGCCCTGGCCCTTTGCACTGAGGACTGTCAGCACCCTGCCACATGTAGCAAAATTGTTTTTCTGCAAAGATTTCAGACTCTTGAGAATTGGTCTCTTATTTACTTTTTTTTTTCTAGTGGAAATTGTGGATTCAGTAGAAGCTTACGCGAATATGCTGAGGAACATCTTTGACTTCAGTGCGTTAAAGGAACTGCTTTCCGGGAAGAACCACCTCAAGATTCGCATAGATGCTATGCACGGAGGTACGGGTGGGCTTGGGTGTGTCTGGCGCTGGGTGTCCCCGGGGCTTTGCCATCTGCTTCAGAGAGAAAACTTTCTTCTGGTGTCTACATCCATCATTTGTAAATTTGTTTCTTGAGTTCTGCAACATGCGTTTTTCTTTCAGCAGGCAAACTTTTTACAGCTTTACGTTGTTTTCTTTTGTCAAATGTTTGGACTTGGGAAATGTTGGGGGTTCGGGGCGGGGGTTGATGTATGGCTCACCCATGTCAATCCACACCTGAGAGGCAGAGGATGATGCTGTGATCCGAGCTGCCCTGGCAGACTCGGCATCAGTTCATGTCCCATGGAGGTCACAGTGGTTAGCCAGAGGTCTGCCCATGGGTATTTTGAGTACAAAAATGGGACTATTGGAGTGTTCTATATCATTTAATCTACATGCCAAGCTTGTGAGTCTCCGTAGACATTTTCAAGAGTTCCTTAGCTTTCTTAGCATCTTGTTTCCCTTGTCTCCAGGCCATTCCCATTCTTACGCTCACTTATTTTTTATTGTCTACATTACTAGCTTTTGAGAGCAGTAAATCCTTTTGTACTGCGGGGTGCCTGTGAATCCCACATGCGTTTTGTTCTGTTATATGGGACTGTTGTACTAATGCCTCGGTGAACTCGGGGCATAAGCCCTTCACAGGGGGGTCCTGGCTCGCGCGCTGAGCCCTGGCATAGGCTCATCCTCACTTCTAAACCCATGAGTGGTCTCTTTATTTATCAGGACAGCCCCTCAGCTGAAAAGCTTACTTTGACAAGAGCTTGTGTGCCTGGATGGGTCAGGCTTAAGCACACCTATGTGCTACTTGGGGCTTTTGATGTGAGCATTTCTGTTTTAGTACCTTAAACCATATAAACTGACCCAAAGTGAGCAGACTGGACGCCTGGGTGGTTATGTGGCTGGTGCAGAGCTGCCTGAGGGCAGAAGCTGACTCCTTTCCTCTTCCTGTTTTGCTGTGATAGTTGTGGGCCCTTACGTAAAAAAGATCCTGTGTGAGGAGCTCGGAGCCCCGGCAAATTCAGCTGTGAACTGCACCCCGCTAGAAGACTTTGGTGGCCACCATCCCGACCCCAACTTAACCTACGCTGCTGACCTGGTCCAGACCATGAAGACAGGAGAGTACGACTTCGGAGCTGCCTTTGATGGAGACGGGGTAAAGGGGCTGTTCTATATTCACCTTTTTGCCCTTTAGTCAGCTGTGGGGGACTGACTGCTCAGCTGCTTTTAGGCAGAGGAGGACAAAGGCAAAGACCTTTTTTCTCCTTCTCTCCCTTCTGTAATTGCAAATAGAAGTGAACCACTTGCTGGAGTTTGCCACCATGGCAATAGTTGGCTACTGTGTGAATAATGAAGTCCAAACTGTATTTAAATAGCTTTAAAGGCTGTGAAAAATCAGCAGGAAGGTGAAATACTATACAGGTGCTGCTGTTTAACTTCTTCAAAACTCTGTATTTATTTCAGTGCAGTCAGAAATCTCTCCGAGTTGTTGGGTTTATAGGCTGCGCCTGCCAAGTAGAACAACTTTGTAGCCTTTTTGTGCTAAGCAGGGATGAGAGCTGTTTCTCTCTTGTCTTCACCAGGATCGCAACATGATTCTTGGGAAACATGGCTTCTTTGTGAACCCCTCTGACTCCGTCGCCGTCATCGCTGCCAATATTTTCAGTATCCCTTATTTCCAGCAGACTGGAGTGCGTGGCTTTGCACGGAGCATGCCCACCAGCGGGGCTCTTGATAGGTACTGTCTACCTCTGTGCATGGTGGGAGAGGGGAGGGGAGCCCTGCCGAGGAGAGGGACTGTCCCTTTTTTGTGGTTTACCACACGTCTGTAGTGGGGAGCGAGCGCGTGGTCTGCCTGAAGGGTGAAGCAGTGCCAGGGCTGTCTGCCAGGGGAACCAGTGAAGTTTAATGAATTAAATCCTGGTCTGGGACATGGCAGAGCTGGGCTGCGCTCTTGGCTCTTTCTCTTCTCTGCAGATAAGCCCAACCAATGGTCCTCCCCACCTTTTTTTTTTAATTTTAAAGTTGATAGTGATACTTTCTTCGTTAAATGCTTTGAGATCTACAACTTAAAATTGCTTTAGAAGAGCTACGTGTTCGTATTTATTCTTTGGTTGCGCATCCCACCCATTTCCCAAATGTTATACGGGGATAAAATAGAGAATTGCTGTACAAAGAATTGTTTATTGTAAAAAAACCAAAGCAGTGGCATGACCTGCCTTCAGTGTTACCCCAAAAGAGATGCTTGGTAGCAACTGAAGCTCCTGCTGCAGTTATTTCACATGGGAGCGCTAAGAGTCCAGCTGTGATGTGACTTAGCCTTCTTACCTTTGAAGGGTGGCCCACGCTACAAAGATTGCTTTGTATGAAACTCCAACTGGCTGGAAGTTCTTTGGAAACTTGATGGATGCAAACAAACTGTCTCTGTGTGGAGAGGAAAGCTTTGGTACTGGTAAGTCAGCATTACTGATTTCACCAATGATGGTATTATTGCTCCTCTTCGTTCTTTATTGTGCTGGGTCGCTTGGGATTTGTCTTTTATGTGTAGTTGTTAATGCTTCTTAAATAATAAAATAAAAAGCTTGCAAGAATCACTGGTGGAAACGAACACAATGCTAAAAGTTTTGTGAGGCAAGAGCTAGTTCTTTCAGTTATTTAGGAAGGCATATGTAGATACGCAGGAAGTTTAAGGGCCTCTTTACTAGCCCGGTCATTGAGTCTATGGGGATTAAGTGCAGTGTTAAATGTATTTTTCAACTCTTGGTGGCCAGGAAAACCTTCTAAATGTTTTCATTTCTGGAAAGAAATATGGTTTGGAGCATGCAGTTTTATTAGGGAAGGTTTCAGGTCACTATTAAATCTCTGAGCTTAATAGGGCCCTCATTTTCCTCTTCTAAAAACAAGGTATGATTTATAAAGTTTAAATTAACACTTGCCTTTGAACAGTCTAAGCAAGTTATTAGGTTACTGAGAAACAAAGTGAACATCTTAAGGAATTTACTAGGGGTGTGCACGTGACACAGAACTATTATTTGTGGAGGGAAGTTAAAGTGAGCAGATTTCGCTCCGCGTCGGAGTGGTGTGCTCCAAACACGCAGAGTTCCCGGGAGGCCTCGACAGTTTCTGACTTCTCCCGTGGCATCTGCTGCGTGGTTTTAACGTCCTGACTGTGGAAATGGGACCTTCCCTAATTCATGCACAAAGGCTGAGTTTTATCTGGTCTGAATTCTCCCCGAGATCTCGTTTTTCCTATTTTCTAAAGACCTCTGAAGACAGGGGCAGCTGATAGGATATGCAAGGCAGAGGGTCTGGAGGGAATTTCGGTTGGATGATTTCAGGCTCAAACCTTGTGTGTTTTCATCCCACCATCCCATATTTCAGAAAAACATTTTAGCCTGTGCGTGGGTGTCTTGGGGCAGGGATGGCCTTAAGTCCCCAAATGCCTGAACTCAAGTGCTTTGTGGAACTGGGGTGCACAACTTGACATGAAAGGATTACCCCAGCTTTGCTGTGGGTGAGGAAATGGCATCATGGACTCTGTTTGAAAGCAGTTTGCTCTGGGGCTGAAGCAATCTTCAGTGACAATATTTTTGCAACCAGATGCTGTTCTGATACATGGGATTTGGCCTCAGGTTGGAAGGAAAGGGGAATTTCAGAAAATGTGGTATATCTGTAAAGAAATCTTGAAGTAAATCATGATTAAAGAAAGATTTTGGAGTTTTTCCCTGAATGATTTCAGCATGTGTTAAGTTTATGTTCTGGACTTTGGCTAATGAGAAGGTAGTGGCATTTTGGTAAATAAATAAAAAACAAAACGCAGCAAATGATTCATGGAGCTGCTGATAGGAGATGGTCTCTAATGAGCAGCTTTCTAAAATTGTTTCCATCTTTTATTGTATGAGCAATGAGCTCATAGTTTCTCTCCATCCCCCAGTAGGTAAGTGACTCTACATTACAAATAAAAGTTTCTGATTCCATTTGCAGTGGGGGCTGAGACACAGGTTTGGGATTTTGGCCACGCAGCATCACATCTGAGTGGCCAGGGACTGAGGCAGTTGGGGGGGGGACAACACACGACACACAGATTAAGAAAAGGCTCAGGAGTGTTGGACACCCCCCACCATGCAAAGGGGGTTTGTCCATCTGGCAAATAGGCTTTAAGGAATGAAAAGGGGTGAGGAAGGTTGTTTGATGGCAAGTTAATGAGGAGTTGTTTGGAGCTGAACAGAATGTGAGTGCTGAAGGGGAGCGAGGTGAGGGAGCAGCCAAATAGACCCAGTAAAAATTGAAACAAACTGTGACCCAGTGGGACTGGAGTCCAGGAGCAATTAGAGTAATGCGACATGACAGAATTCCTGCTTGCTTTCCTGGGTATTTTATTCCAGCAATAAGTTGATACATCACATGGGACTTCTGTTTATTTAGCATTCCTCTCCATCACCTCTGTACAGCTCTCTCCGCTGTAAAGGACCGTGAGGATAATTTATCGCTGCGTCCACAATAGTGGGATTTGTGCAAAGCACCCCGTAACCCAAGCCCCAGCCCCCAGCCTCTTTCCCCAGATGATTGCCCACTCTGGCAATTCTTGGGAGGGTAGAACGGCAGCTCAGGAGTGCTCTCTGCGTTAGCAGCTGTACCCTGGCTCCTTGGGATTTCATTAATACCTGGTTGGAGGTTTTCCAGAGCTCAGAGGATAAAACTCAGAAGCTGTGCGTCTGTGGGGCACAGCAAGACACAAGCCTAGAGCCTGGCTTGGATGTATTCTGGGCTGCCATTTGATCCCTCATTTAATTTAGGTGCTCAGGGTGCTGTCTAAGTTGCAGCACCCTCTCGGGTTTCCCCAGGGCCTGGGTGCTGTGCAGCCCCTGCCCCGCCGCTGGCAGCCCCGGTCCAGCTCACCTCCAGGGCAAGGCTGGGCTGGTCTCTGACGACCACCTCCTCTCCGTTCGTTCAACTCTTGCTTTGGAGGGGTCCTCTTTTAGCCAAAACAGGGTCTTTTACAGCCTTTCAGTGCCTGGTGTGTGGGAGCGAGAGCAGGCACGAGCCGCTCTCGGGGTTTCCACACGTGAACGAAGTCTCTCCTTGTACTGCTTGTTGCCGTCCAATGAGCTGCTCTTCTCTCCGTTGCGGCGTAATTGCAGAGTCGTTAGGGTTTGGCATCCTCAGCGAGGGCTGACATTTTTCTTGGTGCTCAGCCAGAATATGTGCTGATCAGAGCATGCTGATTTGGCAGACGGTACGTGACAGCTGCTTGAAGAGGTTGATGTTAGTCCTTCCTGAGCTGTTCCTTTGCATTTGCCTTTTTTTTTTTTTTTTTTTTTTGATGACCTTTTTACTGTGCATTCCCCATTACTTCCTTGGGAACAGAATTAAGGATCTGTGAACAATGAGAGTGTGTGTGTGTGTGTGTGTGTTAAAAGGGGCCAAATGTTTTATTTGGGCTATAGCTAAAAGCAGATGATATCTTGAACCGTTTTAGCAATACAGCAGGGTTCGAACTCATGAAATGCCTTCCATTTGTGAGCTTGCACGGCTGCCAGTTGGCTGGAGGAGAGGAGACAAGGTAGGGCCATAGCACGGACTCTGGCGTGAAAGGAGGTGGGAAATGTGTTTGTGCTGTGGCTCTCTGCAGGCTCCGACCACATCCGGGAGAAGGACGGGCTGTGGGCTGTCCTGGCTTGGCTGTCCATCCTAGCCACTCGCAAGCAGAGTGTGGAGGACATCATGAAGGATCACTGGCAGAAATACGGCAGGAACTTCTTCACCAGGTGGGGAAGGTGCTCCTGACGCCTCATGCTCGCCTCTGTGTTCATCCCTCCAAGCTCAGAGCCCCAAGCACTGATGGCACCAGCCTGTGCTACTGCAGCACTGCTTGGTCCTGCTGCGGGAACTTAAACCTCCCCCAGCAGTTTGCTGCTGCAGGCAACATCTCTGGGTTAAACTAAACAGTAGGTATTCACCTTGACCTTTCACAATGTCCAGTTTAGGATTTGTTACTCTAAACATAAATCTAGTAAGTACCAGAGTCTGCAAAAGCTGTACATTTTATATATGCAAGGTGTCTTTTTTTCTTTTAAGAGTCTTTTTTTGCCATTGGAACAGTATGTTTCTTGAGACCACAAATCACAAGTTAATTTGTAGTATCTTCAGTGATGGCAATGTCTTACTGAACGGATGCCCAGCTCCTAGGTCATTATTTACGTGGCTGAGTTTCTGACCAGTCCCAAATACTCCAAATTAAACTGCAGTAGGTGTGAAAGATGAAAAGGGAAGGAGTGAGAACAAACCTGCCTGTAAGCAGGGGTGGGAACACCGGCTGGAGTGAAAGCATCAGGCAGAAATCTTTAAGCTTGGAAGACCTACATGAAAATTCCATCTCGAATTGCCAAATGAAAGAACGTGCCGTTTCCTTTTTTCTTCTTCTTTTTTTTTTTTTTTTTTTTTTTTTTACCCCCCACCCCACAAAGCCAGCATACATCTGAGGCATTTAAACCTGTGGAAAAAATGCCAAAGTCTAGAATAAAAAGGCAGTCTTGTAGCACCAGACATATGTCTGCATAGCAAGCGAAGTGCAGCGGAGGCAGGGTAGCAAGCCTGTGCGTGCTTCACCCAGCCAGCCGGGCAAAGCTCAGCGGCGCAGATCACACCGGCAACGGGAGTACAAAGTCTGGGATCCCGACGTGCGCCTCAGCCGCTCGCTGCTGCCTCTCTCACCTGGGTTCATGAGATCAAAGCTGGCGCTGGTATGTTATCGTGTGCTGCCATCACACCTGCATTTTGCTGTGGGACACGCACAAGGATGTTCAGGCAAAATTGTTATCGTGAGGAACCTGCTGAGATCCTATCGGCAGGATTTAGAATAAATTCTTTGCAGTCAGCATTGTTGGAGCCTAGCCCTCTGTCTTCGATATGCCTGGCACAAGGCAGCACCATTTGTGTTTTCAGCTCTCCCAAATCCAAATGCCTGTGATACACTGCAGTGTATCCCACGGATTTGTGTTGGGTTGTAGCTATATTGCTGCACAGATCCTCCTCTCTCCTCTTCCTGTCCTCTCCTCCAGCAAGGGCCTAGAGAACAGCTTTAAACTCCAACAGGGGAGGTTTAGACTGGATATTAGGAAAAAATTTTTCACAGAAAGAGTGGTCAGACAGTGGAATAGGCTGCCCAGGGAGGGGGTGGAGTCACCATCCCTGGGTGTGTTTAAGGGTCGTTTGGATGAGATGTTGGGGGATATGGTGTAGGGGAGAACTTTGTAGAGTAGGGCTGGTGGTTGGACTCAATGATCCCAAGGGTCTTTTCCAACCTGAATGATTCTGTGATTCTGAGATCTACAGGGAAGACCGCAGTGTTTAAGCAAGAGCGTTACAAAACGTCGCTGCTCATTACAGCCTCCCCTTCCTAATCTTTGTGGTGTGGTGACTGGTTGCAGATATGACTATGAAGAGGTGGATGCAGATGCAGCTAACAAAATGATGAAGGATTTGGAGACTGTGATGTTTGACCGCTCCTTTGTGGGGAAGCAGTTATCGTGTGGTGACAAAGTCTACACGGTTGAGAAAGCTGATAATTTTGAGTACAACGATCCCGTGGATGGAAGCGTCTCCCGAAACCAGGTGGGCACCCCCCAGAGGGGTGTTGCGCTGTGTATTTTGGGCTTAATCTTTGTCTGTTGCATTTGCACCTCCTGTAAAGTCAAATGTTGCATTTGTCCCTTGGAAAAATCTTTTCTGCCCTGTGTTTGCTGGTGGGATCCTGCCCTGCGGGAGGGAAATTGCTGCCTTGGAGAGAGGGAAGGGCCTGGAGGGAGCAGAGCTTCCCTACAGCTGCCCCAGGAGGGGAAGGAGTGACGGCACTGAGCTGAGGGGGATCCTTCAGGCGATGGGTCAGCAGCTGGGAAACGGGTTGTGCTGAATGAAGTGTTGAAGAACTCCACTGAAGCACGAGGCGCAAACCCTCCCGTTCAGGTTTTGTCTTGTCTCCAGCGCTAGAGCCCCAGGTTGCTGCAAGCAAATCCTCCCTAGATATGTTTGTCCTTGAGGTGGTAACACTCCTCATGTGCTTGTCCCCGAGAGGGCAGGCAGCAGGGCAGAGCGGCTATGACGGGGGATGAGGTTCCAGGCTCCAGAATTCACAGGGGTATTAAATACATGTGAGATGAGTAACCTGTCACCAGAGATCATTGGAATAAAAATGTCCTGTAGATCGATTGGTTTGAGAGCATCATGTGGAATCGGAGTGGGAAGGAAGAACGGGGAAATCCTGCCTTGCCTGTGGGGTGATAGGAGCGTTTTCCTTACGTCCTGCCTTCATGGAAGAGCAGTGGGTTGGTAGTGCTGTGTCTGACACAGAGTCGGGCCCTGGCTCTTGTTTCCAAGCAAGTGCTGGGGCCGGGGAGCTTACAGCAGCAACACTTTGGGGTTCAGGAGCTTTAGCAAATTCTCCAGAGTGGGTTAGGAGGGACACTACCTCCTCTGGGATTCAGAGGGGGATAACAGAGGGGCCTTCTGTGGCTCCCTAAAGAGGACGAGCTCAGGGATCGCGCAGGTCAGGCATCGCCACGCTGGATCTCGTGGCAAGTACCACAGGTGCCCAAGAGACGCGTAGCTGAGGCTCTTCTTCTCCCCTTCTGTCGTACCAGGGCTTGCGGCTCATCTTCTCCGATGGCTCCCGCATCATCTTCAGACTAAGCGGTACCGGCAGTGCTGGAGCAACCGTGCGGCTCTACATCGACAGCTATGAGAAGGATACTCAGAAGATACACGAAGACCCACAGGCAAGTGCTGCATCTCAGTTGGGGCACCGCTGGCACCCAGCCTTCCCAAAAAGCTTAAATCTTTGCTTAGCACTGCTTTGCTTAGGGCTACGTGGAGGTGCTAGGAATTTTGGAAGCAAGGGCTTTGGTATCTTTAATCCCAATATAAATAGATTTATTAAAAAAAACCCCTCTGTGTGAAACTTAATTACTCAAGCATGTCCAGAGAAGGGCAATGAAGCTGGTGCAGGATCTGGAGCACAGGTCTGATGGGGAGCGGCTGAGGGAACTGGGGGGGTTTAGTCTGGAGAAGAGGAGGCTGAGGGGAGACCTCATCGCCCTCTACAACTCCCTGAAAGGAGGGTGCAGAGAGGGGGGATGAGTCTCTTGAGCCAAGGAACAAGCACCAGGACAAGAGGGAATGGCCTCAAGCTGCGCCAGGGCAGGGTCAGACTGGCTCTTAGGAAGTATTTCTTTGCAGAAGGGGTTGTTGGGTGTTGGAATGGGCTGCCCAGGGCAGGGGGGGAGTCCCCATCCCTGGAGGGGTTGAAGAGTCGGGTTGACCCAGCGCTGAGGGATCTGGTGGGGTTGGGAACGGTCAGGGTGAGGTTCATGGTTGGACTGGAGGATCTTCAAGGGCTTTTCCAACTGAGATAATTCTGTGAACAAGTGTTATTTACTCAGAATCCCTCCCAGCTGCTCCTGCAGTTGCACCTTAATTTTCCTGTGTGTTGATGTGACATCTGTGGCTGGGTGCAGGTGTGGGGGGACACTGTTTCAGTCCCAATCTGACCACCTAATTGAAATGTTGCATCATTAGGGATAAAATGAGCTCATTCCTGTATCCAGTTTGGGAAATACTGGTTTAAAACAAATAAATGGGGGTAAAAGGATGCAGTTGTATATAAGATGACACTGATGTATTAAACTTAGTGCAGAACACAAGTTCTTTACAGCATCATTTAAAAATGCCGTTGACTTCTCTTGTAGGCACGGGAGGAAAAGAATCCTCGTTTTATATTCCCCAGCAAACCAGTCTTTGAGCTCTTTTTGTCTAACTTACTGTGCCTCTATTGATAAAAATACTAAAAAACCCCCCACATTCTGCGAGGCACGAACTAAACGATTTAACGTCCTGTGCTGATGGCGCAGTGAGTTTGGAGCGCGGCACAACGAGGGTGGCAGCAGCAACCCCGGAGTTTCCTCTCGGAGTTTCCCTCACGGCACCGTTCCTCTCGCTGGGAACCTGAAACGGTCCCTCCCTCAGCAGCACCGAGCTTCAGGTGTCCCGGGCTGACCCCCGCCGCCCGCGAGGGAAGGGTGGACGCGCCGGGTGGAGGCTGCTCGGGGTTCTGAGCCATCTCTTTCCTTCCTGCAGGTCATGTTGGCACCTCTCATCTCCATTGCGCTGAAACTTTCACAGCTGCACGAAAGAACCGGCCGCACCGGTCCGACCGTCATCACGTAAAGGCTTGGTCAGACACCGTGCCGGAGCGCACACCGAGTGAAGGAAGTCAGCCTGTCTCCCCTTTTATTGTCAAATCTGTCACTAACAAAAAGAATATTAATTTTATCTCTGTATTTAAGAACACTATTGAACTGCGAAGGATAGACAATAAAACCAGCCCCTGTCAACACTTTGCGTGCGCGTTGCTGTGCTGCTTTTCTGCGTCACACAGCGCTGCTGGCGATTTGTGTATGGTGCTCATTAGCACTGCCTTTTGCTTTAGCATATGTACTTTTTTTTTTTTTGGCTTAAACAAAAGGCTCTAGAAATAACAAAGAGACAGAATTCTTCAGTAACACAGAGGGGTTTTTTCTATCTTGGAAACTTTCCTGGAAAAGAAGCACAAATACTTGTTAATACATAGTCTCTTAAATGTGATGTCTCTGAATAAGCAATGGCTGAGTATTTTTCGCTTAGGTGGATTTTTCCCTTTCAAACACAAATTATGTAAATTGCCTTCTGTATAAGAAAAAACCCACAACAAACCCTCCACACAGAAATGAGCAATAACAAGCATTGCAGGATATTAAAGTGATATGGGCTACAATTACTGTTCAGTACTCTTTTATTTTCTTGCATCATGATAGAGTCCCTTTTGAAGAGTGAAAGATTGTTTGATGAGCTGTTGTCTGGTTGTACGTGGACGGTAAGATCCTCGGAATAATCAGATTGGTAGGCATTAATGTGCAATATCTTATCCAAGGGCACAGAGAGGGTCACTTTGGAAACAGTTGGATCTGCTCAACGTTGACGCCCTGCGGCTGCACCTTCCTGCCCTGTTCCTGGAAGCCGTTGCCGCCTCGGAGCTGAGCCGTGATCCTGCTCCCGGCCCCACCGGTGGACGGGGCCCTGGAGAGGATGAGATGTGCTCGTGCTGCTGACTTGGTACCTCGGGTGACACCCTCCAGCAGCGAGGGGGACTCTGGAAAATAACCGCAGGTAAGTCCACCAGACCCCCTTGGTTTACTCCCTCCATCCCAAGGCTGTTACGACTTAAGCCATGTCAATAAAAGCAGTTGCCTTAGCGGGAGGGAGTTAGGTGACCTCCCCCTTGCGCTTTGCTTGCCTTTGATACCCAAATCCCAGTGGCCCCCGTGGCCCATCTCTCCCTTCGCCCCGGCTGGGCCTTGTGGTGGAGGCACTGCCTGTGCAGCCAAAATTGGGGCTGGGTCTCTGGGCAGGGCTGGGGGAGCAGCTGCTTTTCCAGGAATGTGAAACATCCCACCCTCACCAGGAGCTGCTGGCACCACTTCTGAGGTGGGTGCAGATGTGCTGACAAAAGGCTCTTTATCTCATCTTCCTCGCAGAGGCGAGGCGTCTCTTCTGACAGACTTCTCCACTCTGGCTGCGCCAGCAGTTCTGCTGGCATGTGTGGGGCATATCTCGGTTGGAAAAGAGCTTGAAGATCCTCCAGTCCAACCATGAACCTCACCCTGACCGTTCCCAACTCCACCAGATCCTTCAGCGCTGGGTCAACCCGACTCTTCAACCCGTCCAGGGATGGGGACTCCCCCCCTGCCCTGGGCAGCCCATTCCAACGCCCAACAACCCCTTCTGCAAAGAAATACTTCCTAAGAGCCAGTCTGACCCTGCCCTGGCGCAGCTTGAGGCCATTCCCTCTTGTCCTGGCGCTGGTTCCTTGGCTCAAGAGACTCATCCCCCCTCTCTGCACCCTCCTTTCAGGGAGTTGTAGAGGGCGATGAGGTCTCCCCTCAGCCTCCTCTTCTCCAGACTAAACCCCCCCAGTTCCCTCAGCCGCTCCCCATCAGACCTGTGCTCCAGACCCTGCACCAGCTCCGTTGCCCTTCTCTGGACACGCTCGAGTCATTCAATGGCCTTTTTGGAGTGAGAGGCCCAAACCTGAACCCAGTCATCGAGGGGCGGCCTCACCAGTCCCGAGTACAGGGGTAAGATCCCTTCCCTGTCCCTGCTGGCCACGCTATTGCTGATACAAGCCAGGATGCCATTGGCCTTCTTGCCACCTGGGCACACTGCTGGCTCCCTGAAGGCGCTGTGCGCCGGTGCAGAGCTCTGCCCACGTGGCCGGGCTCCCGCGGGACTTGCTCCTGCCCCTCGTCTCCCTGCAGCCACTGCGGAGCTGCCAATTCCTCCCGCTCACAATTGGCCAAGCGAAAGGAAATCTTCCCGGGAGGCTGTATGGGTGCAGAGCACGGCGGGCGGGTGCTGCTCTTGGGCAAGGCAAAAGCCTCCCGCGGAGCAAGTTGTGTTGCGTCGCTTAACAAAACAAAATGGCACAGAGGGTGCTCTGGGTGCTCTGTTTGACTTTGATCTCCGTCAAATAAGACGCGTGGCTGGAGCTGGAGGTTGACGATGAAACCTGGAGCCTTTCACTTGTGAGTGCTTTGTCTCCAGCCTTTCTCTGGGTGGGGAGAACAGCGCGTTCTCCTTGTGCACTGTCGCGCCGGGCACCTCAGTCCTGCTCCCGCCACAGCAGCCCGTGGAGCAGAGAGGCCTCGGGGACACGGGACCAAACCTATCACCACGCAGCAGGTCTCTGCTCCATCCCCTCTTCCTGGCCCAGCGCATCGGGGTGAGCACAGGACTCATCTGCCTCTCTCTATTCACGCAAATCACTGCTGGGAAACCCTCTTTCTGATCTTTTTTCCAGAATTTTTACTGGCAAACACTGATTTCTGTCGTCTAATAGAAGCCCTTGTTCCCTGAGAGCACTTAGTGCCAGGCTGTGATAAAAACACCTTCTTTGCTGCTGCCCTGCAGCTTCTTAATCCCCAGAGGAGGTTTGTAATTGTAATTCACTCTTCCCTTCGTAATCCATGGAGGAGGTTTGTAATTGTTCTAGTGGAGAAAACGTTTGGAGTGTTTGGGGCTGGAACGAAGGACTCCATTTCCATACTGCATGTCAGGCAGCGTTAGCACGGCCGCTCCGGTGACTTCTGCCAAATGAGTTGGTCTCTTTCCGCGGGCAGCAAAGGGCAGATGCAGTCAGCGAGAAAGCTTCCAAATTAATCTGGGCAGGCTCCTTTCTCTGAGCGCTTGAAAGACCACGCCTAAATCTACTTGACAGCTGCTTCTGTAGGGACTCATATGGCATGGAAAGGTTTGATCTCTCAGTCAGCTAATAACAAACTTGAAAAGAGTGTAAATTGGTGATTATAAAATACACTAAGAGACAAAAGAAGAGTTTATATTCGCACCATAGAGCTTCAGTCGGATTTGATGTTAAAAACAAACTAGAATTGCAAACAAGGCATTTTAAAAACTGTATTAGCACCCTAATAGCTGCTCAATAACATGATCTAGATCAGTCTTAGGGTAAAGAGGAAAAAAGGAGAGATTAATAAAGGCTGAAAGCTGAGGTAGGAAACGCTGCTGCCCACAGGCAGGCTGAGCTGAGCTGCTGCATGGGGCTGTGTTCTGCACACAGCTGATCAGCTGTTGGGGTGCGTGTGTGAGCGTGGGGGGTGTGTGTGTGTGTGTAGCATCGTCGCCCAGCACCGCGGTGGCCACTGATCTGGGCAGAGTTTGTGCCCAAGTTTGGGAGAGCCGTGTTTTCCCTGCCGTGGGCCTGGGCCTGCGAGCCTGGCGCTTCACTTGGCCAGGTTGGGTCTCGGAGTTTTTCCTCACTGCTGGCTGCAAAGCACTAACCCAAAAAGCTGGGATTAGTGGGGGAAAAACCAATTTGGCTGCTCTAATTTGCCTTTTAAGTGTTGTGTGAACAAGTGACCCCATAGTTTATGGTTGGCCTCTTTTTAAAGCAGGTCAGTCCTGAGTTCCCTCTAATGGAACCGTGAATGATTTCAGTCAAACTGTGTATTAAAAACTGCTCTCTTGCCCGTAACGGTGCTACCAGCTCCCTGGTGGCACACAGCTCTCCTCTCCTGGGGCTCCCAACTTAACTTCAGCACCTTCAGAACGGGATACAAAGCTTCCTGCGCTCCCATTGCTTTATCTCAGCTGCCGTTCTGCCAACTGTTCCTTTCCACTGCACCTACAAGTGCTGCAGAGTGGAGCCCGAACTGTTCCCCCCGTCCATACCTTCCCCCCATGATGAACAATTTGTGTCCATGCGTCTCTTGCCTGTCTGGCTCGTGGGATTTGGAGCCTTGAGGGCTCTTGGGGAAGCCCGGGCGGGTTTGCCCACTGGGTCGCTGAGCGGGACATAGCTCCTGGCAGCTGCCTGAGTGTCAGCAAGTCTCTAAAGATGCAGCAAATGGAGGAAAAGTGGCTGGTGGTTCAAGGTGGCTGGTGGTTAACTGGTACAGCTCTGGATACAGGAGACTCCCGCTCTATGCGCCGAGGTTCAGTTAAGTTGTAATTTTCTCAGGAAATTCACTTTTACCCCTGGGCTGTATTATAGTGGATTCCTTCCAAGTCAGTGACTCCGTGCACCAACGGGGAAACGCGGTCAGTCTGTACGGCATTTAATGGGCCGCGTTAGCCAAAGCCGTGGCGATGGAGGTGTTTGCAGAGACTCAGCCCGTCTGTGCAGATGGATATTTGCATGAAAAATTACTCCTGCTCTTTTGCTTCTCTTCAAACTAAAGCTACAGCCTCCTGTCCCAGAGGAGCCCAATTAGATCCAGATGTCTCACTAGTCGCATGCGTTTTAATCTTTATCCCGAGTTTACGTAATGCAATATCTCATTTCTGCCTGCACAAAAATGAAAATACATCACAAGAGCTCGCCGACAAGAGCGAGCACAGCCGGACTGGAGCAGAAAGCAGCCCAGCCACCGAACTGCTGCTTGGTGATTTCTTGGCCCAAGCCCGGTGGGTCTTGCCGAAGTGCCACTGCCAGAAGTCAAGTTTGCAGGCAGCAGTGGCGGGGCGACTCCCAGCACATGGGGTGATGGTTTTACTACTTGGTGTCAGCGAGCACATGCACTGAAGGCTGAACCCTTCTGCTGGAGGCAGAAGAGCTCTGAAATCCTGCTCTTCGTCAGAGCTGACAGTGCTCCACCTGTGGAAGATGGATGTTTCTCTCTAGAAGGCAGCATCGGTGAAGAGTCTCGGGGCATCTCCGATGGACCCGGGGTCTTGCCACACCTCACGTCGGCGTGGTTTCATCTACAATCTGAATGTTCATTCACAATATAAAATGACTGCGTCTTTCAAGTCCTGAGTAGAGAGACTGCCAAGCTGTTCCCTGAGCACGGTCTCCCAAGCATAAGTATTGGCACAAAGTAAAACCCAGCGTAGGAAACCAGAGGTTGCTTTGAGACTGGCTAAAGCAATTCAGGAAAATGCTGCACAGTGCTATTTTTTGTGGGGTACTTCCACGTGATAAACACAAAGTCTAATCCCCAGATCTTCAGCATGCAGAGTTTTGGGCAAAATTTCCAGTTGCCATTGAAAAAAATCTGTTCTCTCAGCTTTGCTGTGAAGAGCATGTGTTATTCAGCACGTTTCAATCACAGCACTGACAGCTGTGCCCAGGCTCAGGCAGGAAAAGTAGCTGCAAAGGAAATAAACCAACTATCAAATCAAATAAACCAATTCTCATTTTCTTCCTCAATGTTTTCACACACTGTCCAGGCATGAGGGACCGCCAGTATGTTCCGGTGTCTCTGGGCACTTTCTCCACCATCAGAAGAGTTTCTTTTTATCCTTTCCCTCCATGTCCCCTCATACTCCCCACCTCTGGGAGGATCTGGGAGGATCCCAGAAACCATGAGCTGGGACCAGCGAGGAGCAGGGCCAGGCCGGGGCGAAGGAGCAGGGTCAGGGCAGCGTAGCAAGAATGAGACCGGATCAGGCACTGGCATGGGGGTGGAGGTGAGAGGAGTGGGGTGGTGTATACAGAGGCTGGAAGGTATAAAAGCTTCAAACCAGTGACGGATTTGGTTTTACTGCCTTTGTTTTCACAGATTGTGATTACGATCCAGAATTAACAGAGATAACGGCCCTATTCCCCATTATGGGAAGTGGCTTTATATGCCCGCGCAGAACCTGCTGCTCACGCATCCCACCTGCACTTTAATTCTGTAAACTCACATTTTCCTCTGTGGCTAAACACTCAGGTATACTCAGAGCTTGATTACAGGGTACAAATTAAGTTTTAATCAGGAAGAGGAATCTTAGCGAGGAGCAACAGTCCAGATTTGAAATTCATCCAGTCTTGCGTGACAGTGTGTGAGTGGAGCCAAAGCCGCAGCCATTAGGATGGATTCGTACGGCACCTGAAGTCGTTATTAAATACCCATCTTCCCATTTCTGATGGCGCAGGTTATAATTTGCAACATCTTGGTAAAGGAACGCCAGCACCGCAGCCATCTGCGCATGGGGCCCGGGCACTGGTAACGTCTCCCGGCATCCCACCAGCTCCCGGACAAAGCAGCAACGCTGTGCACTTCACCAGGGAAACTACAGGCAAAGGCTGGCAAAGAAATCCTGCCCATGGGACATTTAATTTGCTGTAATTTCGACCTTTCTATCCATCCCTAGAAGCAGCTGAGATGAGATAAATATTAGAGGAGTTTGGCTGTATTTAACGGCTATATTTAATACCACGGCATTGCTTAAAAATACTTTGCACTAACTTCAAATCAGTTCAGCTCCTTTGTTTCCTTTATAAAAGCTGTTCTGGATGGACTGTTAAAAACCTTTCATGCTCTGCTCCCTCGAGGTGCCTGCTTGGGTGCCACAGGGTGACTTTCAGACGTGCTGCAGCTCCCACCGTGGGGAGTCCTTGGGGTTGTCCCTCCACTCTTTCAGGTCCCAGTGCACCTCCTTGCATCCACAGCAGAAAGGAAGGTGGGGAAAAAAAAAAAAAGGTAAGTTGTAGAGGGAATAAATGAGCAAAGAAAGCCCTGCGTTGCAGTGAGGGAGTAGGCGAAGCTTTGAATCATTTGACTCCGTGTTTATCCACCGCTCCTGGGAGACGGGGGGAGCTGGAGGGAAGCGGAGGAGTTTAGGAAGTTCGCAAGCGGAGTGCTTGTGTTGTTTCTGGCACAAAATTACCAGTCATGTGTGTCCCTCCACAATGCCATTAACCTCCCATGGCGAGGCCAGGAGACCTTCAGCAAGGATCAGCTCCAGCACTTCCATGAAGGATGACTAAGGCAGTTGATCCTGGCAGCAGCGAGGCTTGGGCTGCCGGTAGGAGCCATGAGCAAGGTGGGGCCAGATCCAGTTATGCAGGAGAAATCTGATAAATGTGGGTTAAAGCGCTGGAGACAGCTGCTATCGAAATGCAAAACAGCTTTTATCTCTGGACGGTGCTGAGAGCTGCGGGATGGCTCGCTCGGAGGAAGGGATGTAATCCAGCCATTCGGCATCAAGGCAGCAGGAGCTGAAGAGTTGCCTTGGCTGGAGGATCCCTAGTGTGACGAAGCCTGACAAGGGGGAGCAGCACATGGGGCTTTGCCTTCTCCTTTGGGGTCACCTGCCTGCAAGGGTCCTTGCCAATAGAGAGGCTTTCCTGAGTTTAGGATTTGTTTCAAGGCAACCATGTCTATAAGCTTAGACTTGACGTGAAGAAAAATTTCTTCACTGAAAGGGCTGTCAAGCACTGGAAGAGGCTGCCCAGGGAAGTGGTGCAGTCACCATCCCTGGGGGTATTTAAAAGACGTGTAGATGTGGCGCGCAGGGATGTGGTTTAGTGTTGGCTTTGGCAGTGCTGGGTTTATGGTTTGACTCGATCCTAAAGGTCCTTTCCAGCCAAAATGATTCTGTGATTCTATAAGCATTTTCCTGCTCAGGTCACTAACGTTGCTCCCTCCTTGAAGCGAGCGCATCGCTGCAGTCTGGTTTTGGCCATGCTAATGCTGCACATTCATCCAGAAAGAGGGGAAGGAGAGAGAAAGTTTTCTGTCTTTTTCCTTTCTGACCATGCAAAACTGGATGGAACAGGAGACAGAGACTACAAATCTGTCTTGTCCCAGTGTAGCTCAAAGATAAAAGCGTTAAAATACTCTGTAATTATAGTCAGCCTCAAAGAAGAAATTTTATGAGGGCAGTAATTAGATGCTCAGCTCTTACAATCCGTGGCACAAAATGAAAGAATGTGATTTTTAAGCAATGCTGGGGTTTAATTTGGCTCAGCAACAGTTTAGAGGTGTTTCTCCCTTAATAAGAAATTTTGAACTGTTTGAGGGCCTGACCACTTGGATGACAGAGAGGAAAAAAAAAATAATTCAAATGACGGTCCTGTCTAGTTCCCAATGCTTACATCTTTCAGGGTGAAGCGTAGCCTTTCACAGAGCAAAATGAAAGCATCAGTTAAATGCAGCTTGGGCTGAAGAAGTTAATTAGTATGTAAGTGTTATTTTAAATAGCTAAATCGGCGTTTATTAGAATGCTAAAATGGATATGGCCCAGTTAGGTCCTGACTGCCTTTTTCATGAGTACATGAGCTCCTGCCAGGTTTGAGAGGCCAGAGTGTACCCCGTGCTTACTAGTTTTGAGTGGCCTCCTGATAAATCGTTGCTCTTGTGGCAGTTGAAATGTTAGGTTATATGGAAAGTAGAGAAGTCAGTAAGTGTAGATACTGTAAGGACAGATTTCCTGATGTGGGATGGCAGCATTCAGCCTGTTATTGAACCAACTAGTCAAGCTTATTAAAAATTAAAACCACTCCATTAAACATTCTTAAAACATTCTGCTTTTCAGTGTTCAAACGAAAACCCTGTTATCAGAGATTCCCTCAGAGTGCCTGCAATCAAAGGAAATTTATGTTCCCGAGTTTAACTTCATCATGGACAGTTCATGGGTATCACACCCACCTGCACATCACTGCTGTGAATTTTTTAGCCTGGTTTCCTAATGAGTCCCATGCAGACCCCCCCACCTTTGTATGTCTCTTCTAGGTGACACCAGGAAATCTGTTGATGTATTTCAAATTGGATATAAACGTAGAGTTAGCACAGATGGTGAATACTGTCGGTTCAGTGGGGCTTTTCCATGGTTTCTTTTCCCTGATCCCTGATGCTGTAGGAACCCTCCAAACTCAGGAGTTTGGTACTCACACACACGAAAAGGGATGCCATAACTCTTTAGCCCCAGAGCAACGTCAGCAGCAGCTGCACTTGGCCAGCTGCAGAAGGATCTGCTGGAAAGCTATTTTTTTTTTTTTTGGTTTACTCCTTCTTCTGCTTATTCTCCTAAGGGAAAAGTTGCGGTGTGACCTCAGCCTCTGCTTGCTCTGCCCTTGGCCTGCGAGTGTGTGTGTCGGCACTGCAGCTCGGCACCCGCCACACCAGCAGCTCAGGGGCAAGGAGGGGAGGTGGGGGCTCCCCGAGGAGGTGGGAAACTCAGGATATTGGAGACACACCGGATGCCAGAAGGATGGTGGGAGATTTTTTGAAGTGCAAGTATAAAGGATGAAGGACATAAAACTGCTGGGTATCATTACTTGTGCTGTTTGTGTCTTGCTTAAAAATATATTCTGGCATTCCGATATTAGAATCGTGACACAGAAATATGGCAGAATATGGCTAAAGCTGCCCTGGCATAAGTAAAGGGGATCTACAGGGCCTGAAAGCTGTGTTTGTGTTTCGGTGACACACCCGCCTAGTTTATAATTCTGCTTACAGTGACATGCTGTTGGATGCAAGCTGACGATGTTTAGACTCTTGTGTGTGTGCTATTAAAACCTGCATGTGATGAGAGGCAGGAAGGCAACGACCCCGCAAAGCTACGTGGCAGTTACGTGGTGCTGGGCTGCGTTACCTGGCCGGGCGCAACCCGGGGGGCTGCGGCAGGGCCGGACTCGTGCTGGAGGCTGGCGGGGGCTCTGTGGAGCGGGACTGATCTCCTCCATGAGTCCCCTCACCGGCAAAGATGGATCATGATTTGTGCTGCAGCAGATACTTGTTTGCTTCGGCAAATTGTTTTGATTTGCGAAAATCAGGGAGGTATTTTAAAAAAGCGAATCTTTCTGCTTCTGTATTGTCAGGATAAACTTCCTCATTTTTGTATGTTTTATTTTGCCTGAGCAAAATGTTTAATGTAAATTGAAGCCATTTATTTTTTACTTCATTGCAAAGCAAAATTGCAAGCAAAAATGTGCTACATGTGCAGGGCTGTTAATTAGTACCTCGCTCGCAGTAGCAGGTGGGACAGTAGAGCTTCTGGCAACATTTCAAGCATTTACTGTTGATAACATTTCTGGCAGCACTAGCAATGTAAGATATTTTATTTTTGTACTTTCATGAAAAAAAAGAAAAAAAGAGATGGAATAGATCCATGCAATTTAAACAGCAACAAAAACTAAACTAGACATTAGTGGTTTCAAATACCCAGGCTGTACTGGTAAGCTCTCTGTCATAGAGGGACTCAAAGTCAATTTTTAAGCAGCTATTGTATGTTCTACTTTGAACTGATTATTGTAAATGCCTTATAAAAAGCAGCTGAGCTGCATTTTTCAATTTTATATACAGGCCTTGAAAACCCACAAAGTAGCTGAATGCCCCTGTGCGTGTATGTTAAACTTACTGTGCGGTAGAAAGAAGGTACAGAATATACCTCGGCTCGTATATAAATAACATACTACTAATATTTTCTGCCGTTACCAAGTGGGTTGATGCTAAACAGCATATAGCCACTGGGTGTTTCATGGGAATTGTTTTTTAGATCCAGGGAAGTGCTACAGATTCCTCTCACTATGCACTATTTCCTGCAAAATTATGCATAATGGTTTTGTAGCTCAGTGCTTGCATACTGGATCTTTCTTTCACCTTAACTTTTGGAGTTTCTTCTTCTACCTTTTCTCCCTTCTTTGCTTCCAGCTTTTCCTCCTCTTCAGTCTCGTTCACAGGCTTCCAACTTGCCATCATCTCCATACATAAAATTTTCCCCCCTCTAGATTTCTTTATTCTTTTGCAGTACTGTGGGGGAACACAAGACTTCAAGGTCAATATTTAACATCAACATCTGCAAACCCTCCTCTGGTCCATGCTTTCAGCAGTGACTAAAATTCCCTTTGTGGAACTCCAGCATGGATGCCTGAGGAGAAAACTGCAGTTTTTTGTAACGTCCTCAGAAAGCGCCCACGGAAGAAGAGCGAGACAGTGGCTCCTCTGGCTCATCTTGGCTGCGCTGGCTCCTTCTGGGCTAGCTGAGAGTGGCTGGGGGCTTGGGAGTTTTGGCCAGGTAGCCTGAGCTGTGTAGGTTTGTCCTACTAAAAGATGTTGTCATGTGTGACGGCAGTGTCAAAGCAAAGAACATCTTCCATAGCAATGGCAGCGTTTGTAGTAGCGATAGCATGTGGGACCGCCTCGCTTCTGCGCTTCACTCCAGTAGTTGTCCACTGCAAGGAACACTGAAGCCACGAAGCACTGACTGGAAAAACAAAGGACGTAAACCCCAATTTTCGGAGCGTGTAAGCAACTTATAAATGAATCGCACAGAAACAAAGGGAAGGAAGCTCATCGGTCACTGCAAACCCGAGCTGGATGGATTAAACCACGCCTTGTCCAGTGGCACGGCAGGTACACGGCCATGATCCCGCACACAAAACGGGCTGCTCTGCTGCGGAGCCCGGGTGAACGTGCAGCGGCCCCACGGGAGCAGCTCGGGACTCACCCAGCCCAGAACATCGGCAAAACCCCCCGGTGGGGATGCACCAGGGCACTGCGGCACCGCTGGGCAACGGGGGATATTAACCCAGAAATAGAAGCGAGGATGTTTGGCCGGGGGAATGGGACTGGATGATCTTTAAGGTCCCTTCCACCCCAAACCGTTCTATGATTCTATGGTTCTGTGTTTGTGCTGTGTACGTGGTCTTATTCCCTGAGCTCCAGCACTCCTGCCAGCTGCGTGCGTCACTGATACCTGGTACCAACGCAAAACCCAAAGGTCTTCTTAAAAGTTAGTCTTGTTGTGGGACTCAACTCCCTCAAAACCAAGCTGTCTTTATTTTGGCACCATTCATTTTTTTCCCCATTAATAACAATTAGCATTATTTTAAATCTCTGTAGAGAGACCTTGAGTGTTGGCCAAACACAGAAGGCGCTGATGTGGATGCCAAAACCAGAGAGGATGTATCAGTGGTAGGAGAAGGAGATGACACAGGGAGGCATAGGCTACCTGTGGAGAGAATTTTATTACCCGTGAGAGATTTTTCTAAGGGTTATTTGATGGAATTTGTGATAGAACACTCTGGAAAACATCTCTAATCCTTATGTATTTAAAGCTCTGTAGATTTTCAGTTTAATTTACTCCATAGAAACTAATGTAAAGAATATATTAATCTTTTAGCACAAATGATACACTAGAAACATTACAAAATATTAAGTATTCAGTTACATGCCAGGGTCCCATCGTTTTTGTTCCACGTACAATGAAATGTATCAGGCCTGAAGCAGTCTGAGAGGTAAAGGTTAAATTATGGATATGTATTCAGCATTTTAAAAGTCTGAGAAGCTGTCAAGCTCTGTAGCCCCTTTTACATGAAAGGCTTGTCAGCACGTGTGGCTGAGATTGGTGGGAGATCTGCACTGGTAACCCAGAGGAGACAAGCAGACATGTCATGAGCTGAAAGGGTAAAGAAGAATAGAACTAGTAGTGGTCTATAAAACCAATATAACTTGTGTTTGTTCCTTTGGCATTGCGATACCACTCCAAAACAGAGGCCAACTGTTAACAGAGGAAAGCCAAGTTCAGCTTGTGCAGGCTGACAAATGGTCATGTAAGTTACCAAAGAACCCAAGACCTCAGGATTAAACTTCTCCAATTGTTTTCACATGATGCAACTTTAAATCTCTCTTTTGAACAGTATTAAATTTCCTTTCATTCCCATAAACTTCAGAAAAAGTGGACTGCTCTCACATTTCAGACTGTGACCCAGCTAACTTGCACTTTTCCCCTCTGCTAGTCTGGAGAACAGAATAATGAAATTCAGACAACAGTGACCAAATGTTGCTCTGTAGAACTTTCCTTTTACAAAACAGATGAATACTCCTGGGCTCCAAAACACTGCAGGGAACAAAACTTTCAAACCTTATGGAAATAAAATAGTAAGCCTATGCAGTGACTTCATCTCCTTTATCAGATCAGAGACATTTTCACTGGAATTGAAATGGATTTAAAAAAACCCTCTAAATAGAGCAAAAGAATTAAAAAATCCCACTGAAGCCATTACTGAAATACTGCTTTATTTAAAAAACCCCACACCCATGTGAGTGAAAGCTAAATTTCACAGAGCTATAGAGGAAAAAAATCCTCCGTCATTCTCATAATTTACATAATCCTTTGTTGCAGATAGAGGTGTGCTTTTATAAGAGCCAAGAAAATAAATATTTTAGCTTTCTTGTTTGTGATTAAAAAGATGATAAGAAAAGGCATTGTGTACTCCGATTCGGACAAAGGGCTATAGAAAATGACCACAGACACGCTGTGTGGAGGTTCAGTTGCTGCAAGGTCTGGAATTTCTCCCTCGAGGTGCTGAGCACTCTCGGATCTCACAGAAACCCGACCAAGTTACTCCACTCAGCATCTTGCCAGATGAGGCCCTGTATTTATATAACAAGAAATACCCACTGTGCTGCAGATTTGCTGCTGGTGTGAGTGGAATTGCATTCACTTAAGCCCACTGCAAATTTAGCCACCAGAGTCAAAATAAAAGGAGCCAAAATATATAAATCCAGCAGACGAAGTTTATGGGGGAACTAAACCAAACATTCAACATCAAGATTTAGTGCAGCCAAATTGTTATAACTAAACGGGGTACCTTACATCATTTTGTGTCCTAGGGGCATAGTCTCCATTTTAGTGGCGTGCTAAACTCACGCTGATATCAATAAAAGTTTTACATGCAAAATGAGTGGAAAATACGAGATGTTAGATAGTATGATACAAGTCTATAAACCTGATACCTAAAACCTGCTATCATGGCTTTGCCAACCCCCCGCTAACTTCCATGCAAATTCCACCGATGGATCTCTAGTTCAGTTTGTCTTAATTGAAAGTCTTAAGGTGAATTGAAATGTTGTTGGAATAAAAACCTGTTTAAGATGCCAAATCCCTAACAAAATCCCTGTGTAGACTTACAAGTAAATAAATTGTAAAGGCAAATGTACAGGCCTTCTTATTAACCTGTCAAACTAAGTATTCTGCGATCTGTTTTTCTCCTGCAAAAATTGTGACGTTCTTCTTCCTCTAATGCCTGAAGTATTTTACTGCTTTGCATGCCTGGCAACAAAGATGATATTGTTTAGGAAGGTGGTAAAATCTCCCTTGTTCACGCTGATGACTGCCGCAGCCCTTCCCGGCAGGACTATGTACTACAGGTTGGTCTGGGGCTACCTGCAAATGGTGGGAAGTTATGGATTGAGACAGTTGAGTGTACCATCAGTTCAGTTTTCCAAACTACTGCCTTAATAACCTCCTCCCTGAATCAGATTTTTTGAGGATTGGGTTAATTGATTCCTTTCAGAAAAAGCAAATGAACTCTCTTAAGAGGAATTGTGGCCTTTTTGAAGTTAACGAGGAGTTTCACCTGAAATTACCTGAGATATCTTGCAAAGGTACAACCTGGTCATGCCTGAACCAAGCTGTATATCCACTGCCTTCTTTTCAAGACTCACTTCTGGGGCTAATGAGAAAGTCAGAGATAAAACAATTGCAACTCTTTCCTCCCGAGGGATAACTACAAAGCTCAGCACCTGAAATGTAAATAAGCAGCCTGTGTGACTGGAAGCATCGCTGTTACACGCTTCTCCCATTGACTGTCCTGCTCTGAACCACACCTGGTTGTTAAATGAACACTTTGAAAGTGCCCAGCACAATGGGCATCACATTTAATGAAATGCTGGGGTGCCAACACACAGTTACAAAAATAAAGTAATAACAAACACAAAAATAATGCATAATAAGCATGCCAATATTTGCATATGTTATTAAGTAGTTGCTGGTGTTTGTGTCCCATTCTATCACCCTCATTTTTCCAGAAGGGTAACATTAACATGTTATGGAGGTATGTAATTCAAGGATATAAAGAACAGAGTCCTTCTGCTATATATATAAAATTCCAGTGTAATACACATATGAAAGGGAAAGAATTGTGGTCTATTTCAAGGCTTTTCCTTTTATCTTTTCCATAGTCTCCTGCCAATTTTCAAAGTACTCCCAGATCACAGACTGAACAAGATTGTACTGCACCCCCTGATACTCCCTCCGTCCTTCCCCAGGGCTACATCCTGTCCTCTGACCCCCGACAATGCTCTCTTCCACCGTTCCCTACGGCTAGTGAGTCCTTTGCTTTCCTCTTAAGGCAGAGAAAATATTTCAGCATGAGAAGGAGACAGAGCTGTTGCAAAGACTGGCACAAACGCACCTACTCATCGGCCTAACCTGTTGCCTTCAAAATAAAAAGAGGCCCGTGGTGGGGGATGCATATCCCACCACCTACAGATGTACCTCGAGCTACTCCACGAGCTCTGTGGCTGACCTGCCTGATTCAGGCAGTGAGAGGCATGTCAGGAAACACCCTGACAAGGACCAGCACTGGATTTAACTCTTAACTAAAACAGCACCTTGAGCGCAATCCATCACCTCCCTGTCTCTGATGTCTTTTCTCACTCCTGCTGAAAACACAAATACTGAAACCAGCCTTAATTGCTTAATAGTGATCACCAGTGGTCATGGTCACCAGGTTTATCAACCATTTTCTCATGCAATTATGAACAAAAGGGAAAGCTTTTGCTACATGATCATATAAAGTAAAATTTTTCATGTGCGTGTTGGCCACTATCTGTATTTCTTAAACTGTCTGCAACACACTTTTATAAGAAATCTAACTTGCTGGAAAAAATCACCTAGCAAGATATATGTCTTTCTTTTACATGCCTGTTCTCTATAGAGCGGCTGGGGGTTTTTTTGAGAGTTCAGAAAAATTTACACTCGTATCTTCCATTCCTTTTAAAGAAATATGTTACTATTTGTACTGCACTTGCTCCTGAAAACTCAGCTAGAAAATGAAGGATGCATCAAGTGAGACAATGTCTTCCTGTAAGTTAGACAGAATTCATATTCTAAAGAATTGACAGGGTAAGATATATGTAAATCTCCCATCTTAAAAAAGTACCAGCAACTGGTGTTTTCCATGTTATGTCAGCATTTATAAATCAGCGGTGAAATCAGATTTACATGTGGTCTTTCCACGGATGCACTGATTCTAGGAATCCACAGACAGTTCTCACCTCATCTCCAGGTTCCACCCTGGAAGCCTTAACACACTGGTGTAATTCTAGTTGCATTTCAAATGGGCAAAGGGTGATTGATATAGCCTCAAATGGGTGAAGGAAAAAAATCTGGTATAGATTAATAGGAGGATTAGTGAAAGATGGAAAGGAAAACAATTCTTTTACAATGTGACATGATACTTAAGAACGCACGTTGTCAGTAACTACAAACGTGTAACGTTCCTGTTTTATTTTGCTGTACTTCTGACACTATTCTCTTACAATATTTTGCTTATCATCCTCTTGTGAGGTTTATTGTACTTACAAATCATTCCCAGACAGTCAGCTTCTTTGCTATCTTTTCATTTAAAAAAAAGAAGAAAAAAGTTTTGTGTGTAATACATTTTCCCTGAGGGAACTAATTCCACAAAGATATTGACTACAAGCCTTTCGTTGTTTTAAAATATGTAGACATGCATCAAACAGTTTGATTCTTCTCCCCAGAGTCACCTTGGGAAGCTTTATCTGTGCATTACATCCATCCTGCAGACCACGTAGGAGAAACTCTCTCTAATTTGCCCTCCCAAGCCTGTGCTTATCCTTACCTCAACTACTTGTTGCCATCAGATTGTTATGAATACTCTGTGCTATTAATTTTATGGTGTTTAGGGCTGTGTCCACTCTAGTTCCTTTGTTTAATATATTTTTAGTTCTTCCACTGTGGTATGACAGACTGCAGCATGTTAAAGGAAAAGTAGGGAGAATATTTGTATTGATTTCAAAATGCTGCAGATTGAGAGCAGATGTACCATGTATTCCCAAAACGTGTGTTTTAACTTTCATTTATGTGCTGTGCTGAACAGTCTTCAAGCCAGGAAGTGATTTATATTTGCTAATTGCATGCACTTTGGTAGATTTGCAGCTAAAAATAAGTGGTTTGTTTTTTAATTATAAATGATTTATCCATTCACACTGCATGTATCTAATGATTAGAAGCTAACTGAAGACTTGGGGAGTCTGCATTTAGTTTCCCCATCCGCTGTAGAATTATTTTGTATCTTCAGGCACCCACCATGGCTTACCCCTGCCTGGCTCAGAGGTATCTGGACCTCACTGACATCTTCATTACACAACAAACAGATTAAGGAAACACTTTTGCCTTGCAGCTAAACAAGTCCAACGGCAGGTTACTGCCAAAAGCAGTGGTTCAGCTGCTCCTTCCCCACCCCTGAACAAGGGTCCCACTCGCATTTGCTGGATCTGACACCCCAGCAGCTGTGGGGGGGAGCTGACCCAGCTGGCTGATCTGGAGGAACATTGCTCTTCTTTTTGCTCATCAGAGGGTCAGTTTTCCACAAGACCAGTTGACTGAACAGACTTCCCCAGATGAACATACAGGAAACAAAAGAGATTTTTTTATCGCAGGCAGCTTGCTGTTAGATAGGTTTAGAAGTAACTTGAAATGTCACCTTAGAGAGTCAGGGCAGGCAAGCCTGGGCTGGTGCTGCAGAAACCCTATCCCAGCTGCATGGCTTGACCTTCTCACTGGCATTAGCTCTAGTATTCCTGTATCTAGATGATAAGTGTCAGGACCTTGAGGGCACTCATAGCTCTTAATGACTGACCAGCCTCATCTGAGGCCTCCAACCCCACCCTACCCTTGCCCAGAGGCTCTATTTAAGCTCAGCTCTGGTCTCCCCCATCAGCTCCTGTCTGTGCTATGTTGGAGGATTAGCAGGCTGTAACTCCAGCATCCCTGGGCCTGGCTATGGACCCTGCTGGTCTGGTCCCTGATGTGTGCATGGACTGACTGCCCTGCTTGACCTCAGACCTGTCTTATCACCACGGACCCGCCTGGTGATCGCTTGGCTGTGTCCCAGTGGCCATGGCTGGAATGGACCCTGACCTGTAGCTGATTTCTCAGCTTGATTTCAGACCTGCCTCACCACCATGAACTTGGCTGATGATTTAGACTCTTGGTTGGACCTGGGCCTGCCTTGTTCACCTGGGTTGGGGGTAGTGGGGCAAGCTGTGGCTTGTGAGGCCCCTGTTCTGCTGGCTGTGGCACCCCTTCGACTCCCTGTCCCTTAAGGACCAAAGAGAATTTGCTGTGCTCCAGGAAAAAGGACCTAAATTGGTAGAGACATCTGCTCTCTGAAGAGGTAACTATCTGTCAGTTTAGCTCTTGAACCATCTCAAGCTCCTGGTTCTTTGTGTCAGAAACAATGTGCAGGACTGGGGAGACCACACAGCTGCCTGGAGAAGCCAATGGTGTGGGTCCTTCCTAACCTTGATTTGAATCAGCTCTGGCTGGTATGGAGGGGCTTGGCTTCCTGGTCAGCTTAAGCTGGCCTAAGTAAATGCTGCTGCTGAAAGGGCAGGTTGTGTGTGGCTGTGCAACTGGCACAAAGAACATATTGGAAATGCATGATTGGGGGAGGTGGCAGCACAGCTGCCTTCAGCCAGCTGTGAAACAGCATCCTAAGGCGTATTGGAGCAAGGTGGCAAAAAGTCCTGCACCTCAAACAAGGAGCTACTTTGGCTAATACTGCAGAAATTAAAGCCTGCCATGCTGCAAACATTGGCACCCAGGTCCCAGCAGCAGACAGTCCCTTCTGTGTGTCACACCCAGCTCCTATAACAGCTCTGGCAGTATCGAGCTTGGCTTGCCTCTTCCATCTAATCCATATTTATATATCGGGCAGTTTTCACTAGGAAGTAGATCATCTCTTGTCATTGTCCTCCTTGGTCTGAGGAGGAATATGTGCGTGTTTGAATATGTGAGGAGAAGGTGGTTTCAGACCTCAACCTCTTTCCCTAACACACAGCCAGATGCTTATCTTGGTTTGTTCCTCCTCTTGAAACTCTGTTAACGTCTGACAAGAAATACAAGAGTCATATGGCAGAAAGCAAGCCTAAGAGGTGTGGGATCTGATCTAGCAGGAAGTGAGGAGGAAATTCCTTTAATCTTGTCCTTGTTTCCACTCTGCTTATGAACCTTTTAGTAAACAGTTGCTGACTTTTGAAATCCCAGATGTAATCTAAGCATCCCAGGAATGTGATCATTCTCCTGAATGGAAAGTAGTTATCACTCCTAGTAGCTTCAACCAGCTTTGGCAGTGTCCTTCAGCAAAACAGTGTTATCCACTATTGAATCTGCCTGACCACAGTTACAGCTGTGGTATAACGTATGGTGAACCGGTACTTAGTGTCGACAGGAGGGAACTGTAAACCCTCCTGCCCACTAAGCTCAGCTTCCTGTCACCAGTGAGAGGGAAAAACTTGTTGCGGTTTGGCTGTAGGTACATCATGGCTGATTGAGCCCTGGTGCTGAGGCCACAAGTGTGTGGGGACAGTCCCCAGCCTGGGGTGAGATGTGCGGGAGAATGGGGGAACGAGAGCAGGACTACGAGGCTGCTCTTGGCTCTTGTGATCTCAGGTAGCAATTATACCTGACTCCTTTTTAGGTAGGGTGACTTTTTTTTGAATAAAAGCTACATTAGAAGAAATCTATATTAAGTATTGATTTCCCTACGGCAGAGTTGAAAATGATTCCTTAAGATGCAAACTGGACTTCTGAATTCCTCACAGGAGAAGTAGGAGATACCCAGTAAATCTGAAATGTGAGGGGAAAATTAGAAGCTCTTGACTGTCAACCCACATATGAACAACAGTTGAGAAATAATCACTTTTCCACACTGCTAGTTCTCAGTTTCTTTGCTTTGTTTCAATGGAAATGCTCTAAAAAGTAGAGCACTAAATCCACTGAGCTCAGTGGGATAAACTCGAAATGACATAAAGCCCATCAGCTGCCCTCCCCATCACCATGGCTGTGCCCGGGCAGTGACCGATGCCCTTCCCAGGGGCGGAAGGTGGCTGTCAGCCATTACGTGCTTCCATCGTGGCTCAGGTGGGCATTGGTAGCTCCCGACCATTCCCTGTCGGCACTGCTGTGAGGGCAGCGTTGGTGTGTGAGGCAGGTACATGCCGACCTGTGCTTGCGGTTGTGAGTTGGACACTCTAAGTAGCGATGTGACCACCTCTCTACTGACATGGCATCCTTTACTTTGTGGCTGAGAAGGTTCCTCGGCTAAGTTTGCTGACAAGGTATTTCAGCTCTCATGTGTGATTAGGGCAGAGACTTGGGAAGGTTAGGAGTGGAGGTAGCGAGTAACAAAACTGGACTCTGCCTGGAAAAGTGTTTTCCCCCCCAGGTGCAATAATCCCACAGATAGCTCTTACCTCATGAGTGGCAGACCCTTGGAAAGTGTTAACAGTGAGGGGAAACGGAAGGCAACTCCAACCAGTGCCTTCATAAATCCACCTGCTCTGAAAGAGGAGACATGAGGTGGGCTCAGCCATGGGGGGCACAGGCGGCCGGCGCCTCCCCTCCGTAGGGCCCCAGGCTGCCGGGGCAGGGTACGCGGCGGCCACCCGCCAAGGTTCGTGGGGCAGAGGCGCCGGCTGAGGCGGGGGAAAATGGCGCCCGGCGGGGAGAGGCGAGGCGCGGCGAGCGCCCCCCTGCGGCGCGCAGCCGCCGGGCCGGGGGAGGGCGGGGAGGCGGCAGCGGCGTGGGCGGGACAGTAGGGGGCGCTGCTCGGCCGGGCTGCGGCGGGGCCGGGGCCGGGGCCGGTCCGTGAGCGGAGCGGGCGGAAAAGTGACAAGTGAGGGGCTGAGGGCGGCAGAGGCAGCGGCCGCCCGCGCTCCCTTCCCCGCCCGCCTCGGAGGAGAGCGCAGCCCTGAGGGCGGCGGCGTAGGGACGGCTCAGGAGGAGGCGGCGGTGCAGCGGCGGGCCGGCCCGGGACGCCGGCCGCTGCGCGGTGGATGTGGGAGTAGCGCGGCGCCGGCTCAGGAATGCAGCAGCCGGGCGGCGGGGACGGGAGCTTCGTGCTGCTCCCGCTGCTCCTGCTGCTGCGTGCGGGCAGCCGGGCGGAGCTGGGGGACGCCACGCAAGGTAGGGTGTGCGGGGGGCCGCGTCCCGGCTTTTGTCCCGCGGGAGCCTCCCTTCGCCCGCGGCGGGACGGGGGTGATACCGGGGCGGGTGGGGTGTTGGAGGGGTCCGTCTCTGAGGGAGGCCGGGACCGAGCCGGTGGTGGGGTCCGGCGCGGCGGGGCCGGCCCTGAGGCGCCCTGCCCCGGCTGTGGGGGCGAGCGGAGCGCGGCCCCTCCACCCGCCGGGAAGCCCGGCGGCTCCGGCGCTTCCCCCCCACCCCGCCCGCCCTCCCTCCCTGCGTGCCTCCCGTTAACTAACGACGAGTTTTATACCCGATCTGTGTTTAATTGCCTCGTCAAAAGCCCTTCCAAGCGTTCGGCCGAGTTATTGGCGAAGTGTAGCCGCTCCCAGGCGATCTCGCTTTTGAGACGTGGTTGATGGTTCCCGAGGTGGTGTTACCGAGGATGACTTATCCTTTAGCTCCAGCTTTGGGGGATGTTTTGCCATCCTATCGCCCCTGTAGTCTTTCAAGAAGGCTTTTAAAATGTATTTATTTTTTAACAATAACCTTACAGAAAGCCTCTTTGATTTGCTTTTAATGAGTAATATTTATTTTGCGATCCTTCTGTTTTATTAGGGTTTTGATTTCAGCCTTTTGCAAATGATTTATGTTTAACGCGTAGCACATGCATAAAGGGACCTAGATGGAATTGGGCAAGAAGGACTGATTTCTGAGGCCAAGTCAGTAAAAAGTGAGCAGTGCTTTTGGACGCCTGCATGAGAATTTCAGTTAAGAGGTGGATATTCATGAACTCCCTCTCCTTGAAGGTATTTTATGGTGGGTACTTAAATCACAAGCCACTTCTGAAAAGTCCTGGTTGGTAATATGGCCACGTTTAGTATTTAAAGAAGGGGAAAAGGTGAACACTAAAGAGATAGGGCTGATGAGTTTATGTACTTAGAAGTTCAGAACTGAAAAAGCTGTGGTTATAAAACCTCTAAGCCAAATTGCAGATACTGTAGGATAACTGCCTTTAAAAAGTCAGTCGCAGCTACCAGATACAAGGCTCTTGTCGTATGCCTGTGCCTGCATTTCTCGCTGTGTTTCAGTGTGTCCCTAATGATTCCATTTCTGGGGACTGTGTGTCAGGTAGTGAATCTGTTTGAATGACTTCCAGGTATCACAGTGCGACTCTGTTGGACACGGGAGTCTTCTGGTGCAGATTCAATGGCTGGATGATGTTCTAGCTCAGGGTGGGAATTCTCCATGACATCTCAGTGGGAAAATTTTCAAATGTTGTTTTCTAGTGTCTCCAGGGAATGCTCTATGTGCTTAACAAATAGCTGTATCTATAAAAGCGGGGAAAAAAAGACAGGCCATCTTTTTTCTGTTTTTCAAATAATTTCAAAACTTTAGGGTTATAATATGAAATTTTGTGGGTTCCTAAGAGACTGGAGGAATCAAAAAACCCCACGAACATAAAGCAACTGATCATGTTGGGGCCAAAACTGGCAATTTTTTATTTACTGTGAGTTCTGCTGGGCAGTACCTTTCATTATATGAATTTACCTCTATGTATGACTATTAATATAGTTATTATGCACAATTACTTTCCACAGTGAAATATTTCCTGTATTTTAACTAATGCCTTTGGCAAAAACTTACAATGTTGACTCATGGGCAGATCAAGGGATTGATTTATCTTTTTATAGATAGATATCTATCGCATATGTTACAACCACATACTACATTTTCCCCCAAACTTGTTAAAGATCAAGGTTTTGTAGAAAAATAAGGGAACCTGAACATCTAACACTCTAATAAAAGCAAAAAAACCCACAAAACAACCCAAAAAACTATTATAAAGTGTTTTACAAATTTCTTTAAGATAACTGCCATGGCTGGGTGAATAGATTTTTCTCCATCAGGAACCCAACTAGCCATACAGAACCCTTCAATCCCTACCCTTTTACCCTCACATTTTTCAAAAAGATAGAATATGGACCACTAAATAAGTAAAAGACTTTTTTTTTTTTTTTTTTTTTTTTCCCCCAGGCATGTCAAATAAAGACTGCAGTGAGTCTATCTCTGGTAGTAGCCTAACTTCTACTACCAGAAAACATGGGCTGGGAGTCCAAGATCTGACAGTCTAACACAATGAAAATATTGAAGAGTAGTTTGGGCTTTTAGCTCCCTGAGGTCCAGAAGGATCAGAGCCTCATTGTGCTGTGCTTGGTCCAAACATCTGTGAAGGCATGACTCCCACTCCAGAGACTTCCCAGTTTGACACTCTGATCCAGTAAATGTATACAGATGTGCACAAATGGCCTCCTGTGAGTAGGCTGATGCAGCTCAGTAGGACCAGTCAGATGTGTATCTGCTTGGAGGCCAGGAACCTCCGCAGCTATTGTCACATCTCTTTTGGGGGGATTATTACCAGGTCATCCGTTTAGTTGAGATATTGTCAAGTGACCAAAACTGGTTTGCTGTGTTGCCTTCCAAAAGCTCTTTTTTGCCTTTTCCTCTTCACTTTTCCCCCTGTCTCCTGCTGCTTCCTTTTTGTCAATGACCTTTCCTTGTAGAGAGCAAAACAAAACAAAAAGCGCATTTTCCTTTGTACATTCATGCTGTCTTTAATGCCTGCTCTTCCCAAGGGTGCTCACGGGCTGGCCCAACTCTTCTGAATAAAACCCCGTAGTTAATGTCAATATAAGTAACAGGCACTCTCCAACTGGATATTTGTTCATTCTCTGCAGTATCTGACTATGGATATTACCAGTTCAGCTTTATTATTATTATTCTGTATCATGTAACTTCATGAGGAGTCACAATGGAAGAAGCGTGAATAGAATAAAAGCATTTGAAAAGCTTATAGATAACCACAGATCTCTAGATTATGTTTTAGATTATAGGGGGTACTGTTGATTTCCTTGAAAGTTGCCTCTTGTGAGATAAAGTTCCACAGCTCTTGATTAGTCCCTGTAACAACACCCTGGTGGTTAATTGTTCCATCCATAGGTCAACAGGCTGCTATTTCAGCCAGTATCCACTTATGAGTTTACAAACAAACAAAATGCTTTTGTTGCCTTAAGCCTATAAGAGGATAAGAGTAGATGTCACTGTTTGACTTAGAGTGATTGTAGTCTCGCATTTCTTGACAAAAGTTGCTTGAAGTATCAGCAAATTATCTTCAGGACACCATTTCTTTGTTTCTATAATTAACGTCTACTGAAACTGCTGTGTTGATTATGTACACACTGGAACTTCAAGTTAAAGCATTGCAAATGAGATTGGGCAGGGGAGTGTTTTAAAGCTTATGTATGGATTTTAAATACAAATACCTGAATGTAGGCAAAGAGCGGGAGAAAAAAAGCTTCCCTGAGGTGTGACACTGGATACTGCTCTTTGGAAAAACATGTAGAAATGCAGCAGTCTTCTGAGACTCAAAAGAGCACCTCAGAGTTGAAAACTCTTTTAAAAAATCTAACTAAATGCAGCTGCTTTCCACATAGTGATTGTCTTGCAAGCCAGAAATATCTAGAAAGTTAACTAATACAAAATGAAAAGTGTAAACCTCTTCCCCAAGCCCTGGAAAAAACCTCAGTCATCCTCAGTTGCAAATTTTATCTTTGGACAATTGTGCATGTTTTTGAAGTTTTGTATCTTAAGAAACAATTTTTAGTAATCTGATAGACTGTAAGCTGCAGTTATTTTGGGCTGCAAAGTCATGTGTTTTATCTACTGTTTCAGTGTGATGTCCTCATCTTGCTGTAGGTAGTATTTGCTGGTACTTCACAGGTGAGGTTGCTCCCTGAACCAGAAGAAACGAGGCAGCCTGTATTGGGGCTGGCCCTGGCAAAGCTGGGAACTCTCACACCCAGCCTTGCAGAGGCGTGACAGTGATAATGCAGCGTCATTTTGATGGTGAATCCTATGTATTGAAACCCTTAAATGAGTATCAAATGAAGCTATTTTATTGTTAAGATGCTATCTTTGATCTAAGTTTCTGTTTTTAAAAATTAGCAAACTGGGGCTGTTGTCATACAATATTCTCCTGCACTTGAAAGCAGAGGGAAGGCTTATGTGAAATCCAAATCTGGTTACACAGTAGGAAACAGCTTCTAGTGGTAAGGGTAGCACTGAGAGGGTGGTGGAACCCACTCTCTAAATCAGAGCTTAAAGAAATTTTGGGTTGATTGGGCCTGGGGCAGTTGTTGAATAGATAAGTGACTTTGTAGGGCTCCTTCTATCCTGGTTTCTTTTTCATTTTAATCATGGAGATATTGAGAGTCTATGAATCTGCTCATTTATAAATGAAACAAGAGTGAAATTAATAAATGAGATCTATTGTCTATGATTCTTTGGAAAGAATAACAAAACACTGGTGTTAGCTGAAGGATGCTTTTGTAGGTTCAGTGACTGCAGTTTTACATACTTTATGGTGAATGAAGAGCGCTCTAAAATTCCTGAAGTTTTACATTTGATGTGAAATTTCATTTGGTCAGGTGCTACAGAAGAAATTGTAATTTCTTCTGTCTCTTTACAAGCAGAGTCACTGCCCCCCGTTGCCAGGATTGTGGCATAGGAGAGGCTCGGTCATGTCTTAATTGGGCTGAAATAACAGAATGCATAGAAAGGCTATGAAGCTTGCTGAGGTGAAAACATGGAGTAATTTCAGCTTAAATAGATACCACTAGTATGCAAAGCTCTAAATATTACCATTATTGAATAGTAAAGTTCTTTTAGGTTCTCTTGGGAGTATAATGTAAAATAAAAGAACTTGCGTACATTTGGAATCTGATGCAATGTGATATGGAAAATGGTGCTCCGCTGAAGTCAGACAGCTTGGGAAAAAGAGGTAGCTTTAGAAAGGAACCCTTTAGTGAGGGGAAAGCAATAACGCAGGCTTCTCAGCATACTTCCATGCCAGCATCCCGTAGTGAGGAAGATTGCTTTCCAGGATCTCCTCCTGAAGTGGAGACATTGGAGTGCCACTGTTTCCAAGTAAAACTGCAGAGCAGTATATGAGAGGAAATGGCTAGTGACGTGTGAAAAGAATCCCTGGTGCATATTGCTGGGACGGACACAAACTTGGAGGATGATTAGTTAGATGTGATTCCTGAAAAATAATGCAGAATGGTCACCAACAGGAACAGAAAGCCACATCACTCCCGTTGAGGAGGAACTGATCGGTGTAAATTAATTGTGGGGCCAGTACCGTGTCTCAGCAGTGCTGTGTACAATGCTAGGCTTTTTCTAAGGTATTTCAACAAGTTATTAGCTGGAGTTCACGCTGAAGGCATGAAATAGGCTCAGAAGCAGAAGAAAGCCTCGGTCAAGTCTGCTTTGTTACTTCTACTGAGTTCCATGGAGTAACTGTACATGATATCCTCTTTTAACAAAATCCCTTCAGCGAGCTGCATGGAGCCTCTGGTTGTGTTTGATCAGTGAGGTGCTACAGAGCCACCTTCACAGGAGGTTGAAGAACAACAAAACATTGTCTCTTGGAGGAAGTATCCTGTATCGCTGATGTTGGCAAGGTCTGGGCAGCCCGTCCCCATCAGCTGATTTGGGACAATTACCTGCCAGTTCGGTAGTGCTGGTCTAGGCATGGCTTAACCCACCTGGGCGTTTCTCTTGTCGCGTTGGAGGCAAGGAGCCTGGACACGTTTATGGTGCTTTGGGAACGTTGAAGGGAAAGGAGATTTGTCTGGTCTTGGTGTTGGGGAAAGTTTTAAAAAAATTGAGACAAGACACACTCCTCCTAAAGAGTTTGAGCAAAAGTGCTGGTAACTTTGTGCAGATGTTGCATGTTTTTTATAACTGCTGCTGATGCCCTGTTCTGCGTTGTGTTGTACAAAGACATGCTTTCACTCAGTAACAGATATCTGGGACTAGGTTTACATTAAGACTTAGCCGTCCCAATATGCAATGGTAAATTTTCATAACTAGATGAGTTCTTGAGAAAACAGTTCGTGGAGGCCCCAGTGGAAGCCTGCATTTTATTAAAAGGTTTTTTTTTCCAACTGGTCAGGTCATATGTTGAAACCGATACTTCACGATGACTTCCTGTGACCTTCTGCTCCTTTCCTCCAAGGGTTGTCAGTTGTGCATACTCCTGTCCTGTTCCCAGATGCTCTGCTCTGCTGCAGCAGAGGTCTGAACATCTGCTCCATGCAGATCTGGGAAAGAGCTGGAGCAGTGAAGCTCTGTGTCGGAGCACAGCAGCAGGCCATGGGAAATGGAAAGATCAGAGATAAGCAAGGAAAAATGTTCGGCAACTTTATAACCTCATCACACATTCCCTCCAGAGACTGGAATTATATGAGGGTATGCTTTTCTTACCCTTAGAACTTATCTTTGGAAGGATATGCACTTCCAGATTCACAGCATGAGCATTCCTCTTAAGAGATAGTTATTTCGTCCTCTTGTGCTGCCTGAGAGTGTCCACACTGTGGCTGGTCAATACAGAACATAGTGGCTACTCAGAGAAACTGTGTGCTTCGGTGCTGGAAATACATGCCGGAGAAGGAGGGATTTTATGATCTGTGTGGCCTTATTTTCAAAGCTCATGAGGATCTTTAGCTCTCATGTTTACTTGGGAGAGCTGAGCACTTCTCAGAATCTCAGCATTAAGGGCATAGGGCGCAGATCAGTCCAAAGCCTTTGGAAGCCTGGTCAGGAGAAATGAAGCTGCTTGAGATGATGCAGTGACAAATTTTACTAGAGCCCTTTTAAAATCATGTCTGGTACTTCATCTCTTCTTGTGGGGCCAATACCACTTCGAAAAGAACCAGTCTTTGTACTTCAGTCTCCTAGCCACATCTAGGTGAAAGGCAGGAATGGCATTTGTAGAGGAAAGTGCTGTCTTTCGTTAGCTCAGCTGACAAGCTTTTGAGTGGGCTCGTTAGATCAAGAGTGGACCCTAATAAGGCCTAATAGTAACACCACCCCTTTTCCTTGTTTCTTTAAATTGTTACAACTATGTAACTACCATTATTTGAAAAATAATGGCAATGCTTCCAGTAGTACATAGACAGATTTGTGCTAGGCAGAGGCTGTAGGTTGTTTTGTTTTCATCTAAGCATTTCCTTTAGCACTACCACTATAGAAAAGTTATTATCATAGTTACTGTGTTAAAGTGTTTTCAATTAAGTGACTTTTCCGCCATCTTCCAGAGAGCTTTTGTCTGATTTTGAACAGAATGTGTCTGATGATAGGATCGTTCTTGCTGAAGGCCTTGGTTTAAAAGCAGGGATGTAAAGGTGCTGACATGTATAAGGATTCTTGGGTAACAAAAAAGTGCTGGGGTGGTAGAATGAATTGCGGAGTATGGTGACAAGACTGGGCTGATGGACATCCTAAAAAGTTTGAAGCACATACAATAAGGCCATTGGAGTCTTGATGTTCTCCTAGGAGAGGCTGTTGGTTGTGGTAAACACTTCTCTTTATTCTTTCTTAGACTTGGTACCAGCTTTTGTTACACAACATTATGCACTGGGTATGTTGGATAATATAAAACAGCTTGCCAGAGACATTTTGTTGCAAATATGAACATGTTATGGAACTGCTAATTGTTGAAGTCTTTGAGATAGTCAGACATCTGGAAAAAAACAGAAAGGATTAGTCCAGACTTGGTACACCCCATGAGGTCAGGCAGGTGTATTCCTGACCTTTTCTCACTACAAGTTGAAAGGAGTTTAAATGTTTTCAGACAATTCTTGTATTTGATGAAGCTTTTAAGTTTTCATTCCACTTGCAGAAAAAATTATCTATGGTTGTGCTCATTACTGCTCTGAGCTACAAAGTGAATGGTTAAGTCAACTTTTTGACTTGGTTGGAAGAGGAGAAGTGCAGTGTCATAATGCTGTCATGTTTGTAGCAGCAGCCAAATAAAATGTACAAGCCTGTCTCACCACCTCAGCACTCATACCTTTGAATGTTTGTGGAATATGTAACTTGGAGAGGGGTTTTGTTTTCTTTCTGTTGAATTCAGTTTCAGTAATTCTGTCCTCAAAGGTAAGTGTGATTGCGTACACAAAGCGGGCTCTAGGAGAAGCCAGAAGCTTGGCCAAATGACAAAAAAAATAAAATAAAATTCAGTGTTAGAACTAAGATTAGATCTGGTTTTGATCAAGTGAGGTCCTTTTTGCAAGACTTCTGTTACCTCGCCTTTCTCTTCATGGAGAGGTACCATTTTTATTGTACAGTGGATATCACTCTCACCTGTGATACCTTTATAGAGTTATTGTGTATCTGAGCGCTGTGGAGTCTACACTGTGTTTACAACAGTTTTTGCCTCTCCCAGTTTTTCCTGTAGGAGGTCAGTTATCATGGTTGAACATCTCTTCTCTGAAATTAACTTGGCTTCAAATAAAAGGAAGTATCTTTGTAATTGTTTTGTTTACTCTGAAATATTTGATGTGCTGTATAAGTAACAAGGATTCTGTATGTTTTAGGTTTTAATTTTATTTTATATGTTAATTATTCATTCCATATGTTTTGATTTTTTTTTTTTCTTTTAAAAATACCTTAGCTCTCTATGAATTTAGTGAAAATTTGTAGCATGATGGAAACATCTCTTTTTCCAGAACAAGCTGAGTGTAGAAAGGACCACGCTGAGCTCTGCTTTCAGTGTGTTTCACCTAGAATGACCAGAGGTCATTTAATTCCCCGTTGATTGTCAGGGAAATGGATTTATATCATAAAACACTTTCAAAGGCCACAGAATAGCGCTAGATGGATCTTTGCTTCTGACCATTGACTTACTATTCTAGTGTCGTGAATCATTTTGTCTTCCTACATTTAAAGCTCTTCTCCAAATGCAAAAAACAGTTCCCAGTTTTGATTTGTGCACCCGTTGCTTTTTTATGAAGAGTAGAAGCACAGAGCTCCCCTGAGAGCTGAGTAACCCTGGTGGGCTAATAATATCCCACAGCTGAGAAGCTGGCAGCAAGAGGGAAGCCGGTAATTAGAAGTGAAAATGTGGTAGTTTAGAAATAGCTATCAGCCAACGATTAAATCTGAAATTCCAAGTGGGTTCTTCCTTTGTTCAGGCCCTGTCTGGGCATTTGATGCATTCTGCTACTGCTGGTCAGGAGAATTGCATTTGCTGTAATTAGCCATATGTCAGAAGTCCTCCCAGAAGCTCCAGCTGGCGCAAAGCTGGCCCCCTTCTAGCTGGTAGATGCTCTTGAGGCTTAAGCCTTTTCTTCAATTTCCTTTTAATATCTTGGGCGACTTAGTAGTGTTGCTGATGCTTTTTACAGCTCTGAGTGGACCGGAGTTGTGGTCTGAGAGCATGGTCGCTTTGCCCTGTATTGCATCAAGCGGTTATGATTAACTTGGGAATGCTGGGCTGCTGGCATCTCTGAGGTTGAAACACTTCATGTTCACGATAGGATGTTTTTGAACTGAGGGCCCCTTACTTTTAAATTCACTTTTCTTGGCAGTTTGTCAGAGCCCAAGTCTGGCAACCTTTGTAAGTGAGATGCAACAAGCCTCACTTATTTTAGCTATTGGTCTGTCACTGTGTTTTTAATTTACTGTAATTTAATCACTGACACAATGCTGGAATAAATAAATGGGCTGTGAACATTCTCATAGACTTTGGAAGTCCAGCTCAGGGCAAGATTTAGCTTTTAATTAACACTGTCCATGAGTTTTATTGTTAAAATTGTATCCTTTTAAGTAAGTAAATCTGAAGTTGAGTAAGAGATGAATAATTGAAACCTGGTGTGGGATAACTGAATGCATTCTAGCCCCTTCCCCAGCAGAGCGAGTGGAGGACCACCATAACTCTAGACTGTTTCTTGTAAGTTATGGGTCATTCCACTGCTGGGCCATAAGTTGGATGTTGTCATTATCTCTCCCTTTATTTTTCCCGTGTATGATATGTTGCTACATATTGAAAAACACATGTTCTTCACGACATTAAGAACGGTAGTATTTTACATATGTATAAACCAGATTTTTAGTACAGCAAAGAGCTTTAGGAAGGCCTTCGGACGCCCAGCTAAAAAGACCTGTTGAAGGGTTTTTGCTTCTTTTAACCCCTACTGCTATGTAAATTCTCCAAAAAGAGGCCCAGGCAAGGGAGGAAGCTGTAAAGGCATCCTCTCACTATAGAGGAATCTTAGTCGTTAGCAAAATTCTAATTCATCAGGGATCAAAAGAAGATGTTCTCCGGATTTTCTTCAGTTATACAGGGCAAGATGATATCTGATTTGCCATTTTTCCTTTGAGAGTCTCTTTGTAGGATGTGATTTATGCTCTCGCATTTTGGTTTTCTGATTTGTATATCTTTTTAAATACACAATCTTCTTTTAAATCTTAATGAGTGTTTCTGACTCTTACGACTGGTTGTGTAGTGAACCCCGCGCAGTAGTAAAAGGTTCACAAAACTTGAGAATATTTTATGTGCAGAAATTTGACGTTACATATGGACTCCTCTTAAGATCTTTGGCCTCCTACTTTTCATAGCAGTAAATGTGGTCCAGATATGAGGGGCTCTGTGATCAACCCTCTTAATTTCAATCTGAAAATCTACAGGGAAGGTCAAAGTCAGACTGATTTACTTTTGATTTATTTTGCTGGTTGTGCTATTCAGGGTGAGACAGATTAGGTTGGGCATTAAGCTAACTGTCCCATTCCTTTCTTCCTGAACAGTTTTTTTTGGGAGCCAGATTTGGCAGTGGTCACACTTGTGTCTCTGGTTTCAAAATCTGTGTATCTGTGAAGGTCCTGCTAGTTCTGGGGAAGTTCTTTGATCTGTCCTGAAAATTTAGAATGTTGCTAGTTGGTACTGGGGGAAGGAGAAAAAGGTCTTCTCAGTGTCCATAGCAGGTGAAGTTTATTTTCAGTGAATTTGTTCAATAAAGGAGAGACTACCTGCACACTTTTCCCTTGCCATAAGGCTCTTGGTTGGGTAATATAATTTCTTGGTGAGTGCCACAGGTGGAAGAGGCTCCTGTAAATGTGGGACCTTCATAAGGATTTTGGGGAACCTGAACATCGTAGGTTGCTCTGTTGTCATTCACGGGCCCTACTTGGTGCTCTCATTGAGGCCATTCTGAAGACTCTGGATATGGAACTCTTAAGCACTGTGTGCATTTTTTGGCCTGCGTTATGTTTATGAAGGGGTACCTCTGGTATAATGGTCCCATCCAGCTTTAAAAATCCATGGGTAGCTCTAAGAGCAGTCCCCTTTTTCAAGAAGATTTTGACTGAATCCAGCGCAAGTGTCTGAACTAGCATTGTTCTTCCTGTTGTGTCAGTATATGACTGAAGCTGGTGTCTTGGTGTCGCAGACCATCCCGCGAGGGTCACAGCAGGGACAGCAGTGCTATCGCTACCTTTGGTTTGGGAAAATTGCAGTGTGTAGGGTTCTGCACAGTTTTGTACATTAGGTATGGTTGGTTTTTTTTTTTTTTGTCAGCTCTACAGAAATCCCCTACCCAAACCCTGTAATTGTCAGATGTTCTGTTACACTATTCCCCCTGCCAGTTATTATCTCCCAAGATTATCAAGGGTAACTTCACATGGACTAATTGTAATAACTGAAAAGGCCTAAGGGGAAGAATTCTGTCTCGACGTTGCAAGTAGGGGATTAAGCGTGTATATTCAACGTAGTTTGCTGAGAGGTGTCTATGTACGTATCTGTCAGAAAGAACTGTAAAATCATTTGAAATATTGTAAAGGATAGATACGTGGTGATATGGAGGCTCAGCTTTCTTTTGCTTTTGCTGCATTATCCCACTGAAGCTAATTTTATACCCTTTTTTTCCTCCCCTTGCCTGTATAAGCTAGTGTCATGCTCCTTGAGAAGGCACTTATGTTCTTGAAGGATTATTGTGTTAATTTAGCTTTCATTTCATCAGGTATCAAGGCGTGATATTATCCTGCTATTTGTTACTGTACTTTTACTGTAAATTACTGACATCAGAGATGGCTGGTGATTACAGGGAAGATGACTGAGGTGCAGGAAGGAAATAGTAGTTTTTGATCTCTACTTGCTTTGCTGTCTTGAAGGTCCTACAAGGGGTTATGATCCTCTAGGGCTCAGTCATTCAGTAATGCTGATTAAAATAGTCAATCTGAGCAACAGAGCCTGACAGATTTTCTGCCGGAGTCCTTTAAAGAATAACATAATGCATCTTTTAGGAAATTTAGCAGGCAATTGCTTTCAGTCAGCTGAAGTATTTCCTGTGTAAAAGAATGCTTACTATGCTGGACTTGTGATGGGATGTACTGTTGTGTCAGAAATAACAGGCTGGATCCATGGCATCTTCTCCTTACAAACATATTTTTTCTAATGATCAATGTTTTTATTAAAAATAATGCACTAGATTTGTATTTGTTCTAAAGTATTCCTGAGTTCCAGGCTGTTTCTTCTGAACTGTAGCACATTAAGCAATACAGGTATCTGAAGCTATTAGCATATCAGTTTTATTTAAATACGGGGTAAAAAATGAATTATCTAACTGTTCAAAAAAGATTTATCTGTCTTAATTTTGGCCTCAGTGGAATCACTCTCTAAGCTTTTTCTGGGACTTCTGGGTAAAATAGGGCTGCTTTCAACGTGAAAGTGATGATGTGCGGTGCAAGCCCACCCCTTGAGTGTGATGTTATCGCCCTAAAAGGTGCAACTTTAAAGAGTTAGCATGAACTCATTTCTGTTAATGATGGTACTTGTTACTACTAGACATAGAAAGTAAATTGAAAAGTTACTTTGATATATTTTCCTTATTTTTAAAAAGAAAATCTATTTTTTTCCCCAGAAAATAATTTTGCCACTTTGTTTCCAGGCGCTCTTCATCTAGCAGTGAACAAGAGGAGTCCTTTCACAGAAAGCAACTTCAGTGCTGAGTGTCCTAGAATATCTTACCCTGAAGAACAGAGAAGTGCAATTCTTCTCATTGTCTTCATTGGGACTTAAAGTGCACGTGGTGCTTTAAAGAAATGGGAGAGGTGATTTGTTTTGTTTTGCCACGTTGCTCCCTTACACTGGTACAACTCCTGAGTATTTCCCATCAGCTTCGGTGTCGTTCAGATGTGCAGTGGTACCACAGAGATGGTTATTCTTCCGTGGGTTTGTGCAGCAAAGGAAAGCTAATTGACAAATGGTGATAGTGTGGAGTTCTGCCGGTGCCCCTTTTCCCCTAGATGCTAAGTGTTCACTGCAGAACGTGTGAAATTTGAATACTTTGGGTTTTTTCTTTAAGCAGAATATAGTGTTGCTTTTGCTTCCTGCACCAAATGCCATGGGAGAGAGGATAGTTTTGATCTGTGCTGTCCATACTGTGATGTGTAGCTGTCTCAGCTTTCAGGGATGAAAGACGACTGTCATTTAAAGCGCTTGCCATATGAGAAAACAGTGTCTACTCTTGCATAGCTGTTTGGGGGAAGGGAGAAAGCAAATGCTTTGCATACAGGAAAATATCTGCTCAGGGGGTATTTGATTTCACTAAACAAAATATTATCCAACCTCCTTTGCATGACTTTCATACCATAATGGGGTTAAAATGAACAGCTAAATGCAAATGGTTACACTTCTTGTTCCATATATGTTCTCATGCCCTCTACCAACCTTAACCATAATATCCTGTCTTTTTTCTTAAAGAAATATATAGTAGGAAATGAAAAGGCATCTCATTTGCCTAGTAATAAATAGTATAGCATTCAGTCAAATCCTAATGAAAAGATACTGTTTATTTCTACTAGAAATATTTCTCAGACTGTGAATGTATGACTTGAAATAAGCGGTTTCATTTCCAAATTTTAAATCCATTTCTGTATCAGGAAAGCATTTACAGTATTTGATGAAAGCCGTTGCTACTTGAGACAATATTTGTTCTCGAAGCCTATATTTAGCAATTGCATGTGCAATTCAAGGAGAGTAATAGGAGTTCTCTGAGCATGAACTTACTTTTCACATTTTGGAGGAACATAAAGATATAAAACAGGAAATGTTTGATGCTGTGCATTTAAATTAGCTCCTGGTTTTAGTCTCCTCTGTGGCTTCTTTGGCTTTTATTAGTTTTCTCATCACTTTATAGAGTGATTTCTGTGTATGTACAAAAAGGATTTTATAATCTTCTGGATTTGTCTGTTTTGCCTGAATTTATCAAACATTTGTTCAGATGAAGTGAAAGAGAAGACAGCTTAAAGTGTCTTTTTCCTGTTGCACAAGGTTTGATCCTTGCTTGAGTTCTGCAGAATTTACTAGTTTGAGCCAAACTAGGAAACATTTTAGATATTTTATGTTCATACATCTTTTGATGTTTGGGATTTGGGACTTCAATGGTTTATTTTGGATATAAGCCCAGGTGAAAATGTGCTGGAAAAGGGGTGCACCTGGCAGGGGAGGTTCTGGCAGCCCTTTTCTGGCCTGCACCAACAGGTTCTGTCCTGGGCCAATTTTAATCTGAGGCTTTTCTAGGGCTTCCAGCTCCCTGGTGTCTAGATACTGGTATGTCTGAAGATGCAATATACAGGAGGGTCACCCCTGGAGAGCACAAACACTGAAGATTTGAAAATTCAGTGTCGGTGCCTGCTTTCCAGGGTGTTTTTTTTGTTATTTTTTGTTCTGTGTTTTTTAATGATGAACTTGCCCTCTATGAAACTCTGTAGTTTGTTGAGATTTGAATGTGAAATGGTGTACACTGAACTCTGTGATTTATATTGTCTTTGGTAGAAGGCTTATTCAAAGATGCTAAGAGTATTTGAAAGCATCATCTGATACAGAGCGCAGCTGCATTTTCACTCACACTCTTTTATGAGGAGCAGAGCGCACTTTGGGGCTCTGCTATCGAGCTACTCTGACAAATAATTTCTATTGGCAATTCAAAGTCCTGGGGTTTTGTTTGGGTTTTCTTGTGTCAGCCAACATCTGCTTAGATGTTTTCTATTAACATCCCTTTAATTTTGGGATATGCTTTGCTTAATTGAAACTTTGAAGTCACAGGAAGATACTTTGACTAAACCTGTTCTTCCTTACACTAATGTAAATGCAGAATAAATGCATACCGTGACCGATGCTGGTAATAAATTGTCTTTGTTGAAGAGTCCATGATTTGAAAGTTTCCACTTCCTTTGGTTCATCAAGACTCCAAATTTCTTGACTTTCCAAGCGTGCTGCAAGGCTCGCCTGAGCTGCTTAATAAAGAGTAGGTGGAAGGAAGGATAGCTCTTAGAAATCATGAATGGGTAACGGTAGTCACTGATGAGTGCTCCATGACATCCTTTGCATGCATTGTTTTAAAAAAAATATATTTAAATGCATTTTTTTATACATGTGCCAAAAGCATAGGGCAGATACAGTTTTCAATGAACACCCTGATCTGGGGTTAGAAATGTGGTATGGTTCAATTCTTACGTGCACATGATGAACAGCAGAGAAGCATAACATACCGTGAAGTTATGCAGCAGTGCCAGCTCTTCAGTTGTTTTGTGTTTATAAGCAGATGCTTTTTCTTTAATCTGGGAAATGATTGGTATATCATCCACAGTGTGACTGATTTACCAAGAGATGCAATCAATTTGTTTCTAAGCAGAGACATGTCTGATCTAATACAGTACAGGCACACTAATGACAATGCAGTTTCCAGTGCTTTTTCTTATTTTCTGGGTTTTAGTGACTGGGGTTATTAAAAAAAAAATAAATCCATCTGTACCAATTTACTTTTTTGAGGGGAGAAGGTACTGGAGAGCAGAATTACAGATGTTCACATGCCCAAACCCTGTAATGGTGTTAGCAAATGGCAGAGCTGTGACGCTATTTGGCATGGCAGCTAAAATGATTGACCTATTTTTCTTCCAAAAACTTTGTTTATATTTGAAGCTTTATATCTCAAATAAAATTAGTTTTATGTGAGTGGGATGTATACTTGTAATAATTTAGTTTAGAAAAGTAATGGCAACACCCCAAAGGATTTCTGGCCTTTGATTTTTCCCATGTCCAGTGGAAGCCTTTCATAGAGGCTGGATAATGTCTCGTTCTGACTTCTGTTGCAGCACGTAAAGAGAAGTGTCTTGACAACTTCCAAACCAATAATATCTTTCTTATATTTCAATATATGAATAACAGCACAGGCTTTCTAGAGATTATCTTTTTGTAATGTCTTTAGTTCTGTAACATGCTGTGGCCAGATGAATCTAAATCCTTCAGCATTTTGAAGAACAGGAAAGTACCCCTTTTAAAAATGTGTGTTATAGCAGGGATGCGCAGTAACATTAACTCACTGAACCAGAGTTGTATTCTTTTAATTAAGAGGTGCAGTTAGCAGAGCACATGATACTTCTTCCTCTTCATGCTGTTTCTTTCCTCTTTTCTAATCTCTGTTCTCCAGTGTGTTTTTTTCACGGTCCTTGGGAGTCTTGTTTTTTCAAAGCGATCCCCTGCTGACTATTTTGAGGTCTGTCTAAGCAGTTTCTTCAGCTCTGTTTTAAAAGAAGTTGTTCCCTTTGATTAAATAATTCCATTACTGTCCATGTGATTAGTTTCTTTGCGGTGGAAGAGCTGGGAGGAGAAGAGGCCAAAGAGCTGCCAGTGCTTCTTGGTCCCTCTGCTGTGATGAAGGCTCATCCAACTGGTGTGTGTCTTTGTGCGTCCCTGGTTCACCACCTTAGGCTGGGGACTGTTTAAACAAGTCTGTGCATTAGATAGTGCAAGGAGACACAGGTGGAGAAGCCATTCTGTGCAAACTGGTGCTGGAAGTGCTCGACTTCTGTTGAAAAAGCTGTTCCACACGGCGTTGCTGCAGATGTCTCCGATCGTTCTCAGCAAACAAGTCCTGTGGCAAGTTCTGGTGCTTTATCAGCTACAGCAAGAAGCGAGGACTCCTCCTGCTCGTCTTCTTACAGAGGCAACTGCTGTGGTGAGGGAAAATGCCTCAAGCTGTTACCTCCTCGCAGGGCTGGTTTGTTTTCCCCTTTCCTATCATCCCTCTTTGCCTCACAGCATATGCACCACTGCCTGTGTTTGCTTTTTTTCTTCTACTGACAGTGAATGTTGCTAATTTATTCTTGTCTTAAGGAAAACTTTGAAAATAGTAACTTGCTTTTTAATTTAATATCTGCTGGTTCCTAGATTACTGTGGTAGCAGAGTCTGAAGTGTTCAGACTGGGGACATCTGTGTTTGTTCAAGAAACAACAGGAGATGCAGTGGATGGAAAATAGATGAAGTTTGTTGAGGCACAAAAAAACCGGCAAGATACCTTGAAGGAAGTGTTAAATAACAATCTCTGCTTAAGGCCCCAATCCAGCAAAGCACTTAAATGTATATTGTAACTGTAAACAGTCGAGACGTCCAGTTGATTTAAATGGGACTAGTTTTGTGTTTAAAGTTAGATATTCGGTTGAGTGCCTTTCTGGATCAGGGCCTAAGTGAGTGAGAGTTTGAGTTGTTTTTCATTTACAAGAGTGAGACTTGAAAGTGAGACCTGACCAGCGGTTAGTGGTGTCCTGGGGCATCTGAGATCTCAGAGAGACTTTTTAAGGCTGTATCCTGCTGCTACTTTTCCTGCCACTTGCAAATATACTTCTTTTTCCTTGCTTATTATTCTGCTCACAAGTCAAATGGATTATGCAGAATGGGAATCTAAAAGATGCAAATAATTCATTGCATGCCAGGGTAGTGGTGTAACTGATCACATTTTTCAAGGGCCTCAATTCAACTTGTAGTGGAAGAGAAAGAAGGGAAGGAGCAATAAAAGTAGTGATGTAGAGGTGTCTTTCTACTTTGCTGGCATTAACTACATGTAAAATTTGTAGTTTTATGTAACTACACATAAACTATAGGTGAAGTTTTAAAATATACAGGTCCAACGTAGATAATCTGTATCTTTTTGTGAATCTTCAATCCATCCTAGAAGCATTTCTTAGGGAAACAGGATTTTTTCAAGCAATTATTCCCATATGACTTTCATTACTGGGAGGAACTTGGTTAGTGGGCTTGATCCCACAAACTCTTTCTCTTGCAAGTTGTCTTTACTCCAGAGAGCTGACTGCTGACTCCAGAGGAGACTGCTCTGCAGAGAATGCTATTCTCCTTCAGGTTCGCCACTGACTTACTCTGCAACAATTTGTCTCCTTCCCAGTCTGTGTGAAGTAGGATAATAATGTTTACCCACCTGTGTAATACAAGTTCAGATCCTGGAATGAAAGGCCCTACTGTGCAAAAATACAAGGTAGCGCTGTTGGGGGGAGGGGGGGAAGTATTCTATACCTGCAACTTTAGACTATTTACAGTGAATGTAGTGAAGTTTTCTGTTAACAAATAGATAAGGTGTTGTTGGTTTGCACTAATGCATGATGTTGCTTTAAAAAGAAATAGTATTAGGGAGTAAAGTCACAGTTGTCACTATCTTAGTATTGGCAAAAATGTGAAGGACAACTTTCTAATCCCTTAGGTGTGGAAATTCTGCTGCTGTTATTCCTGGTTATTGAACTATCCTGCTTCTGGCTAACATGCTGCCTACCTCCTGTTCCCCTCCTGGCTCGTGTGTCCATGTCGTTTCTGACGCTAAATGGCAATAGTACTTTCAAGAAGCTGGCAGAGGAAAAAGGTTTCGATAGCAGGGTGGTGAAGAGGAATGAAGATGAGAATCAAATTTGCTAAAGAATAATACGTTTTTATTGTGTATTGCACCTGCAGGGCCTGGATAAGATTTATGCCATGGTCCAGGTTGTGTACAAATGCCTGGTAAGGAGCAGGCTCCTTTCTCTAGTACTTTTACAGTCTAGAGCTTGGCGGTGGTGGTGTCACTGGTAAAACACCACTGACTGCATCAGGGACAGGAGTTTGCCTCGCCCTTCAATATGTAACGAAGTGTGTCAGGAGGAGCAGTAGCCTAGAGCAGAGATGGGACCAGAAGTCATACAACAGGTTAAAAATAAAGCACAGGCTCTCCCAAGTCTCCAGCAGGGCAGGCACTTTATAAGCTGCCCAAAACACTTCTCAAGAAGTAAATGAAAGAATACAGAAAATTGTGAAATAAGCAGCTCTTCTGTTAATCTTCAGTCACTGGCCGTGGCAGGGGGTGTGGGTGTGCAGCATATTCAGTAAAGACCCTTATAATTATTCCTACACAAGCCTTAAGTCAGGAAGTACACCTGACAAAGCTGCAATTTGTAGACCTGTGTAAAACATCTTTTCATAAGGCTTTGTTTCATATTCATTTGGCTAAATCTTCTTACAAATTTTCCTAGCATTTTACGTGCACAAACTATATCATTGTTTTGGAAAATGCAAGTCTGACCACTGTAAATGGGTTTATATTTCCAACAGGGCAGTTATTTAATTTCCTGTTGGAAGTCTGCAAATGTTGGCACTGTTTGCTCTTTGGCAAGAAGCCAAAAGAGAGTACGGTATCATTAACATGCTACAGTCCATTCGAGTTTTCAACTGGTTTCATCCAAACTTTAAGACTGAACTATAACAAAATATATTTTTCTGATTAAACTTCATAAAAGCAGACAGGGAGATAGAGGTGAAAGGCAGGTGATAGGGCATTTTCTAGCATGAGAACAGCTTTTGTTCTTCCTTACCTAGTCTTGTGCTGAAGTAATCCTCATTTTGCTGCAGACTTAATTTCACTTTGCAGTTTTCCATTAAAGCACCACAAAATGAAGGCTGAGGTCTGATCCTGGAATTAGCTCTTTCAGAATAAACACGTTCCCTGCCGCAGTGACCTTCCGTGGGATCCACGTGCGCGGTCCCTGCGGAAGGACGGCTACCAGAGTTTGAACCTCTAATAGTCACAGTGACATGACTGAAAATCCTGAAGTCACCCAGGTGCATTTCCAAAGGATTCCTCAGCATCCAGAGGACTGAGCTGTTTGGAAAATGCTATCTTTAGAGACAAGTGCTTAGAAATGATTTGGAAAAGAAACTTTTATAAACAAAAAAGATATTTTTGTTCAGAGTTTGTTTTAAATACACAGACTTAACTCTGCAAAAATGAATGGGACTAGCTTAGTGTAAAAACACATAGTTTACCTTGGGTGCCTGGCATAGGCTATCTATAGCTGCATGATGCTTCAGGCCAGGCAGTTCCCTCTGTGTAACAGAGTTAGTAGCTCGTGGACCTTCTGGTGCACCATTTCTGGTGCCCAGCGTGCTCATGGAATTCTCCATTTTACTGTGGTTTGCAATGGAGATACACTCTTAACATCTACAGCTTGAAATAAAGGGATCCAACTTCAATTTTCTTTCGCTGCTTTTTTCACTTTGAAAGGAGCTTTGTGTTGAAAACAAATGATCAAATGATGCAGTGGACTCTTCGTCACTTGGAAGCCTTTAAATCGAGGCTGACTTTCGGAACGATACGCTCACAGCCACAGTGAGTTATGCGCAGGAATTGCTGGATGTAGGAAATTGTGGCGTGTGTCATGCAGGGGATCAGACTTGCGATTATTGTGGTCTCTACTAAATCTCGCATAAGGCAGCACTTCAGTGTAATCTGTTTGGATTTACCCTGTTCTGAATTGGAGCAGCTGCTTTTTCTCAATGATTTGGATGTGGAAGAGGAGTCGAGAAATGTGCACAACTTATATATTATAGTTAATATTTGCACTCACTTCTCCTGGCTTATCTGAAGCTGTAGTAGGTAAAGCTATGTGATGGAAAGCAGAAGAAGGATAAAAAGCATGTTTTGAACACCTGTCATACTTTGGTATTGTTTCTTGAATGATATTCTTGGCTGCTGATAATATGTAGCTTAGGCCATTGATAGGTATTGAATCAGAATGGGGAATACCTAAATAAGTTTGTGTGCCAGAAGATCAGGTTCTTTTTTTCCTTGGGTCCTGAGAAATACACAGTGCAGCTAAAGAAAAATGCACATAAAAACCAAAGCATATAAAGCATGTAAAAAATGATATGCCTGAACTTATGTACTGCAATAATGTACTTCTGCCACTCTCATATTTTTTGTGATAACTTATTTAAGATGATCTGTAGGTTTTCTTTTATTATTTTTTCTTTTTTTTTTTTTAAGCATACAGATGAATGTGCTTATCTGTATTTACATCCCAAAAGGCAAACTAGAGAGTGTTCTTCCCATATGCTCACGGAGCTTATAGCAGTAATAAGTGTATAAGGACAGAAGACCCTCTGGTCCTTTACAGTTTCTTCTGGGTGTTAAATTTCACACAGAAAATATGGTTCTTATTGCAGTTTGGCAGTCTTTGGGAAGAAGCAAATCTTTTCAATGTTCCATCTAAAAGAAATATACCATGCTCAATTTTTATTTGTTTGCTGTTTCTTAGTGATAGTATCCAGAAGTTATCAATTTTTTTATAGTAGGTTTGATCAAGGGATCTTAGAACTGCTTATAAACAATTTTTAATTTTTCACTCTATCTTGCTGTGGGTTAGTGATGTATTTTCTCCTTTTGGGTACATGTAGAGGAGCACAGGTAAAATAGCTTGTTTGAGATTCCAAAAGAGAACCCATAGCAGGTCTGGGAATAAAAGCCAGGGATCTTCTCTGCCACACGCCTCTGTTTTACCAAAATTTTAAGATCAAAGCCCTATTTTTTATTTTTATTTAAATTTTTTTGCAGTAGTCTGGAATCTTGCCTATGTGTGGCTCTTTTTCAAACTGTACGTATGCAGCCATCTTACATACATTAATCCTTGTTTTTGGGCTTGCCCAAACTCCTCAGTCACTGCCTCCTACCCACGCACCTCCCAAATCCTGCAAAAGTCTTCTGCCATTCCCAGCTGCCCACCTCCCAGGTTTGTGGATCTGGGGAGGTAAGCGGGATGTTGACAGAAGGAAATCATTACCGATTTGGTTTTGAAGTTGCTTATTACTTCAAAAGTTGTTACCTTCATGAAATAAATACATTTGCTAGCAAGTTCTTGAAATTGCACGACATTGGGTTGAGATACTCTTTTCTACACAATGTTGCACACCAGTTTGTTAACTCTAGTTGCAATTGAAGGCTTGCTCTGCTGCTGGCAGAGATTGTCCCCAAGGTCTGACTGCTGCCTGAGCATCAAGAAAAAGTGTGACGAGGTCACAGTGTGCAGCAGTCTGACAAGACTGAAGTCCTGTATGGTGCTTGATGCATTTTAAATCAATATAAGGCATGTTAAATATTTTAAATGCAAGTTTGGACTTAAAACCAAATCTATATCTAGACATCTAAAAAATCAGGTTTATATAGCAAAGGGAGAATAAAAGAACACCCATCAGCCACACAACAGTGATATCTTACCTATATGTTAATATATCCTGGTAAAAAAAAAAAAAGAACTCACAACATCATGTAAGTAGCATGAAATGCTTCTTAAAGTGTAACAATGGAGATGCTGTGTAACAGCCCCCCCCCCCAAACACCCCCCCCCAACCCCAACTTGACATATACCTACCTGATAAATAACTTGATTCTAAACATATTTTTCCAAGGAGCACTTCCATTTATCATGTAATGTTCAAATTTTAGCTGAATGTATAGCTGTCAAATATAAAATGACAAAGTGCTTTTAAATTTGCTATCTTGACTTTGAAAAGTATTTTGATCAACAGTCTTGAATGATCTGAGTTCAAAATCCTTAGGAAATAGGGATGATACAAAGAGTACTGTGATTTGGTAGACTAAAGATTGTAAGTAAGATCCTATGGGAAGCAAATCTAAAGAGGAAGAGTAAGGGAATCTGTAGTTACTTGTAGAGATTATACTTGGGATGTGAGGGCATCCTCTTAGTGTATGGGAGCGATAGGTGTGAATGAAAGAGAGAGAGCGGCCTCAAACACAAGAGGGAGGCATGTAAAAACTGTAAATGAGATGATTACCAGAGATGGGTACAAAAGTGTAGGATAAACATAGCAAGAGAATCAGAAAGCTGAGGCACAGAATAGGACTAAAGCTCTAAGTGGTAATGAGAGAAGCAGAAAAAGAGAAAGCCAACAGAAATGCTGACTTGTGATTCAGTGCACAGGAAAAATTATTGCTAGGTGAAACCAAAGGCTAAAATCTTTAATGCTCTTTGTGCTGCTTTCCACCCTGCTCTGAAAGCAACAGCAGACACAGTGAATGCAAAGATGTAAAGACTAATCTCAGTCTAGAATAAGAAAAAAACAGTCAGAGAATACTTGGATAAGTTTGGTGTTTTCAGATTTCTCCTGTCAGTTCTTTAACCTCTGAGGAAATTGTTCAGTCCTGGTTGGTCTCAGGGTTGTGAGACTCTGCATACTGATGGGAGTAGGCCTAGGAAATTGGGAAGGGAAAAAAAAAAAAAAAAGGACAAACATAAAGCCTGTTAAAAGTGCAAAGGAATTCTACATCAATCTGCTTAACAACAGATAAATTATTTGCAAGCAGCTGGAAGATAACAAGGAGAGAAATAGCAAGCTAAAATGGTTTTGTCAAGAACAAATCCTGTCACACTCCTTTCCTCTTACAGCAGCTTATTGAGGCTTGTGGAGAACACGAGATGACGTATCTGGAGTTCATGTAAACTTTTGATGTCACATCTCATGTGCCGTTCCTATAAGTCATCTTAGTGAAACTAGTGTAGCGTAAAGGCAGGACTGGAGTAACTGCGTGCCAAGGATGGCTCTCAGGGTTTGCAGGGAAAGTGGAGAGCCTCAAAGTTAATGGAAAGTCTTGGGCCCATTGGTTTGGTACTTCTGGTAGCAATGGGGAATGGAATAGCAATTGTGCTGGAGGACACACAGGTGGGAGGGACTGCGAGGCTGTCGCCCAGCAGACAGGTTTTAAAATGATCTTGCTAACTGGAGAAATAGTCAGAAGAAATACGATGAAATGGAGTAAGTGCACTATATTAAACTTCTAAAGGAGTAATCACCTGTATAAATTACAGAATAGGAATGTGGTTAGGTTGCAGCTCTTCTAAAATGATTTGGGAGTTTTCGCGGAACAGAAATTGAGCAGAGTCAACAGTGGCGTACTGTGAGGAGAAGGGAAACGTTGTGTTTGGCTGCGTCAACAGCAATAGAACCAGCAGGGTACAAGAAGTCGTCTGTCCCTCTGCTCAGCATGGGTGAGACCTCAACAGGAGGAATACTGTGCCTAGTTTTGGGAAGCATATCTTGGGAAAGGTATGGATCAGCTGGAGAAAGTCCAGTGAGAACAGCAAGAATCGTCATGGAGCTAAGAAAACACGACCCATGAGGATGAATGAACTGAGGTTGCATCACCAAAAAGGGGAAGAAAAAAAAAAAAGAAAAAGGGCGGGCAGATATTATGAGTTTAGTACATAAGCTGTTACAGGGAGAGAACAGCTTATTCCTAATGGCAGTGATTGCTAGGACAAAAGATATTTGGCTTAATTTACAGCTGAATAGATTTAATTTAGATATGAGGAAAAGAACTTCCCAGTCTAAGGAGAACAAAGCCCTTGGAAGTCTTGGGAGGCTGTGAAGTCTGTGTTGTTAGCGGTCTTTAAGAGATTACGTTTACATCTGTTAGGACTGGGTTTGGGGAGGGAGATGGCAAGACAACTGTGCCACATCTATTTTACTCTGCTTAACGTGGTGACTCTAGAGGGATCCTAGAGAAACTATCTTCCCTAGGCTCCATTTGTATTGCCCTCACCTATTTCTTCAGCCCTTTACAAACAGACACATTAATTAAAGCAATAATAGTATCATACCTAAATTGCTTCTCACCTAAGACCTGATGGAGTATAAAATGTGTTTGATGTGACAGCTCACGGACAACAAACATTACTGAGACCTAAACTGTAGCACACACTCCTGAAACAGTCTTCTGTCCTTGCTCCTGAAACTCCTTATAAAAGCAAGGGTGCTTCTGCACAGCGCACATCTCTCTTGCGTGTTGGAGGAGGACAGCAGTGCAGTGGGTGGTATTCACCTGTGGCGTTTCTCTAGAAGCCTATTAGTCTTTCCTCGTAACAAAGTACATTTTTAGTTCTGTCCAAGGAGATGACAAATATGTCTACTTTATTAATCACATGAGTCACTTGAGAACAGCAAAACATCAAACATTTTGAAAGGATTGAGTATGTCAGAATCTCTAATGTTTTTTCTGTATCTGTGTAATAGTCTTTGATTCACTTCTGACTTCCCAAGTAGTTCAAGTCTGCCAAGAAGCCTAATCACTCAACACCAGCCCACAAAACTGAATAGACTTAGGTTCACTGTCGTTTTGAGTTAATACATCGGTGATGAGTCTAGTCCAAGAGCAGAAAAAAAAAAATCTGTTTTCCAAAGTTGTGTGAGCCATTAAGAGGGGTAGCTCTGCAGGGACTAGTTTACGTATAAGTTAAATACCAGATATGAGGGGTTGTCTGTACTGAAAAATAAGTAGTCTGTCGTTATACAGAAAACAGAGGCCCGTTTCTCTATGTACATGTGTCTAACTCACAATTTAGGCCCCAAAGGATGTTTCTGTTGAAAAGAGAAGGCAGAGATTGCCAAGAAAAAAAAGGCATGCCCTGCTCAAATAACAAGTACTACTTTCCCCTTTCTCCTTCCTCCTTGCCCCCAAAATACATATGCACACAAACTGCTCCCCTTTTTTTAATACTCAATTTTTTATTCAAATGGAGTGAACTGTAGTCTCATGAGTCCGAGTCCTATGTTTAGCTTTTTTCCTTCCATTGGAAACGCCAGCAAGGTTTTTTTGCCACAGTAACTTCCGTCTAACATGACCTTCTTTGTGAAGTCTGCTGCCGCTCACGGTTCTGTAAGGATCAATCTCAGCCTTTTAATATTTATTAATTAGACTTTAGGTAAGAAGTTTTGTGTCGTGTGTAATGTCAGTTCTGCCCGAATCATGCTATTTTCTAGGACGCAGAATGTCTGAATTTTATAGAATCGTGGAATCCTCGTAATGTTGCTCAAAGGGACTCGGGGTCACCTTGTCCAACCTCCTGCCTGGAGTGGGACAGTTTTCCTTTCTGTTATATTATGCACATGTGCTCTACTTCTCTCGGTGGGTTTTGTTATTTTTCTTACAGTAGTTCCTCAAGGCCTTGTTAAGCTGCACATGATGCAAAGACATTTTCTATAGGCCACTGCTCCTGGTAAGCTCATGGCCTGGGTAATAAAGCAGAGAGAAAGGAAACATCCAGGGTAACTTTCCTGAACAGAGCTGTGGTTTAACCTCTCCTGGTTCTCAGTGCCAGCCCCATCTCTTGTCCTAACTGCTCATTAACATGGTGGCTGTTAATATGAAACTTGCACATCATTTATTTAAATGTGTGTGTATGTATGTAGACATTACACTGGGGAGCATTGCAGAGGTGGCTGGGTTTTTCTGCTAATTCTGAACATTTTCCTTTCTTGTGCACATGGAAGGAACCAGCTCATCTACAGTGTATATAGTTGCTCCAGGGAGCACTGCTGAAAATTTTTGGGTTTTTCTTTCCCTTTTATTACTGGTCTATAATGTATCCAGTTTTTCAAATACTGCTTAAATAGAGTTCATTCCCAGTGTCCCATGAAGGCAATGTAAGCTACTTCTAATGCAGGAGTGGAGCCTGACCAGCTGCAGTTTTGTTGAGTGTTTATCTGTAGCCTTTGCCGGGGTAATCTGCATGGTATTGTCACAAAGGAAAAGGGACTTAGTCAACAATAAATAGATACTTGTTCATAAAAACCACACCCAAACCTGATTTCTGCTGTTTGGCTGAGAGGAACCTCAAAATGAACATGCACAAGGTCAGTGAGGTTAGTGGGCTCTCTCTACAGCTGTCATGGGAGCACACCTATAATATTATATACAGCTGTGGGAAAGTTAATACTAGAAAAGTTTTCAACAAATTGGGGTGAAACCTTAGAGGAAAAACATCAAAATCGATTCTGTGGTTTGTTTTTATTTCGGGAAAATGAAAACATGTTGAAGTTCAGAGGGATGATCTTTTGTGCACACCAGCAAGGGAAAGGGGTATTATTTAGAGCGATGCCAAGGAAGACATGACTGTAAATAGGAGGAAGGAAATGCAGACAAGGAAGCCTCAGCTAAATTTCAGAAGCAGTTTTCTAAGAGTAAAAATCTGTTGGACCGAATAATCTTGCAAGGGAGGTTATTGAAGCTACTATTGCTTGAGGTGTTTAAATTGGACTGGGCAGAACTACGGTGGAATATATTTCTGGCAGCAAGTCCTCGGATGTGCAGGTTGGTCCAGCACCTTGGGAAGTCAATGGGAGTCTTTCAGCTCACTCTAGATCAGACCTCTACTGTCTGAAGATGTCGCTTCTGTTTCTGTGACCTCAGTCATGTTTAAATGCCTGTGAAGATTTTCAGGTTTCCTAGACTGGAGGAGAGGACGAGTGATGGAACCACATTTGCCATCATTCTTTAATTATCTCAGACTTCTGCCTGTAAATGCTGCCTTAGTATTTTTTTCATGGGAATATATCTTTTTTTCCCTCCTGGATTTTTATAAACATATATTTAACCTGCATCTATTTCATTAATATTAAAGTTGTGAGATTTTTCTGTTTTGTTTTTTTGTTTTTTTTCCCCCCCCATTGTTTATGTTTCTCTACTTAATGCAGAGTCCCTGCAACATCAGCCTTGTTGGTGGTCTTGAAAGAACCCCAAATATAGATTTGGTTGATAATGTGTAATGTAAATACAATTAGTAGCATGTGCTTGCTTGTTTATTTGTTTGTTTTACCAATGAAAGAAGGTCTGCAGCAAAATAATGCATGCTAAATTCAGGTCGCAAGAAGGAACTATGTTATGTCCTTAGGTTTGTTACATTAGATCATGTAACTGCTCTTAGTCTGTAAATTCCAGAGCAATAAAGAGCAGTATTTTTAGTTTCACAAATTGAAGTAACACAGTATGATCCCCTGATACTGCTAAGTCTCTGTGGGAAAGAACTGTGGCATATTGTGTTTTTCCTCCCTCATTTCCCTGCCATATGTAGTTAATAGAATAATAGTTGGTGGTATGCCTATGCCTCGATGTGGCTACCACACTGGAGGCAAGTTGCAGGGCCTTTGGCTTTTGCAGTTCTCCTACCTCAGCAAATCAGTTGCTTAAACAATGGAGCGAGTTCTTCACAGATACGTGAATCCCTTATGCTGGCACGTGGCAGCCTGCCTGCTGCTTAGCTTGTTGGCATAAAAATCTATTTCTTAGGTATTTAAAGCTTTCCTCTTTGAGATTAGCTTTTGTTGAAGTTTATATAAGTCTTTGGTATTGGAGCACTCTTTTTTTTTTTTTTTTTTTTTCCCATTAAGAAAAATTACTTAAACCTATAAAACTGTATTTGTATTCCTAGAATTGTTTGGAAAAATAGCAACTGATTTTTTTGTTTTGTTGGGTTTTGTTGGTTTCTTTGTCATCCTCTGAGCTTTGGCATCGTTGACACTTTACTACTTATTTCTGTGGTAAGTGGGAAGACACTTTTTCAGTCATTGCACAGCATGCTGCAGCTGCACAGAAACGGAGACAGCCTGAACTCTTCTTCTGCCTTGCCCAAAATCCACAGGGCAGATTTGTGGCCACCATTTTGGATCCTCTCCTGAATGCGAATTCTTTCCCACAGCCATTTAAGCCTTTCTAAATGTGTTTTTCCATTGGAAAGACACATTTGGGTATTAAACATGTGCTGAGAGTGTCGTCTTAACTGAGTATAAAGGAGAGGAAGAAAAGTATTTTAAATAGGCACAGCAGACTCATTTTTTTCTTTCCCTCAGGGGAGCATCTTCCTCAGGAGGCTGTGTGTGTGCAGAGCCCCAGCTGGCACTCAGGCACTGCACTTCAGGGGTAGCAAAAAACTCTGCAGTGGACCATGCGTCGGTGCGTTGGGATGCCAAAATTTTACTAAAGCGAGCGAAGTGAGGGGTTGTTCAGACTTTCAGCCTAGAAAGGAAGCGTTGTTCAGTGGCAGTTCTCTTTCTGTGCAGGTATTTTGTTTGCTGACAGCGCAAGGAGGGATGAAGAGGGTTAGTAATCATCCATTTTATTAAAATCTACTGATGAACTGAACTTACGCTGCCCTTCAAAGCATGTGAAGTGATTTCCATATTGATTTTTGGCTAAGACACAGTTTTTTTCCTATCCTCTGGTACTTACACAGTTCTTATCACTGTAAATACCCCATAGCCTTACGATCTTTGACGTCATTTTCCTCATTACATTCCTTCTGAGGCAGGCAAAAACTGCTATTCCCATTGTACAGTTGGGAAATGGAGACATAGGCTGAAAAACTTTGTGTAGAATGACACCGGACAAAGAGGTAATTATCTAAGATCCAAACCTGGAGCACTCCTCGCTCAGACAGGTACTGTCACCTCCAGGCCACTCATGCGGAGCCTGGAGGAGGTGGCAGAACTGTTGGGTCACGTGTATTTCTGCTGGCATAGTGGAAGCTGCTGGTCATACTGGTATCAGAGAGTCACAGTGTCGTGTTAGATACAGAATCTTGATTTTATACTCAGGGTGTCAAAACACTAAAGACCGCACAGACTCCCAGCATCCCCACCACTGTCATTCTCCACCCATTTCTCTATTTCCAGCCCCTAATTTTTGCCTCGTAACATGATTTTGCTCCATGCCATGTTTCATCGTCAAAACATTTGAAATCATGAAATATTTCTGGCATGGTAGAAAAATGTAAGGGGACACAAAACCCCAAAGGTCCAGAGCACGTGCATTTCTCCAGGTCCAGTCTGGCCCACGGGAACCTCTGGATTCCCAGTACCATCAGCTCCCATTTAACCACTCCTTGGTTCTGCCAGCTTGGTGTGTCATCTTCTAGCTTGTCACTCCTACCCGGTGTGCTCTGGGTGATGATCAAGGCATCTTCTTCTATGTTTCTTCAGGGATTTCTCCCCGTTTTTTTTTCCCAAGCTGTTAACTCGGCGGTGAACAGCAGTTTTTCAGCCTGTGGCAGCAAGGCAGTGGTGGTGGATGGGGGTGAGGAGGATGAAGGAGTGCTTTTGCTTCCTGCCATCTCTTCTCCAGGTGAAACTGCCTCATCTCCTTGGCATCTTACTCCAAAGGGACAAAGAGCTCAACCCCATTCCCTTTCAGGGTGGGGTTCAAACTCTAGTTAAGAAATCCTGATTCACATGTTTAGTAGGCAAATTGTTTGGGTTTACTTTTTATTGCCCAATTTCTTTTTAATGAATCTGATTTTAGTTGAAAATCTTGAATTTACAGTAACATATTTCTTTAATGTCCTCAGGTGAGGAAACCCATTTTCTCACCTGCTCTAACTGTAGCTGCTTAGCACTGACATGCTACTTTCCTGTAGCTTTTGGGTGGGACAGTTAACCCCACCCCAGCAGTTACAGGGATGTAGCCTTGAAAAAATCCAAACCAGCTCAGCAGTACTTTTAGCAGGTACTTTCCCTGTCACCATTGCTAAAGTGCCTGGTACTTGATTCAGCTTTTAAGTATGACAGAGCAAAAAATGATGATTTATGGTAAAGTATAACCATAGACATGAGAGACATGAGTTAGTGTTTATAAAATGCTGCATTTTACATTTTTTCATCAGCTGTGTAATACTTAGACATGCAGCATGAACACCCCACTCCTCCATAGGGTGTGCTTGAAGCAATTTTCATGTTCTTTGGGTTAACTATTCCTGTTTTGAGCACTTTGTATTTTACATGTCCCATTCTGCAATGAATTATTTCCACCTAGTTATAAGCTGATCTTATCTGTCAACACAGAGTGGAAATCCTGGTTGTCTTTCTGTGTGACACAATTTTTCACACTTTCTGCAGTTAATGTAATTGCAAACACTGCCAGATAATGGCCTGCTTTCTGGGCAGGGGCCTGAGAATGTGCATATTATCCCATATTTTAAAATAATTGGCCTGTACATGTTACAGAGTTTGGAACTTAATTTTGGAAAGCAGCATTGCTTCTTGGCAGTACTTCTTGGCACCAAGCAGTGTGTGTTTTTGTCCGCGGCAGCTCTGTTGAGCAGCGTGAAGAGGGTTAATGCTGATAACACTGGAAAAGTCTCCTGGCTGCATGGCGGGGGAATTGACCTAGCCTGGCTGAAACAGCAGGGAACTAATAGAAGTTTTCTGCTCTATTCAGAGCAGGGTAGTCAAGCATCTGAACTTCCCACCAAACTCTGTTTTCTATTGTACTTTTGATGCCAGCTTTCTGTAGCACTCGGCACTAAAACACAACCATTTGCAACTCCATCCTTCCAATTCCGACTATACGGCATGTAGTCCTAAAAAAAAAAATAAAATCTGTCACAACGCTAGTGTTATTTAAACAGACTGGGGGAAAGGAGCTTTGCTATTTACAACTAAGAACATTCAATACATTTCAGAATAGAGTGTGTAAATAAATAGAGCACACTTACGCTTGTATGCTGAGATAATGCTACTGAGTTAATCTTATCTCGAGTTTTCTTTAGAAGTAAAGCCTCTAAGTTTTGATTAGGGTGAATGTCATTTTTATCTCTCTTTAAAGCACCTATCGTATTGTGGCGTTCCATGTAAACAGGGAAGGCAGAGGACTTAATTTCTGCTGCCAGCTTCTCACTGTAGTCTGGGCATTGCTGTTCACTTAGTTCAAGTATTTTATTGGGATGTTGATGTAAAAGGGAACAAAATTGGATGTTCATGTTAATGAAGCCCCAAGCTCATTTTCCTTTGTGACATTTCCCTTTGTTAATTTTTCCTCAGTATACACTTTGCTTTTAAACATAATTTTTTTTTTTAAAACAAAAGTATGTGAAGAAATTTGCTATAAATTTTACATACATATGGAGATGAGGATGAATGGTCTGTATAATGGAAATAGGCTGTTGAGTGCATTGCTAAACTTACATATCGCAAGAATTTTGTACGTCTGTGCCTGGATGTGGAACAGCGTGCAGAACATGAAGGCGCAGGAGCATTTTGTCTCTCTGAAGAAGGCAGGCACTCTGTAAAAATGTATATTGCATCTGGATCTAGGAGTAACTCTTGACCCAGACCAGACAACTGATTGACATAATGAACAGGGGGTATCTGAGCTCAAATATTTGGCAGAAACAAAACTGCCTTGTCCTGACTTTCTGTGATCCCTCAGTTGGAGTCTTTTCGAAAATCGTAAGGATGGAGACCCTGTGTTGAAAGACTGTCTGGTAAGATATTGTTGAAAAGAGGCAGGGGGAAAACAGTTTCTGAAGAATTTAGAGCCCCGTTGATCTACTAACCCCATTGAAAAGATTAGCTGAAGCAGAAAGTCCCAAAAGGGTTAAGTGGAGGCAGGTGTTCAATGGACATGATAAACTATATCCCTTTCAGCTCTCGAGAAATATCTCATTTCTGCTGTGGAATGGAGAGGGCAATGACTCTATGCACCTCTTTATACCTAAGTACTTTCTAAGACTGATTAAGTTTCTCTGATACCTGTTGTAAATATTCTCATTAGAAAAAAGAAAAAAAGAAAAAAGCTTTCTTCTGGGAGACAAGTGCTTACTGATTAGATGGTGATGGATTTTTTTTTTTATATAAGGAAAAATTAATTTATTTGATAGCAGTGGATATTTGTGTATAGCTGGCCCCAAGCAATTCTTGTGCCTCCTGCTGTAAGGAAGGCAGTCTGGGTTTCATGCTGCGAGCCAGTGCAGCCATGTAGCATTCACTGCTGTGAAATATTCTGTATGAAGTGCTATCCTACATCCACGACAAGACTGTATCCCTTCCAGATGAGCAATATCAGTGTGCTAATTTGCAGTGTGTTTGAATGCACGTCAACAGGAGTGGTTATTTTAGGCTACAGAAAGTTTATCTTGAAGTAAGCATGATAAAAGAATATCCTTTTTGTTCCTTTCCTCACCCCCCAACCTAGACAAGCTCTGATGCCTGTGCTGCCCTTCTCTCCTGGAGCCATGTGCAGGATTTGGGCTACCTCATCCATCTGGGCTGAATTCACTCTTTCTGTGCTTATTTTACATACAAGCTGTTTTCCTTTGTCTCCTTGTTCTCCTTCCCCTGTTCCAGGCATGGCAAACTGAAGAAGTCGAATTCAGGTTTTTGAGGGCTTCTCCCTTGTTCTTCTCGGCCATTAACATGTCTCCTCGTTTTACTGGACATCCTGAGAAGGTTGCCAGATGCCATGTATGGAAACCATGATGAGGTTAATGGGACATCAGGAGAAATATTAAAAATCCTGGTTTATATTGGGACATCTGGCAAATCTTATTTCCAGAACCTCTTCTGGTCTGTAGGTGAATCCTGAAAACTCCTAAAACTTCATAGGATGGGTTGTACGCTGCGGGATCTACTCTGTCCTTCGCAGCATTGTCACCCCCCTCATGTGGTGCTGTGTACCCAGAGCCACAGCTGATGTTTGGACAGAGTTTGTTTGGACTTCACCTGCCATGGCACATTGGTTTATTTTTGCTGTTTTCCTCTCCCCTTCCATTTCCCCAGCACTTTTAGGGTGCTTGCATTTAGTTTTCCTATCTTATAGAAGGCCTGGGAAAAAGTAAGAGAACATTTTAAACTTTTAAAAAATGGGGGTTTTGTACAATTTTTTGAAGGACCAACTTGTTTTTTACTTGGTTTTGTGTAATTTCTTTAAATTTGAAATATTACTGCACATGTTAGCATGAACAAAAGATTCCAGGAATTTTTCATTTACCAAAATGAATTTTAATTTATCAAAAGCTCCTGACATCTTGAGGCAAGCACGATGTGTTCTTTGTGTTTCAGTCTAACGCTGGCTCCCAGCCACGAGGCTGTGAAGGATCGTTTTCACCCGAGGCCTCTTGTAGTTGGAGGAAATCAATCTTGTGTGATACAAAATGCCTGAGCATTGGAGGCACGTCCATCTTCAGGAACTTCAAACTCATTCCCTTCCTTTCAGGGGCTTGGCTTGAAGGCAAAGGCTGAACTCTCTTCTTGTCCAAGAAAAATGAACAAGCCTTGTAAAGATGCTTTCTCCTCTGACTGGATGTCTATTGAGCTGGAAGATTTTGACTTCTCCCTGGAGTAGGGAAGATGTGGGTGGCCTTCAGCAGAGATGAGGCTGCTGAACAATGTGGCCATTGTTTGAGCTCCTCCAGGAGGTATCAGAGTGTTGCTTTAACATGGTGGTTTTGTTTCTGGTGGGCTGGTAATACTGAGGCATTGCTTTTTGTCTTGTAATTATAACAGTATTAACTAAAGTTTTCTCCCTTGCTAATATTAATTAATCAGTAACATCGATGGGATAGTATTTGGGTTACTCTCTCTTCATGTGCAAGGGTAGGAATCCTTAGTAAGTGTGGCATCAGGAAACATGCGTTTTCCCAGGGAATGAATTTGAGGTAGCAGCTTTTGAATGTTCTCTGCATTATGATTAAAAAGGCATAACAACAACAAAAATCAAGCTGCCATCTTGAGCCTAATAGCCCATTGCACTGGCATGGCGGAGGCACTGGTTTGTGCAGCTGATGATACCCAGTGACCTGGTGTGGGGAGCTGGCATAGTAGTCATGTCCTACAAAAACAGGGGCTGGAGTAAGGATTCAGCTGGTCTTTGCAAAGTGAATTGGCTCAGGCCTTTTCTAGTTACTCCCTTTTCTCCTTTTTTTTTTTTTTTTTTTTTTTTTTTTAAATTACAACATGTTTAATTTGGGAAATGATTTAATACAGACATTTGTTTTCTAGTTGTAATTTCTGTCTGCTGCTGTTTGGGGAAGAACAGTTGTGTTCTCTGCTCAGGATGCAGGAAGACACCTGACTGAAGGCCCCCATGGTGGAAGCCTTTGGTTTTTTTTGAGATAATCTGCAGTTTGTTCTGTTTCCCCACAGCTGCTTTTTGGAAAAACTAATTCCTTCAAGTTGGTATTAAAATGAACAAATAAGAAGTCTGTTTTCTCTTTGCTGGCTTACATGGTGTTTTACCTTATAAATCTTCTGTTTGAAGCATGTGGAATCTGGACCAATATCCACGGTGACATGTTATGCACACATTGCACAGCTGTAAGTCTATGAGAGGTGAAATCTGGACATCACTGAAGTGCACACAAAACTCTGGTATGCAGCAGGTCTGAGATTTCACACTTCCTCTCCAAAGTTCTGCTGGATAAATTGCTCAGTGCTGGGTTTTGAGGGTGTCGGGGTGGGCTTTTTTGTTTGTTTGGGTTTTATTTTTCAAATAAGGTAAGGCTAAGCAGCTGCTGCTGCTGGAGTCATTCAGAATGAGTCATAAGAAGGTAGAAATGGAAAATACTTTTAAATAATTGCGATTTGATTAAGAAAAACATACATATAATTTTGAGGTGGTTCAGGGCATAATGAATGTGTGGCCCTGCTTTCTCAGATGTACAGAGCATGTACGTTTCTCTAGAGTGACTAAAGATGCTCTGCACTTCTGCAAAGTATTTGACCCTTACACCCCCTTCATGGAGAATGCTGTGCACATGGTGTTATGTTCAGTGGGGAGGAAAGGAAGATTTGCTTGAGGATTATGCTGCAGGAGGGTGGAAATCAGAGCGAAGG